>NC_073305.1:87621420-87921420 GCF_027595985.1 Sorex araneus
TCTGGGGAAGGGAAGATTGAATTTCACTGTGTATTTTTCTCACCTCCTTGAATTAATTTCTGTGAACAAAAAGATATCAGTTTACATTTTAGAAACATTAAAACAAATTGTTTCTGGGCTGGAGAAAGAAATGTGCCTGCTTTGCACACAGTCAAAACCGGGTCAATCCCCGGAAATGCATCTAGTCCCTGAGCACCAACAGAAGGGATCCTTGAACACAGAGCCAAGCATCAGCGCTGAGCCCCCAAACCAAACCAAAACAAAAGAGTTTCTCTGGTGGCCCCAGGGGTATGACAGGGGGCGAGCGCCTACCTTGCTAGTTAGACACACACTCTCTTCTCGCCACACCTCCCCATACTGCCCAGGTGGCCCTGAGACTCTGGTTCTTGTCCTGTAACAGGTGGGGGTGTGTCGCCCTCAGACAGAGTGACAATGATGACAACAAGGGAATGGAAGGAAGGAAACCGTCAGTTCCTGTAAGTCCAGACCTCAGCTCCAGTGGGAATCACACCTGAGTTTCCCTGAGAAAGAAGCCTCTCTCTCCACCTTATTCATCCACTGACTTCCTTGGGGTGCCAGGAGCTGGGTGACTCACTCACTGCTAATTCTCTAGCTGGGTTTGACCAAACCTTAAAGTCTGGCCTCACAAAGTGTTAAAGGGCCAGAGTAAGACGGTTGGGGTGGTGGTGGGGGGAGGACTGAATTTAGTACACAATTGAGTTGGGAGGGAGGCAAACCAGCTAAGGGAGGGAGGTGGGTACTTTGGTGGTGGGTGTATGTGCATGAGAAACCAGCATTAGCAATAATTGTAAAATCACAGCATCTCGATTTAAAAAAATGACACAAGAAAATAACATTTCAAGGCAAGCACCCTACCCGCTGTGCTATCGGTCCAGCCCCATTGTGTAGGTCCTTTTAAGTAAAAATTGGATTCTTTGCATTTCCTAACAAGTGAGATTGTTAAAAAAAAAAAAAAGTGGGAATTCCTAGTTGTTTTCTAGAGCCTTCTGGCTAATTTGGAACCTTTTGTGCTGTAAAATAAGATCAACATCCTGTATATTTTGGCTGTCTGTCGGGTTTATTTATTTCACCATCTGCTCAGATATTGCCCGTTATCTCTTAAAACCCTGGGAGTCCAAGGCCCGGGGCAGAGTTGACAAACTTTCCCCACTGTCAGGGTGCCCAGGAATGTGCAGGAATGTTAAAAATGTAGAATGGGGGCAGCTAAAATGGATCGGGCTCCGTAGCTGGCAGGGGAAAGAGGCTTCTTTTTCCAAAAGCAGAGCCTCAGACCTCCTGCTCAGACGCTGCTTTCCTCTCCCTAGGGAGTCCAGAGTCGGCAGAATGTCTAATGGCTTCAAGCCATGTCATCCTTACATAGTCAGCCCTAAGAAAGGGGCTTGTTGAAGAGCCTGGAAGATGACTGTAAGGGTTGGAGCACATGCTTCAATCCCCAGCACCAAATGGAACCCAGAGCACCTGGCCCCAAACTCAAACTCCCCAAATTGGGGGAGCTAAAGAGATAGTATTGGGGATAAGGCACCTGCCTTGTATGTAGCCAACCACATTTTGATACCTGGCACTGCGTGTGGTCCCCTGAGCACCCCCAGAATTGATCCCTGAGCACAGAACCTCCTGATGTGGCCCAAATACAACACTGAAAAAAAAAAAACTAAGGAAATCTTTGAATAAATTTTCATTATATATATATATATATATATATATATATATATATATATATATATATATAGTATTACATTGGGGCACTTCCCAAGTGTTACTCAGGAAACCTAGTAGAGCCACAGCCAGCTCTACCAGGCCAACTGGGCTGGTGATTCAGTGCAGGGACAAAGGATGCATTGCTGCTAGGTTCTTACCAGTGCCCGGGAGGGATTGGATGGGACCTTGCTTGACTTACTACACCTCATCACCTGTGCTATGTTCCTGGCCTGCTTTGTTGGCTATATTTTTTTTGTTTTCGTTTGGGCTTAGGGCCATACCTTGCTGTGCTCAGCACTTACCCTTCTGGCTCTGCACTCAAGGATCATTCCTGGTGGACTCAGGGACTACAGGGGGTGTCAGGGATTGAACCAGGGTCAGTTATATACCAGGCAATTACCTTATCTGCTATACTATCTCTCTGGTTTCTTCATGAATTTTATCTTTTTTAAAAAAAATTTATTGAATTACCATGAGATACAGTTACAAAGCCTTCATGATTGAGTTTCAGTCATCCAAGAACACCCATCCCTCCACCAGTGCACATTTTCCACCACCAATGTCCTCCCCCACCAGTATCCCTCCCACCATCATTGGTTATATCTTAACCACAGTGTAACTTGGAGTTGTTTTGCAAAGCAAAAGCCAGTCTTGAAGGCAGCGTTAAGTGGAGCAGGGTTGTTTAATTGTCCAAGTTCTATTTCAGAGTCAGAAATGGTATTTCCTGGTGCGTCTCTGTCCCCTGAGGATTTATTAATGTGGAGAGATCCTGGCCCCAAATTACTGTCCATTCTTCCCCACTGGTCGTGATCTTCATACAAGCAGCAAGAACAGTGCCCAATGTCAGCCACTACCCAAAAGAGGTTTAGTCCCTATGTGTTTACACAGAACATTGATTTTTTTATAGAAGCTGTGACCAGGACCCACAATTGGCATGCTTAAGACAATTGTTCAGGAGCCTGAAGGAGAGCACAAGAGGTGAAACATGTGTCTCTGGACTCCCCCCCCCCACCCCCGCCACCACAGCTGTCACATGGGGCTTAGCAAATGCTTTAAGAAGATGACCTTGAAAAAATTCAGGCCATTCTCAGAGTCCATGTAAACTTTCAAAAGTTAGAAAAAAATAAATGACCTTGCTATCTTAGAACTTGTCATGTATTTTAGGGTAGAGCTGGTAATCAAACCTGTAGCCTCACATATATATAAGGCAAATGCTCTTCCACGGAGCTACAGCAATCCAAGAAGTTGCTCAGGGCCTGAGAGATAGTACAGGAGTAAGGCCCTTGTCTTGCATGCAGCCTCCCTGGTTCAATTCCCAACACCACATACTGTCCTCGGAGCCTCATCAGGAGTGACCCCAGAGCTCTAGGCCAGGAGTGAACACTGCCAGGAGTGGTCCCCCAACCAAATCAACACAAAAACAATTGCTCTCAACAGATGGTTTTATATTGTATTTAATTAGGGGTTGCTGTTGATGATGCTATGATGATCCTATGATGATGCATTTATTTTTTTTGCAGACATTTTACTTCTACAATCTACACTGCTCAGGTGGTGACGCATATTGACGAGGTGACCAAGTTGCTCCTCTTTGCGGTGCTCAGACCAGAAGCCTTAGAACTGCAGGACTTCCCTCACCACAGACACATAGCGGCTGTCTGGGGGCGGCTTCCTTTGACTCCCAGGCTGCAGGAACTTCTTAACGTTAGGGATGTTACTGATTCTGGTTTTAAACTTCTGAAACAAGAAACAGAAAACAGGGCCCTTAGCAGCAGTCAAAACCTTTAGGAAAATTAAAACTGGTCGCCAGAAAACAATTCTTAGACTGTGCACTTAAGGATTAATTAAGCTAATTCCTCCGTACATGTTTGCCAAATGTTTTAGGGAAAACTTACACAATTGCTGGTGTGTTTCAGAAGCATGAAGAAATTTTATTTAAAATACCTCAGAGGAGCTGGGAGTGTAGCTCCACAGAAGAGCAGTTGCCGTGCATGTGCGAAGCTTTCCCTGGCTTCCCTCTCAGCACCACAAAACAAGAACAACAATCCAACAACCGGAAAACTGTTATAATTAGAAGTGTAATATCAAAGACTCTAAGAGATGCATAGCCTTTGATCTATAAAGTCCGGTTCTAGAAATCCATTATCCGTGAATAATAAAGGTGTCGTACTATATATAATGATTATCCAAAAACAGTCACAATAAGTCTCTCAATGAGAGACGTTATTGGTGCCCGCTCGAACAAATTGATGAGCAACGGGATGACAGTGATATGATATATAATATTATATAAATATTATATGTTTATAATATATGAGCTTCTAAGAGTTTCCTGCCCACATGGGATGGCCTTGCAAGCTCCCCATGGTGTATTCATATGCTAAATCCAGTAACAAGCTGGATCTCATTTCCCTGACCCTGAAAGAGCCTCCAGTGCTACATCATTGGGAGGGCTGAGTCGAGAGAGACTTCTAAGATCCTAGGGAAAGGACGAATGAAGAGGTTACTGAACCCACTCTAGAAATCAACGATTAACGGAATTTTGTGATCGTGATAATATTATATATTATTGTAATAATAAAGATATCATTATAATAATAAAGGAGCGAAGTAAGAATTGCAAGGATGTAGAACAATGGAAAATAGGATATGAACTGTTTCCAGGAAAAGAAAACTGAGGTATAACTTAAGGTGTATCCCTGCGAAGATCCAGCAATTCAAAGTGTTCTGTATAAGGGACAGAGAGATAGTGCAGGGGTTAAGGCATTTATGTGCCTTGCATATAGCCCACCCCAAGTCTATTCTCGGCATCACACATGGTGCTTAAAAGTGATTCCTGACTGTTGATCATAAACAAACATGCAAACAAAATGTATAAAAAGAAAAAACAAAGTCTTCTTCTTATTTGGCAAGAAACTAGTTCTAGAATTGTTTTGCAAAATAAAATAAAAAGTGTCCTGGAATAGAAAAGAATACATATGGTTTTCCATTTAGTGTTACAACAGGGAGAGGGGGGGAGAAACTAGTACTCAAATTTTCTTGTACCTGCGTGATAAAAAAGTCAGAAGTGTACAAAAGAAAACAAATGCACAAATATAAACTAATCATAAAACAAAATAAAAGCAATTAAGGAATAGGACGGTGGCCCAGCACCTATACAGTCCCCTGAGCCTATCAGGAGTAATCTCTGAGCACAGTGCCAGAAAGAAGTTAGGTCTGAGCACCACTGGTGTGGCCAAAAAATAACCAAAAAGAAACAAAAACAAAATTTTTTTTAATTGAGTATAATCTTAACTTGGGGAAAAAACATAAAATAAAATCCCAAAAAATCCATCTTGTTACATCTACATGGTTATTTTTCTTCCTTCATTGTTACAACAGTCTAATGCAGCTATGTAAACTTCCATTCCTTTTGTCATAAGGAAACAATCTCAGGTGTTGGAGAGACAGTACTTGGTACTCGGTAAGGCACTTGCCTTATATGCTGTTGACCCAGATTCAATCTCCCATACCATATGTGGCCCCCCAGCCCTGCTAGGAGTCATCCCTGAGCACAGAGTCAGGAGTAAGACCTGAGCAGGGGGACAGGAACTGGGGGGGGGGGCAGGGGGGAAGAGAGAGGGGGGGAGGGGAGGGAAAGGATAGGAAGGGGAGGAAAGGGAAGGGGAGGAGAGGGAAGGGAAGAGGAGGGCAGACAAATAAACCAATCTATTTTTAAAAATTTAATGTAGAAGTATGCTATTTATTCAGTCATTGATTAAGCTGATTGAATTGGGCATGAACTCCACATTACTTTTTTAAAAAAAATTTTTAACCAATTTTTTTTTTTTGGGGGGGGTTACACCCGGCAATGCACAGGGGTTACTCCTGGCTCATGCACTCAGGAATTACTCCTGGCGGTGCTCAGGGGACCATATGAGAGGCTGGGAATCAAACCCGGGTTGACTGTGTGCAAGGCAAATACCCTACCAGCTGTGCTATCACTCCAGCCCCTGACCAATCTATTTTTAAGCTACAAACACATACAGACACCTATGAAGCAAAAAGTTCCCGAAGAACTGAAAGAAGCAGGTAAGACCAGGCCAGTGTCAGTGATGGGCAGCACCATCTAGGGAGAAGTCCGGGCACTCAGGGGCCCCTGTGGAGAGCCCAGCATCTGGGAAGCTCTAGAAGACAGAGCTGTATCTGCAGCTAGGGATGGAAATCCCCCAGTCTGCTCAGCCCTGGGTCATCAGAAAAGATACTCAGAACACTTACAAAGGTAAGCATTCCTCGTTTGTGTGAGAAATCAAAATAACCAAATAATGGTTTAAACTTTCCTCCATGTTTCCAGGAAAATGGGAGTTTGGTTGGTCTGGTTTGTTTTGATTTAATTATAAGGGGCTGGAGAGAGAGAGAAGTGAAAGTCAATGTGTTTTTTATTCTGTTTTGTGGTACAAGACCCAGGGCCGTAGGAATGCAAAGCATGAATTCAACCACTGAACAACATTCTAGGTCCTTAAAAATGATCTGCTTTTTTCCCTTTTTAACATATATTTCCGAACAGTCCTGAAAGTGTGAACAGCAGAAAACGATCAAGACGGAATAAAGGAATGGGCCTTAAGACAGTCTTGTTAAACTTCTTTTGTGCTTGAGCTGGAAACATATTTTATTTCAGTCTGTGTGTCTATTGATTTATTCCTGGACTTTGCATGGATGTTAATACACTACCTGTAGTAGAGGAAAATCAGAAAGGACAGATGCATCGAGTTCTTCCACCATCAATATAGCTTCAAACAACTGTATGTCTGCCCAACTGAATTTGTTGCCAACAAGAAAATCCTCTCCGTGATCTTTCAAGATCTGTTGAAAGAAAAATCATTTTAAAAATCAAATTAATGATTATCTTGCCTGACTAGATACTTAACAATCATGGAATCTTTTCCTTGATAATATTCAACAATGCTGGCAAGGACAGGAAGAAATTACTCTCTTATCCATTTCTGTACGTGGACACAATCTTTGGAAAATTGTCAGTGATATCAAGACAATTTTGGGCGTGAGGTGCTAAACAGTCATTCCTGTGGTGAGCTTGAAACTGGTTCCCACCAGCAGAGGAAGACAAAAAAATTAGCTAGATGCTGGCTACTAGACCCCAAGTAGAAGCCACCAAGGAGATGTCAGAAACACGGTCCTGAGCATTATTACTATCCCGAGGAAATCAAACTACCATCCCGTGAGTTAAAAGATTCCTTGGATGCAGCTTTAAGTAGCAAAATAAGAATTTTCCCCACAATGGAGGGAGCTTGTCTTGCACTCGGTCGACCCGATCCAAGTTCAATTGCTGAAACCCCATACAGTCCCCCCTGCCCCACCAGGAGTGATTCCGTGATTCCTGAGCATAGAGCCAGGAGTAACCTCTGAGCATCACTGGGTGTGACTCAAGCAGCACACTGTAGTACGTAGCACTGTCATCCTGTTGTTCATCAATTTGCTCGAGCGGGCGCCAATAACGTCTTCATTGTGAGACGTGTTGTTACTGTTTTTGGCGTATCGAATACACCATGGGGAGCTTGCCAGGCTCTGCTGTGTGGGTGGGATATTCTCGGTAGCTTGCCAGGCTCTCCGAGAGGGATGGAGGAATTGAACCTGGGTCAGCTATGTGCAAGGCAAATGCCCTACCCGCTGTGCTATCACTCCAGTCAAAATTTGTTTTTGTTTTTTTTTTTGGGGGGGTCACACCCAGCGGTGCTCAGGGGTTACTCCTGGCTTTGCACTCAGGAATTACTCCTGGAAGTGCTCAGGGGACCATATGGGATGCTGGGAATCGAACCCGGGTCGGCCGCGTGCAAGGCAAACGCCCTACCTGATGTGCTATCGCTCCAGCCCCCAGTCAAAATTTGTTTTGTGTGACCCAAAACAAAAATAAATATCACTCAACATATAAAAAATAAGGAAAGAATTAGAGGAGTTCTCAAATTCTCAAATTATTGAGAGAAACACAGTGATTAATGAATAGTGTTAAGAAAAAAGTGTCTATCTTCCAAATGATTCTGAGAAAAATTAGGAGTAAAGATAATCGATTAATCTAACAGTACGTAGAAATGAAATGGGGAGCTGAAAAGAAAGAAAGGTGGGTTTGCAAATGTAAAGCAATAAGAGCAAACAAAACTAAAATAAATATATTAATCATAATAAAATATATGTAAGGATAATTTTAGAATGTAAAGTTGATTTTAAATGCAAGGTGTAGAATAGCTAAATAGAATGGTAGTGAGCACACAAAAATATTATAAGATCTACTTCAGTTAAAAATTTTTAAACCACACAAAATGAGGTCTCTATTTTTAAAAACAGACTTTGCTTCAAATTCCTGGCAGCAGTTGCCTCTGGAAAAGAGGAAAGGAAAAAATGTAATATTTGGTTATAGTCCAAAGGTGACTTCATCCATCAGTATAAATTTGTTTTAACGAGAAAGAAAAAGTCCCAAAGCAGGAAAATTAAAGAAAAAAATACTAGCAAGAAAACAATTGACATTTGTTAATAGTCTGCTTTTGAAAATATTTTAAATGAATGAATTAACAGTATATTTACAATTATCTAAATATGTGAAGATAAAATTATACTGAAAAGACTGAAAGGGAATACATAAAATAACTAATATTTGTATTTTTTGGGTGAGGATGTCACCACCTTTTAAATAATATGAACGTCTATTTTCTACAAAATAGTTGCTAAAAACCATAATGCTCAAAAGTGGAGAGTGAGTAAGAGGGTAATTGTCTGCCTTAGAGGCAGGGGGAGGGATGTATACTAGGGACATTGGTGGTGGAAAATGTACACTGGTGGAGGGATGAGTGTTCGATCATTGCATGACTGAAACTCAAACATGAAAGCTTTGTAACTATATCTCATGGTGATTCAATTTAAAAAAAAATAGTCACTAAGGAGCCAGAGAAATAGTTCTGGGGTTAAGGCACTTGCCTTGTACATATTGACTCAGGTTAGATCTCTGGCACCCCATGTAATCCCTGACCGAAGCCAGGTGTGACCACAAAACAAATTGTTAAAGCTTATTTCTTGTTTTCAAATATAAAATTAAATCTTTAACTGCAAGATTTGAACCTATGCAATTTTACAATGCAGCATTAAGTCAATGCATCAAAGAAAATATTTTTTTTAATATAGTATAATCAGTTTGGTTATCTGGGTACATAAAAGAATCTAATCAGGGTCTTCCTTCCTTCCTTCCTTCCTTCCTTCCTTCCTTCCTTCCTTCCTTCCTTCCTTCCTTCCTTCCTTCCTTCCTCCCTCCCTCCCTCCCTCCCTCCCTCCCTCCTCCCTCCCTTCCTTCTTTCTTTCTTTCTTCCTTCCTTCCTTCCTTCCTTTCTTTCTTTCTTTCTTTCTTTCTTTCTTTCTTTCTTTCTTTTCTTTCTTTCTTTCTTTCTTTCTTTCTTTCTTTCTTTCTTTCTTTCCCTTTCTTTCTTCCTTCCTTCCTTTCTTTCTTTCTTTTCTTTCTTTCTTTCTTTCTTTCTTTCTTTCTTTCTTTCTTTCTTTCTTTCTTTCTTTCTTTCTTTCTTTCCCTTTCTTTCTTCCTTCCTTCCGTCACACAGAGAATAATTCTATTCCAAAGCTGCAGAAAGAATATCGCTTATTTCATTTCAAAAGCCTATAGCTCTTTATAATAGAGTGCTATTATGAAGCACTAAAAAGTAGAAATACTGGGCCACTAAAATAGAACACTAAACTTGTATCTCTGATCTGTCAGGTGACATATAACAGAAATATTCTCTTTAAATTTAACACAAGGAAATTTGTGAATTTACATCTAAGATAATTTAAATTAGTTAGCACATCCTTGATGAGTAGAAGTGACATAGCCCTGAGCAATGAGTAGGCTCAAGAATATTAACATCTATTTACTTCTGGAAGAGTAAGTAGGATGTGAATGAATTAGACAGTTTCACTGTGTCAAAGGATTCTCTGGAGATATGCTAGATATGTTATTTTAAAAAATCCAATGCCACCTGATAGGTAACACAGGAATTAGGCACCGCCTTACATGCGATTGATCTGGGTTTGATCTCCCAGAACCTTCAGAGCATCTCCAGGAGTAATCCCTAAGCAGAGTCAAGAATAAGCCCTGAGCACAGCTGGGTATGGCCCCCAAACAAAACAAAAACAACTCCAACCAAAAAAAGAAAAAACTTCTAATTAAAAAAAAAATTCAACCACAAGTTAAATATAATAGTTCAACAACTGAGTGTTCTGAGTAATCCAACCTCTAATTCATGAAGAATGGCGAGGCCAAAATGCATCAACCGGAGTGTTAGGCTTCACTGCTGGGCATGAATGTCTAAGAATGTGAACCCCAGGGGAGAAAGGGACTCTCCTTCACTGCTGGTGGGAATGCCGACTGGTTCAGCCCTTATGGAAAACAATATGGACGATTCTCAAAAAGTTAGAAATTGAGCTCCCATTTGACCCAGCAATACCACTCCTGGGAATATATCCCGGAGAGGCAAAAAGGTATAGTAGAGATGACATCTGCATTTCCATGTTCATTGCCGCTCTGTTCACAATAGCCACAATATGGAAAAAACCAGAGTGCC
This sequence comes from Sorex araneus, assembly GCF_027595985.1. Lineage (NCBI taxonomy): Eukaryota > Metazoa > Chordata > Mammalia > Eulipotyphla > Soricidae > Sorex > Sorex araneus. The sequence goes on from NC_073305.1 coordinate 87,631,731, forward strand.
CGAAAACAGATGATTGGCTAAAGAAACTCTGGTATATTTACACAATGGAATACTATGTAGCTGTCAGGAAACATGAAGTCATGAAATTTGCATACAAGTGGATCAACATGGAAAGTATCATGTTGAGTGAAATGAGTCAGAAAGAAAGAGACAGACATAGAAAGATTGCACTCATATGTGGAATATAATGTAACTGAGAAGTACAAGTTGGCAACGATGCAACTTCTGGCAGATATCTCTCTGGACTTAGTTACTAAAATACTAAATTACAGAAACCCAAAACTGAGAGGCCGCTAAGTGTGGTCATTCGACCTCACACTTCTTCATCCTCAGCAATGGAAAACAAATTACCTAATGCTTCCTTTTCAGCAGGTCTGACTTTAGGGGAGAGACTCTCCAAACAATAATAGTGAGTTTTGTTGAAATATTGTATGCAATCAAAGTGAAAGTAAAGTGAAATTTATTAGTTACACAGGCGGGGGGGGGGCTTAGGGTGGGGGGGCTAGGGGCGTGGGGGTGTTTGGGGTGTGAGGGGGCGGGGTGGAGCTATACTGGGATTCTTGGTGGTGGAATATGAGCACTGGTGAAGGGATGGGTATTCGAGCATTGTATAACTGAGATTTAAACCTGAAAACTTTGTAACTTTGTAACTTTCCACAATAAAAAATTAAAAAAAAAAAAAAAAAAAAAGAATGTGAACCCCAGGACCTGTCAAGCAAGGATCACAGTGATGGATTTACCGAGCAGTCTCTCCTGACTGCCTCTGTCTGCTTATCCTAGACAGTCCTACAAATGTTATCCTTCTCCAGAAGTATCATAATTTGAAAGACTCAGAAAGTATGAAAATAACCAGAGCTCTTGAAGAAATGGCTGACGATAGACGTAGAGATGGAAGTACATATACAATATATATACAAGGTTTTAACCTGGCTGTCCTGTCCTGTCACATAGTGAGGAAGCTGCAAAGAGAGTTAAGGAGTCAGAAATAAATGGCGACATACCATGGGTATGTCTGAGAACAGGGGTGATGGCCTTTAGAGGCAGGAGCCCTTGTTTGACTAGAGCCTATGTTTGGCATGGTCCCTGAGCGCTGATGGGTGTGGTTCCCTCCAAAACATTTTTAAGCTATGTTAGTAAATTTTGGAAGTCATTTTTATTATGCTAAGAGTTAATAATTAATCATTATAATTATCATAAGGGTTCATAAAGAATAAATTATCTCACATAATTAATTCACTGGCCTTCTTTGAAGATGTTAGATAGCTAATTAATTTTGAAAATTGATGAATTAAAAGAAAGAACTCAGTATTATCCTTCATTCCTACATAACCAGAGTAACCTCAAACATATCCTGCTGGGGAGATTTATTTCATAGAAAGTATTCTAGCTAATCAATGAAAAGAGACTGCCAAGATTGGGATGTCAACATTTTGCATTCACTAATAAATCAAAGGTCTAAACATTGTCATCGATCACAATAACATACAAGAATATTGAAATGTGAATTACACACCATACACACACACACACACACACACATACACGACAACTGAACAATATGCACTTTACTTCCTTAATGATGTACTTGGCATCACCAATAAAGTCTGGTCAAAATAATCAAACCCAAAACTGGTCAAGCTTTAAATTCTAAATTCCAGTCGAAGGAAAATCTTGGAACTAGAGAAGGATATTGCAATTAGTGAAATCTAGACTGTGAAAATCTCAACAAGCGTGAACGCAAATAAGCGAGAGAGTACAGTGGGTAGGGCGCTTGCCTTGCATGCGTCTGGTTGTGCTGGCTCGAGCTGCGTATGAACAGAGAGACAGCTCAGGATAAGACAGTGAATTTATTAGAAGCTCAGCGCTGAGGACCCCAGGTCAAAAGAGAGAGACTTGGAACCCCATCTACTTAGAGGGTCTCTTTTTTCTTCTCTAGGAGTTAGCTATAATTTACAAAAAGAAAAAAATGAAGCATCTTTCCCAGCCTCCAGGTGCCCCCCAAAACAAGCAAGAAATGTCTATGTCACTATCTCTTGCCCATTTATTGTCACCTTCTTGTGTGGCCTTCCATGCACTCCCCTAACTCTGGCAGGCCTCATGCTCTCCCATTCATCCAGTGGGCCTTTATCCTACCTGATTAGGGTCAGACAAAGCAAAAAATAATAATGATAATAATAAAAACCTCTTCTTCTCTTTTCTGGCTGACCTTGGGCTTGGTTTCAGTGTCTCAGTTCTCATTACAGTTTCATAATTCTCATTACATAGTTTCTTCATTTGCAATTTCTTATTTGCCATTATAGTCTGACCTGAATTCAATCCCCGGCACCCCATGAGGTCCTTTGAATCCCACCAAAAGTGATCTCTGAGTGTAGGGTAAGCTCTGAGTACTTCCAAGTGTGGCAAATGTAATTGAATGAGTGAACTTCACTTAGATTCTGACTTAAAAAAGTTATTTGAAGTGTCTTGGGAAGAATAGCATTAATACTGAGATTTCAAAATCTACAGTGGCATAGAGCACACGTAACATAGTTCAAGTAGTCATATTTATCTTTTTAATGAAAGGTGTTTCAGCATTGCCCTTCCCAGCATTACATGTTTCCCAAATAGGAACTTATTTTTCTACTAATCTGAAATGGGCAGAAGGCTAAATTATAACTTAGCTAATAACAAATCACTCTTTCCCAAATCTAAAACTAAAGCAAAAAATACCAGACTTATTTTTCCCTGAAAATATTTGTTTAGAGGACCCTATGCATGGTACAAAGACTTTCTTACTATGTTACATGCTTTTACTCCCTAGGTTTGAAAATTTATCAAATGTACTGAAAAAGGCTGATTTTGTAACTGCTCTCTTCTCCAAAATGACTTCAGGAAAGTTGTAATTTTTTTTTTTTTTTTTTTTAGTTTTTGGGCCACACCCAACAATGCTCAGGGGCTGATCCTAGCTCTGTGATCAGAAACAACTCCTGATGGTGCTTTGGAGACCATATGGGATACCTGGGGATTGAACCCAGGTCAGCTGAGCTCAAGGCAAATACCCTCCCCACTGTACTATAGCTCCAGCCCCAGAAAAGTTGTAACTTTAAGAGACTTTGGTTTTGGTACCACATAGTCCCCTGAACACAGAGCTAGGGGTAGCCCCTGAGCACCACTGAACATAACCCAACCTTCATCCCTCAATCTGAAGAGTCAAAATGGACACAAATCATTTCTTTCTCACACTTTAGCAAATATTTGAAAACCTTTTAACATATTTGTTACTGATTTTGCTTCAGAGTTGAAATATTACTTTTGAGAAAGATTAGATTTACAACATTTAACTTTTTGTGTCCAGAAGCTGGAGTGATAGCACAGCGGGTAGGGTGTTTGCCTTGCACACGGCCGACCGGGGTTCTATTCCCAGCATCCCATATGGTCCCCTGAGCACCGCCAGGAGTAACCCCTGTGCAACACCGGGTGTGACCCAAAAAAGCAAAAAAAAAAAAAGAAAGAAAGAAAGAAAGAAAAATGAGAATGGGCTTGTGCTCTCCTTTCATTGCACTTTGTTTGTTCTGTCTGTTGAAATTACTGTCGAAAGTTTCACATGTTTCCACTCCACTTGTCCTGGAATCCTTTGGTTCAAAGGCAGCAAAGTTCTAACACAATTTCTATTGTTCTCTCCCTGCCCCTCCCCCGCCCTCCGTTTGTTTGCATTTTTGTTCATTTTGGGAGGGACCACACCTGACTGTAAACCCCTGGCTCTGTGTTCAGGGATTCCTGGCAGGGTTCAGAGGGCCCTTAGTTGTACTGGGGATTGAACCTTCGTCAGCGGCATGCAAGGCAGGCACCTTACCAACTGCATCATTGCTCTGGCCCCAACAAGGCTTCTGTTTTTTCCGATATTGCTTCTCTAAATATTCTTATCAGCATGCTCCACCCCTGCTAGTCCCCACAAATGTAAGTGCCAGGTTTTTGCAGCCTACCTTTTCAAACACAGGGAAATACCGGGTTTTCGCTTTCTTCACTACAAGAGCCAGGCTTTCTTTCTTCTCCTCGGGGGTTTTAAACGCGGCCACTGCGATCATCAACATGAGGTCCAGGGTCCCGTCAGCGTACATGTCGATCCTGACAAAGCACCATGTGGCTTATTAGAGAGCAAACTTCAGGGATGGGGCTGTTCCCATTCATCCCTGCTGGGGTATAACTAGATACTGGAGCAAATGACTTTTAATGATACCCGCCCCCCTAAAGTTCCCACACTCAGAAACCAGCACAAACCAGGTGATCTCAACGTCTATTGAATAAAGTGGTGTGTGCCTCTTTAAGTTGAAATCTAAAATAAACAATTAGAGTATTTATAATTTTAAAATCTCAATAAATGACACTTATCAAAAGTACAAAGCTATTCTCACAGGTTATTTTCATTTATTTAGAGAGGATTTTTTCCTATAGCCAGGGAGTTAGTTCTTCCCTCCCGTTGTCTCTGTGGATTTTCCTCCTCCAAAATGGGGAAACGTTTGGTTTACTGACATATCTAAGTGGCCCCATCTGAATGAGTGTGGGTGTGATGCATCCTCTAATGGAAACCATACTAGAAATGTTCTAGAGGGCATTGAACCATACTAGAGGGCATTGAACCATACCCAGTGGTGCTCAAGTCTTACTGGCTCTTTGCTTGGCGATCACTCCTGAAGATGCATGGGGAACCATAAATGCTTGCATTAATTGAACCCAGATCATCCACATGCAAAGTAGTTGCTCTACCCATTGTACTAGCTCTGGTGGAAAATGCATGCATGGATGAATAATGTGTACAGATTTTTGTTTAATATTGGAAGTGTTTGTGGTCTTCATGTAGAGATTTGGTCATGTTTTTGTGATCAGAAATATATCCTAGGAAACTTTGTTTCTATTAATTCTTCAATAATGAAATGGGTGCCCTTTTGCCACTGCTGCGGCTCAAGCACGATCGAAGAGCCCAAAAGAGCTACTTTGGACACCAGCAGCCCACTGAAATACTTCCAGAATGTGAACTGAGAGTTTACGCCAGGCTGCGACAGCAGGGGCCGGGTATTTCTCTATTTTTTAACCTCTCTCTCTCCTCCCTCCTGGGCACAGCACAGCTTTCACCGCTTTTTGAGCACAAAATGGAGACACCGATCCAGCTGCGGCAGGACGCACAGGAGATCCCAGGGGGTGGGGGGGTACCGGCCCCCGACCACTGCCGATACTTAAACCCAGTGAACCCACATGCATGCCCCTTTTGCCGCTGCTGCCGCTCGAGCATGATCGAAGAACCCAAAAGAGCTACTTTGGACACCAGCAGCCCACTGGAATACTTCCAGAATGTGAACTGAGAGTTTACGTCAGGCTGCGACAGCGGGGAAGGGTATCTCTCTCTAGGTTTTTCCATCTTATGAGCATCATAAAAGGGTAAAAGTTTGCAGTGATGTAATTTCTGGCAGAACTTTCCCTGGACTTTATACAGAAACCCAAAACTGCGCGGCCGCATCAGCCGCATCAGCGGCCGCACGACCTAATGTCCTCTAATCATCAGCAATATGAAATGGTTCCTTTTTAATGGGTCGGACTTTGGGGGGAAATCCTAACAAGAATAGTAAGCCTTTTGTTGAAATATTGAAGGCAATCAAAGTGGTAGCCATCTCTCTAGAATGAGAACTAAGCCATATCCCCACACCGGCTGAGGAGAAGAAATATCCTTCTTTCTCGGGAAGAAATGCGGCATGGCGTTAGCCATAGTATGATGTCCATTAAGACCTGGTGGCGTGGGAACGGGATATAAGGAAAAAAATTATTATGTACATGGAACAGCGGGACTCTGGTGGAGTCTCAAGCCGGGGCCGATACCAGCGCACTACTTTTGGTTCCAGAAACTGCTTGCAGACATTCTGCTAGACTATCAACTAAGCCATAGCCCCACGCCAGCTGATGACGGGAAATAACCATCTTTCTCGGGTTTTTTCCCTTTGTCAGGCAGCGTGGCGTCAATTATACTATGAGGATTACCAAGCAGGCATGAACTCGGTGGCGTGGGAAGAGGGGGAAAAAAAAGAAAAGTTATGTAACAAACAGCGGGACTTAATATCTCTACATTCTCAGCAATGGAAAGCTAACTATCAAATGCTTCCTTGGCAGTAGGACTGTCTTTTTGGGGGGCGGGAAACTCCAGCAACAATAGTGAGTTATGTGTTGAAACATGGAATGTAATCAAGATAAAGCGTAAACGAAGTGAAACTTATCACTTACAAGGGCGGGGACTGGGGAGGCGGGAGGGGGCGGGAGGTATACTGGGCTGGTTGGTGATGGAATATGGGCACTGGTGAAGGGAAGGGTGTTTGAGTATTGTATAACTGACATAACCCTGAGAACTATGTAACCTTCCACATGGTGATTCAGTAAAAAAAAAGTAAGAAAACTAATAATGAAATGGGTTTTATTACACATCATTTCACTTGTAATTTCAAAAATTCACATTGTGGGAGGGGTTCACTATGCAGGCATGAGCCCCGCAGTACCTGACTCGCTCCTTCAGGTCCTTGCCATACAGGTTGTACTTGGCCGCAAGGTAGCTGAGAATGGCTCTGGTCTGTGTTAGCATCATTCCATCCATTTCCACCATAGGCACTTGACCAAAAAGCAGGCGTTCATCTGTGGTTTGAGCAAAAAGAGGTTAAAAGCTCTTCTTCCCTGGTGGGAACAAGCCTATAGGAGGGTCAACTTCTAATTTTGCAAATAATTTTTGTGTTTTCATCCAAACTGCCTCCACTTCAGATAAAGATATTCAGGTTCAAATGCATTTTGTTTTCTTAGTCAACTTGGATATTAGAAATGGCAAAATATTCACCAAAAGATAAATGGTTTGTTCCCCTTCGATTAGTTTAAATGTACGCTTTCTCTTCTATTACCAATAGCCCACCTGTTAAAATAATACAGAAACTATAATTTTGCATGTTATGGTTGGGGGAAATAGCTAAGTGAAATTCTGTGTTATCTTCTTTCTGTATGCAGCTCTAAACTTTATTTAAATTAAAAAAAAATTTTTTTTGCTTTTTTGGATCACACCCAGCAATGCTCAGGGGTTACTCCTGGCTTTGCACTCAGGAATTACTCTTGGCGGTGCTCGGGGGACCATATGGGATGCTGGTGATTGAACCCAGGTCGGCCGTGTGCAAGGCAAACACCCTACTCGCTGTGCTATTGCTCCAGCCCCTAAATCAAAAAAATTTTCAGTGAGGTAAAGTAATTTTATTGAAATAAGTTGAGAGAGAGAGAGAGAGAGAACTCGAGCTTCTCCACTTCTCCAGAGTGGAAAAAGAAAAGTCACAATGCTAAACTTTAACCCTAAAGTAAAAACTAAAATTTTCATTTATGCAGCAATGGTATTTTATTTTAGTTGACACTAATAAGGTAATATTGAATAAATCGGGCTCACCCTTTAGTAACTTCTCATACTGTTGTCTTGTTTCAAGAAATTCTTCTTCAAACTAGATAAAAGATAAAGAAACTGTTGTTATCTTAACTTTCAGATTTTCAGGAGAGAGAGAGAGAGAGAGAGAGAGAGAGAGAGAGAGAGAGAGAGATTATAACATGCCCAACAGCTTCCAGAATAAAAATTTTTATCTACTTCCCTCCATTGCCACGGTGGAGAGAAACGTATACCTTGGTGGCAGGTGTGGTGTTAAAATGTGTATGTGCTTAAACTGCCGTTAACAGTATTGTAAGTCACAGTCTCTCAATAAATATGTTTTTTTTAATCCCCATAGGGCAAACACTTCAGAAGAGAATTGGGAGTGGAGCGTGGAAGAGAGAGGATTGCAGCTGGCCCTAAGTTTCCAGTTGGCAGTCACAAGTGGAATAAGACTGAGGTACCATGGAAGAGGCGTCAGGAGCCCAAAAAGGCAGCTGATCCCTGAGAGCATGATCAGGCTGTGACTTCCTTTCTCCCTTTATCAAATTAGTCACCATATCACTGTATCACTGTATCACTGTCATCCCATTGTTCATCGATTTACTCGAGTGGGTGCCAGTAACGTCTCCATTTGTCCCAGCCCTGAATTTTAGCAGCCTCTCCTGACTCCTTTTTCCCGACAATTGGAGGTTCTTTTCAGGGTCAGGGAAATGAGACCTGTCATTATGAGTCACCATAATCTTTTAAATTCCTGTGATGCTTCCAGAATAGCTCCCAGGGCTCCCAGTCCCTAACTCCCATTAAAACGAAGGGTATTTTGGGGATGGAGCAATAGCACAGTGGTTAGGGCACTCGGCCGACCCGGGTTTGATTCCCAGCATCCCATATGGTCCCCTGAGCACCGCGAGGGGTGATTCCTGAGTGCAAGAGCCAGGAGTAAACCCTGTGCATTGCCAGGTGTGACCCAAAAAGCAAAAACAAACAAACAAAAAAAGGGTATTTCACCCGTCTTCCTTCACCATTTATAAAAGAAGACATTTTTTCCCTAGTTCTACTTTGTTGGGGTTTTTTGTCTTTACTGAAACACCATGAAATGCAGTTTCAAAGTTGCTCATGATTGTGTTTCAGTCATGCAATGTTGTAAAGCAAAGCATTTGATAAAGACAAGCACAGTTAGATAGAAGGCACTGACTGTACTAGGAAAGGGGGAGAGAATTATTTCTATCCCATTCACACTACCCAGCTTCCTTGTCCCACCCAGGAACCAACCTCCACTCCGGCGGCCGCCAGGAGCCAGCGGATTGACTCCATCCGGCCCCTGCCCTGGAAATAGTAGAGCTTGGGTTTGGCGGCCATGACTCCACAGGCTCGGGGGGCTCTGAAGGGACAAAAAAAAAAAGACAAAATGAGTTTAACAACAAACTCATGCACAACATTTCGTTGTTTCTGCTATTCCAAACAGACGTAATGAAACTATTGTTTAGGGCAGTACACAAGGTGACATCATGGGAAAAGCGAGAAAATAATGAGCACAGAAGCAAGACGATGGTTACCTGGAATGAGTAGAATGGAGTTACGACTGGGAAGAGGCCTGAGGGAAGGTGTTCTAATGCTTTTTTATCTCTTCTGGAAGGGGCGCACTTGCTGGTGCACAGGATTAGCTGCTATCTCTGTGTTTGAGAGTCACCCCTGATGGGGCTCTGAGGACCCTAGTGGGTACCAGGGGTTGAACCGGATTTAGTCATGTGTAAGGCAACACCTTACCTGCTGTACCATCTCTCAGGTCCAATATTTTCTATATTTTTTTTCTTAAACAGGACTAGTAAATAGTCCTTAGAATTGGTGGGAAATAGGGGGCTGGAGTGATAGCACAGCGGGTAGGACATTTGCCTTGCACATGGCCGACCCGGGTTCGAATCCCAGCATCCCATGTGGTCCCCTGAACACCGCCAGGGGTAATTCCTGAGTGCATGAGCCAGGAATGACCCCTGTGCATTGCTGGGTGTGACCCAAAAAGCAAAAAAAAAAAAAAAAAGAATTGGTGGGAAATAGTCCATAAACAGTTTTATGCTTTGATATACACACACACACAGAGACACACACACACATACATACTTTATTTCACAATTGAAGAAAAACAAAAGAACAGAATGAACAAGTTATACCTACAAAGGCATCAAGATGTTGTGTAGATTTGAGAGACTGTTCTTTTAAGTAAAGAACCAGGAGTCTGATGGCATCACAAATCACCATACGAAATAAAACCTTTTCCCTGAGCTGGAGAGATCCTATGGCGGATAGGGCGTGTGTCTTGCATGTGGCCCACTTGGGTTCGATCCCTGACATCTCATATGGTACCCCAGACACCACTAGCAGTAATTCCTGAGTGCAGAACCAGGAATAAACCCTGAACACAGGGTGTAGCCCAAAAACCAAAAAGAAAAGAAAATCTTTTTAAGGATGCCAAGGAGCCATTTGGGTGGAAATCGTCAATGGGTTTAGGAACTGTCCTATCTGTCACAGGTTTCTTGGGTGCGGAGACAAACACAAAGGCAGATCTAAACGGGACTAAAATTCTGGTCCCAAGCATGTCACAAAGAGCAACTGTCTATTTCCCAAAGAGAAAGCGTTGTCCAGGTGGCTCACTGCCTTTCACAGGAGAGGCAAGTGGCAATGCACCTGGACAGCACTTGTCACCCCGTTGCTTCAAGAGCACTGAGCTGCTCTACTCATGGTGTCAGCAGCTCTCAGAGGACTATTAAAACCAGCCAAGGAGCAGACATAAAGGCAAAGTGCTTTGAAAGCACAGTCACTTCATGCCAATTTAGAAGATCGTTGTCTTTTTGTTTCTCCAATCAGCCCTCTGACCACCAAGGTGACAAAGCCTGCTTTAAGGAAGTGAGCAAAATGCCAACTGCTGGCACAGAGCACGAGGCAAAGGTGTTGGGAGGTGCCGGGGGTGCATCAGGGCCAGCACGTAGATGGAGAGATGCTCCCAGCTTCCCTAGGCAGCGCCTCCCAGCATCCTCTGATTCCCAAACAGCCAAATGCCCTGAAGTTTGCTGCCAGCCCAGCAGGGCTCACAAGAAGGCAAACACAGCGAATCAGAAGCTCAGTTCATGGGGAGGAATTTAGCTGCTAATATTCACCATTGTAGGACGGCAGAGTCACTCCAGCTCAAAACATCTCATGGGTGGTTTTTTGTTTGTTTCATTTTGGCCCCATCTGGCAGTGCTCACGGCTTACTCCTGCTCAGGGGACCAGATGTGGTGCTCAAGATCTAACCTGGTTGGGCCTGGCTAGGCCGTGTACAAGGCAAGCACCCTAACCACGTACTATTTCTCCAGTCCTCACAAGTGCTTTGAAGTCACCGCCCCCACAGCTATACTCACAGCTGTACTTTATTTTCACTCTTGAAGAAATTGAATTCCTTTCTTCTTCTTCTTCTTTTTTTTTTGGCTTTTTGGGTCACACCTGGCGATAGACAGGGGTTACTCCTGGCTTTGCACTCAGGAATTACTCCTGGCGGTGCTCAGGGGACCATATGGGATGCTGGAATAGAAGCCAGGTCGGCCATGTGCAAGGCAAACGTTCTACCCACTGTGCTATTGCTCCAGCCCCCTGAATTCCTTTCTTCATGGTCTTATCATACCCTGGCTCTGCTTGTGTGCTTGTATTCCATTGCTGTTAAGATTCTATCCTTTCAGGGGGGTGGGGGGGGGTGGGGGGAGAGAGAGAGATAAAGTGTCTGCCATAGAGGCAGACTGAGGGTGGCGGTAGAAGGAGGGAAATGTACACTGGTGAAGGGAAGGGTGTTAGAACACTGTCTGACCTAAACTCAATCACAAACCACTTTATAATTATGTATCTCATGATGATTTAATTAAAAGAAAGAGAAAGAAAAAGATTCTCCCGTTTTAATTCACTTATAATAACTGATTCTTAGGTCACATCCAGCAGTGCTCAGGGGCTTCTCCTGGCAGTGCTCCAGGGACCATGTGCTGCCAGAAATTGCTCTCAGATACAAAGAATATTCTCCAAACCTTTCCATTCCTTTCCCTGCCTTTATTCACCTTCTAAAACTATGGCATGTGGAAAATATCAGGAGCTTCTTTGTAAAAACAACACTTTACCCATATCCTTAAAAACACACACAAGAAATATCTAGTCTCTGGAGACATGGTAATTAAAAAGGCATAATGCTCACCCAAATCCTGAGTGAGAGAAACAAGATTTAAGTACTGCACTCACTGCTAATGAACCTTAAAACAAGTCTTGAGCAAGGGAGATAGTATAGGAGTGTAAGGTCTTATATGTGGCTGACTCAGTTTGATCTCTAGTACTGTATGTGCTTCCCTGAGCACATCCAGGAGGGAACCCTGTGAATATAGTCAGATGCAGCTCAAGAATAAAACAGGAAGAAAGCGAGGAAGGAAGGAAGGAAGGAAGGAAGGAAGGAAGGAAGGAAGGAAGGAAGGAAGGAAGGAAGGAAGGAAGGAAGGAAGGAAGGAAGGAAGGAAGGAAGGAAGGAAGGAAGGGAGGGAGGGAGGGAGGGAGGGAGGGAGGGAGGGAAGGAAGAAAGGAAGGAAGGAAGGCAGGGAGGGAGGGAATGGAGGGAGGGAAGAAGGGGGAAGAGAGCAATGAGAGAAAGAAGGAAAGAAAGAGAGAAAGAAAGAAAGAAAGAAAGAAAGAAAGAAAGAAAGAAAGAAAGAAAGAAAGAAAGAAAGAAAGAAAGAAAGAAAGAAAGAAAGAAAGAAAGAAAGAAAAAGACAACCTTCTTCTACAAACAAGTCAATAAAATAAAGATGGAGAAATTATGGGAAAAGAAATAAAGAGAAAATGTAAGAGAAGAGAGAAGAGGGGCTGGAACGATAGCACAGTGGGTAGGGCATTTTGCCTTGTATGCGGCCAACCCAGGTTCCATTTCCAGCGTTTCATATGGTCCCCTGAGCACCGCCAGGAGTGATTCCTGAGTGCAGAGCCAGGAGTAACCCTTGTGCATCACCGGGTGTGACCCAAAAAAGAAGAGAGAGAGAGAGAGAGAGAGAGAGAGAGAGAGAGAGAGAGAGAGAGAGAGAGAGAAGAGAGAAGAAAGTAATTGTGCTCTCTTGTATGCCCTGACATGATTATTCATGAGTTCTCCTGTCTCCGTGAAAGTCCCAAGTAGGATGGTAAAGAAGCAATGCCAACAGCCCCTCACACTGTGACAAGTTCAAAGGAGATGAGATGCTTCCCAACACACCAAAGGCCAGTAGGATATTCCCTACACATGGGTCCTAGCCCGGGAGACATTCATGTTCCAGATGTCACTCACGTTCCAATGTCAGGAAAACAGCAAAACTAAATGGGGAATGAAGAAATGAAGCAAGGCCTCACTCACAAGCCTCCTCCAGGTCTTCATTCATTCTGCTGCCTTAGGCAAAAATAAAGCAATAGTGCCAAAGTTTCTCATCAGCGTCTTGGTTGGAACTCCATCTTTATACTCATCTTTAGTGCACAGAGACCAGTTATTTGGGAGAAAGGGTGAGAGGGGGCTTGTGAGCAGTGTTCAGGAGGCCCAGGGGCCTTTCCTGGTGATTCTCAGCAGTTTTGTTGGATTTGAGGACACACTCAGCTATGCTCAGGGCTTATTCCTGGCTCTGTGTTCAGGGATCACTCCTGGGAGGACTCAGGGAACGTTATGCGGTGCCAGGATTGAACCAGGGTGAGCCACATGCAGGCAAGTGCCTCAACCCCTATACTCTACCCTGCCAGCCTTAGGCCAGCAACTAAACCCAAGTGTCCAAGGATGAGTTGCTGCTCAGACTCTCAGGTGTTGGCACTGGGGCCATGCTGTCCTGGTGGTACTTGGGGGCCTCCAGAGCTGCATCAGGTAGTTCTTGGGGTACCATATGGTACCAAGGGAGAAGCAGAGCTGGCCACATGCAAGAGATGTGCTTACGCATGTGCGGCCCCTCCGCAGCTGTACAAGCGTGAATCCAGACCCAGCAAAACCTCTTTCGGTGTGAGCAACTCCTCGCAGAATGTCTCCAGCCTGAGAACTAAGCCTCGGCCCCGTGCCCGCCCAGGAGGGGAAAGGTATTTCTCTCTCTCGCCTCTTTCTCTCCGGAGATGAAGGGCGCGGTGGCCGCCATATTAAGACGACCACAGATTGGGTTTTCAAGCCTGCAATTATCTAATATCTGGAAGAAATCTCCCTGGACTTCTTGTTAAAGTACAGAAATTCAAAACCGCGCGGCCGCTGTATTTGTCTTCACAGTAGGTCTGAATCTAGTGGGGTACTCCTAACAACAATAGTGAGGTTTGTGTTGAAATACTGAATGTAACCAAAGTAAACAGAATGTAAAATGAAAAAAAAAAAAAAGAAAAGTTAGGTAACAAACAGCGGGACTTAATATCTCTATATTCTTAGCAGTGGAGAACTATCAAATGCCTCCTTGGCAATAGGACTGCTTTTCTTTTTTGGGGGAAACCCCAACAACAGTAGTGAGTTGTGTGTTGAAACATGGAATGTAATCGAGATAAGGCGTAAACGAAGTGAAACATCACTTACAAGGGTGGGGACTGGGGAGGTGGGAGGGGGCGGCAGGTATACTGCGGGGGTTGGTGATGGAAGATGGGCACTGGTGAAGGGAAGGGTGTTTGAGAATTGTATAACCGACATAATCCTGAGAACTATGTAACCCTCCACATGGTGATTCAATAAAATTTAAATTAAAAAAAAATAAAATAAAATAAAATAAAATTAGAAAAAAAAAAGAGATGTGCTTAACCCCTGTACTATCTGTCTCACCCTTCAACTACTTCACTCCCTCTCTCCTCCACCGTTAGAGGGGGTGAGGTGGTCCTTCCACCTGGGGCTGGTTGGTTGTTAACCCCTGTGTTCCACTGTCCTGAAACCTCTAGTTTCTTTGAAATAGAGCCTAGTGGAATAGTTTGCTGACAGGAAGTGGTCTCACACAAGTTCTTCACATAATGCCTGCAGTGGGTCGTAGGATGTGGTTTGCTCCTGTGAGAAAAAAACAGTTGGAATGCAAGCTGTTCTCCAAAGATGAGTGTGCTAACCTCTTACTCATACCATAATTCTACTATGTTAGTTAGCATGGGAAATAGCATATCTACTATAAGCCCCATTCTCTGAATCTTAAAGATGGGATTAGTGGTTGCATCAAGTGCCTCAGAGGGTGATTATGAATCATGAGGATGGATTAAGTATAATTGATAAAGTGCATAGCATAATATCTGACTGGTTTCCAGTACAGTCCTCTACACATCTTATTTTAAAATAGCAGAATGAGGCTGGAGCAATAGTACAGTGGGTAAGGCTTTTACTTTGCATGCAGCTGACCAAGGTTCAAATCCCAGCATCCCATATGGTCTCCTGAGCACTGGCAGTAGTAATTCCTGAGTGCAAAGCCAAGAGTGACCAATGTGCATCACCGGGTATGACCCAAAAAGCAAATAAATACATAAATAAAATAGCATAATTGATTGGAGCTATAGCACAGCAGATAGGACGTTTGCCTTACACGTGGTCGACATAGGTTCGACTCCTCCATCCATCTTGGAGAGCCCAGCAAGCTACCAAGAGTATTCCGCTCACACGGCAAAGTCTGGCAAGCTACCCATGGCATATTTGATATGCCAAAAACAGTAATAACAAGTCTCACAATGGAGACGTTACTGGTGCCCGCTTGAGCAAATCGATGAACAACGGGATGACAGTGACAGTGACAGTGACTTGAGCAGGATGTTTAACACAATGTACAAAAATATAATTCATAAATCAGAGTTTCTGGTGATCTAGGTGCTGGGGGGAGGGTAGCACAATGGTTAAGGCACGTGCCTGGCACGCATCTAACCTGTGCATCTGACCTAAGCCCTGGTATGTGTTTGACTCCTTGCTGGCCTCAGGCATCAGAGCTGTGGCATTGGGAGGCTCTGGCACCACTGAGGTGTCCTGGGTATCCCTGGCATCTCGGGCCTGGGCAACTCCACATTCAGTGCCTCCTTGCACTGAACTATCAGCCAGGTTGGCAAAGTTCCACTTGGTGTGGCTTCTGGAAACCTGAGCACTGACTGGGGTGCACCATGCTCCTCCTTGAAAAGCAAACAAAAACCCAGCAGTAATTTCATCGCCCTAAAGGGGCTGAGAAAACATTCTTTGTGACTGTCATGTCCAACTTTGCTCACATACATGGGCCTGTGAGAGTGGCAGGTCAGCCTTGATCCCCACCAAATGGAAGGACTCCTCCAGAATCGGGGTTCAGGTGATGGCTTCTCCAAAGTCTTTCTGGATCCCTGCTCACCACCTGGTAGAATCGATTACTCTCAGCAGAATCAATTAAAGGTACTTCAAGAAATACCTCCCAGTTGCTAAGTTATTCCACCATTTTAATTTTCTTTTTTGGGTCGTATCCAGCGATGCACAGGGTTTACTCCTGGCTCATGCACTCAGGAATTACTCCTGGGGGTGCTCGGAGGATAATATGGATGGGATGCTGGGAATTGAACCTGGATCGGTTGCGTGCAAGGCAAACGCCCTACCTGCTATGCTATCGCTCCAGCCCCTCCACCATTTATCTTTTAATAAATACCTGCGGCACAAATTAAGTAAGATGTAGCAAAGTATTGAAGAAACATAAAATGTATTCAGTAATAATCTTAAAAGTCTCACCTGTCTAGCCTCAGATCCAGTATAATTCCTATCACATCAAAGAATTAGACTTATTTGCCTTCTCGCACGGCAGAGCCTGGCAAGCTATCCGTGGTGTATTTGATATGCCAAAAACAGTAACAAGTCTCACCATGGAGATGTTACTGGTGCCCGCTCAAGCAAATCGATGAGCAACGGGATAACAGTGATGACAGTGATGACTCTTCTCAGCTCATTTACCAGCTGAACTTCACCAGTATAACCTCAGGAAAGAGCTTCCATTCTTATGTGGAAAAAAAAATCTTTTCCAGTAATAATTTCTAAACAATGTATACTTTATGGGAACTGAAAAACAAAACTCTATCAACTGGACAACCACAAAAAGAATGTTATGGTATGTTAGCTACCTGAGAGTAAATAAATATACTTTTGGCACACCTGAGAAAAGAAAAGAAAAGAAAAGAAAAGAAAAGAAAAGAAAAGAAAAGAAAAGAAAAGAAAAGAAAAGAAAAGAAAAGAAAAGAAAAGAAAAGAAAAGAAAAGAAAAGAAAAGAAAAGAAAAGAAAAGAAAAGAAAAGAAAAGAAAAGAAAAGAAAAGAAAAGAAAAGAAAAGAAAAGAAAAGAAAAGAAAAGAACCTGAGCCCCGCCCACCCAACCCCAGAGCCTTGTTTACACTGCTGGTTTGCAGGACAAGAGGAGTTGTGTGGATGGAACAAGTGTTTTCTTTGTTTTGGGGATTAAGATGGTCCTGCCCCTAAGTGTTCATAGTACAGGTGCATTGACATTTGCGAATAGGAGCTAAGACACTTGACTCAATGTGAGAAGACTAGGAATCTAAAAAGTCAAAGTGCTGCTTATACCTTCCTTTTGTGATTACAAGCACAGAGAGAGCTTTTCAGTGGTCTATGAATGTACCGAAGCCTATCCTGGCATTTATGGGGTGTCCATATGCCTCCCACAGTTCCGGCCACATTCTCAAGGCGCCCAGGAGACAGAGAAAGACCCTTTCGAATCCAGAGCCAAATTAGAAGGAACAGGACCTTGTCCCTTCCTACCACCCTACCGCTACCTCAGGGCCTTCTGGGGTACCCCAGGGAGCACTTCAGTGTTAAAAGAGAAGAGACCTCACCTCAGCTCAGCAGGACAGCATTCTCCAGCCTTCCTTTCCAGTCCACAAGAAAGAAACTTTTTCTCCAGCAGGTAAGAAACTGTCACGCTCTGGATCACCAGTCACCGCTTCTTATGAAAATCCCCACCAATATCTGGGTGTACCATAAATAACTGGCTTCGGCCAATAGGCTCCATCCCTCATTTCTCAGTCCAGACTGTGCCATTCAAAAACTGGAGGACTGACGGAGATTGTTCAAAATTCCTCAGCGGGAGTCTAGTTGCAGTTCCTCGAACCCTTCGAGAAGGAATTGTTCCTTCTAGAAGAGCAGCACACCTCATTTTATTACACTTGATTGAGCTGCACAGATTCTGGGTTTCTAAATAGGGCTGGGAGTGCTGGGCCACACCTGACAGTGTTCAAGGACTCTTCCTGGTTCTGTGTCAGGGGTCACTCCTGACGGAGCTGGGGAACGGTATGTGGTGCTGGGGATCAATCCTGGGCTGGCCACATTCACCTTAACCCTTATACTATTGTTCCAGCCCTTTTTGTTTGTTTAGTTTTAGTTACTTTTACTTTGATCAAAGATCTATGGCAATCCTGCATCAAGCCAGGCTGTGGACACCCTTCTTGGTGGTACATGTTCACTTTGTGTCTCTGTGTCACATTTAATTAGGTGTGTACCGAGACCAGAGCCAGAAGTAACCCCTGAGCATTGCTGGTTATGAGCCCAAATCCCAAAAGATATAGTGTGTTATTACAAGAATTATAGAATTTTAAGTGCAATACTATTGCTCAATTAATAGACTATCATATAGCATAATGTTGGGTGTTTTTGGTTTTTTTTTTTGGTCACACCTAGCAGTGCTCAGTGCTCTGCTCCTGGCTCTGCTCTTAGGAATCACATCTGGCAGTGCTTGGAGGACCATATGAGATGCCAGGGATTGAATCCAGGTCAGTCACGTGCAAGGCAAGTGCCTTACCTGCTATACTATGGCTCCATCCATAAGAGTAGCATAATGTGGGGCTGGAGAGATAGCATAGCCAGTAGGGTGCTTGCTTTGTACATAACCAACTCAAGTCTGATCCCGGGCATCCCAGGCCCCTGAACACTGCCAGGAGTGGCTCCCGAGACCAGAGACAGAAGTAACCCCTGAGCATTGCTGGCTATGAGCCCAAATCCCAAAAGGTATAGTGTGTTATTACAAGAATTGTAGAATCATTGGAATCGTACAATACCTTGCAGAGGCGTATATGTCATTGTGTGTATTTGTCTGACCTTCCCTATCTTATCTCATGACCTCAGAGGTTAAGGGCTTGATCCAAGTCATTTCAATTTCCTTCCTTGACCTAACAAATTTCAACAAAAATCAGGATAATCCACAGCTTGGTAATACAGAAGACCAAGTTTGCTTATGCTCCAAAAAGTAAAGCCAATCATTCTCATTGTTTGAAAAAAACAAAAACAAAAAGTATATTGTCATAGCATAAGGAAAAAAAAGGTGCAACGGGAATATTAGATCCAGCATGGGAAATAAAGCAACAGGGAACAAAGGAGCGGTTCTTTCTGGGTTTCATGCAGAATGAACAAAACAAGCCTTCTGAGAGTGTAGCTGCAGAAACACCTAGAACCCAAGGAGTCGAGCAAAGTATGAACCCATGGCCCCTCTTCAAGCTCTGCCGGCCCTGTCAGGTGTGCCCAAAAAGGAAAGAAGGAGCCTGAGTGGATCCAGTGCACAGAGACGCACCTTCCCCAGACTCACCAATCTCACGGGCGGCAGGTTCCCCTTAGGATGGATGCCGGTTGCAGCTGGAAGCCCTAGGTATTCAGGCCCAAAGGGACTGAGCAGAGAGCCTGAAGCAGAGAAGCAAGGTGGCCTGATAACCTCTGGAAAATCCCTGTGGTGTGTGGCCCATAGTAGCAACAGTTTTGGTTCTTGCCCAAAATCTTCTCAAAAATGTGGAAGAACTGGTTTCTGAGGTAGGCGCAGAATTAGGCAAAACAATGGCCAAGTTTCAAATGGCAGCTTTACCTCTCTTTGAAACCAGTTTTGTAATCACTCTGGCGCTGTTTCCTCACTGGCACATGTCTGAAAAGAATCTCTAATGCATTTGGCATGTGGAGAGATGTAAAAGATCATTTTTTGCAAACTGCTGGAACCTGTGTGAGTAAGGACTCCAAAAACTGTTCCTGCCCATGCACACAGAGGCACACATGCATATCTCCAAATTTCAGCAAGCGAACCTCTGAGAAAAGTGGTTAAACTTCTGAAGATGGGAATACTCTTCGGAAGTATGCTTTTTGGACCAGCAGTAGCTGCTTCAATTGGGAGCTCATTAGAAATGCAGAATTTGGGGGCTGGAGTGATGGCACTGTAGGAAAGGCACTTGGCTTGCGTGTGGCCAAACTAGGTTTGATCCCTAGCACCACACATGATCCTTCAAGCCCACCAAGAGTGATTCCTGAGCACAAAGCCAAAAATAAGCCCTGAGCAGAGCTGGATGTGGCACAATGAAAGAAAAACCAACAAAACAACGGCAAAAAGAAATGTAGAATTTTAGTCCCCCAACCAAACCTTGAAACCAGTCTCAATTTTTTTCACCAGATCTCAAGGTAATCCACTGGCAAATAAAATTAAGATTGAGAAGCCAGGTCTAGGGTGAAAATACAATTTAAAGGGCCAGAGAGATAGTCCCATGGGTAAGGCGTTTGCCTTGCAGGCAGTTAGGCAATTGACCCTGGTTTGATCCTCAGCACCACATGGTCCCCTGAACACTGCTGGGGGTGGCTCTGGAGACAGCCCACCTCCACCAGCACTTCTGGGCTGACCCAGGGGATCCTGGATAACTCAGGAGGCAAGCAGCACAGCACTCTCAGGCCCTTGCATTGAACCACCAGCCCCCAAAGCAGGTTGAGTATCACAACCAGGTGTGTGTTTTCCTGACATCCCAACAATGACAATGACAGCAACGTCTAATGAGATGAGCGTGGGATAAAACAGTGGGGTGGGCGAATGGTAAAATGCTGGGGGTGTACGTGGCTAAGAATTGAGAAAAGGAAGAAAGAGATGAGGGGAATTTGGGAGAACTGCATGTAGATGCCCATGCTAATCTCTATGACACCCTCCCCTTGCCTTTGAGAGGAGTGATTGAGATTCAATTCCCATCTTTAATTGCCAAGAGTAATAAAGTACCAGATGTGTAGGTTCCCACTCTAGAGCAGGTCTTAAGCTCTGTCTGGGCTTGGAAGAGAACTCAAAGGCCTGGGAGATGTCCTTTGCATGCACAAGGCCTGAATTTGATCTCCAGCACTGCACGGTCTTGGGTGCATCCCAGGAAGTAAGCCCCAGCACTGCGAGGACTAGCCTCCACTGCAGGGTGTGACCCCAAAACAAAGTAAACATGCAAAAGAGGTGGCTGGTCTCCAAATATAGCACTGTTGTAGCACTGTTATCCCGTTGTTCATCGATTTGCTCAAGCGGGCACCAGTAACGTCTCCATTGTGAGACTTGTTGTTACTGTTTTTGGCATATCCAATATGCCACCTGTAGCTTGCCAGGCTCTGGTGTGCAGGCGGGATACTCTCGGTAGCTTGCCAGACTCTCTGAGAGGGACAGAGGAATGTCTCCAAATATAAAATAAATTTTTTTTTCTATTTCTTCCCTCCATTCTTCCAGAGTTCTGCCTTTATGATCTTCTAATTTCTTGTCTTCATTCTTAGCCCTATGCTCCTATCTGTGAAATGCACACCCTGGGAAGCAGCCAATAGTTGGAGGGGAAATTCCACAGACAACAGAGCATTAACGGTGTTTATTAACAGTAATTCTGGATAATTTAGGCAAAAACCACACGTTCTTTATTATCTGAGTTGTGAAGAAAAAGCAGGCTGCTAGGAAGTTTCTAGATAATGCAAATTTTAAAGCATCAATTTTAAAAGGTTGTCAGAAGTTTAGCAGACATTTTGGGTCAGAATCCTAGATGTCAGTTACATACTTATTATTAAGAGAAACGTCCTTAAAAATTATGTTGTTGTTGTTGTTTTCAGTGGATCAAAAAGGCCTTTTGGAGGCAGGAGCAATACAGTGGGCAAGGCACTTGCTTTGCAAGCTTCTGATCCAGGTTCGATCCCCAACATCCCATAGGGTCCCTGAGTCCTGTAGGAGTGATCCCTGAGAATAGCCAGGTGTGGCCGGAAGAAAGAAAAGAAAGAAAGAAAGAAAGAAAGAAAGAAAGAAAGAAAGAAAGAAAGAAAGAAAGAAAGAAAGAAAGAAAGAAAGAAAGAAAGAAAGAAAGAAAGAAAGAAAGAAAGAAAGAAAGAAAGAAAGAAAGAAAGAAAGAAAGGGAGGAAGGGAGGAAGGGAGGAAGGGAGGGACGGAGGGACGGAGGGACGGAGGGACGGAGGGACGGAGGGACAGAGGGAAGGAGGAAACCAGATTTGTCAATGAGACTAAAAATTGTCCCAGAGAATCCTATATCCTTCAGAAAATTTAAATCTGCTCATTTGGAAAGAGCAGGATCATTTTAGCTCCATGCACATAATGTTTTCAAGTGACTAATACCCAGAGATGTAGAAACAAGGGCCAGGAGGACAGGTCCATGGCAGGAAGCTTGCCACTAAAGGGGAGGAGTAGTGCAGTCAGGACAGAGAAGGGACCACTTTGACAATGATAGCTGAAAATGATTACTCTGGGCAAAAACTGAGTGCTGTAAGGAGGTAAAGTGATATGCATGACACCCTTTCAACAACAGTATTGCAAACCACAGGCCTAAAAGGAAAATAAGAAAGAGGCAGAAAGAGAGAAGGAGAAGGAGAAGGAGAGAGAGAGAGAGAGAGAGAGAGAGAGAGAGAGAGAGAGAGAGAGAGAGAGAGAGAGAGAGAGAGAGAGAGAGAGAGAGAGAGAGAGAGAAAGGTGTCTGCCATAGAGGTGGGCTGTGGGGGACGGGGGGGGAGGGGGTTAGGGGAAGGGGCGGCTGTGCCGGGGCGGGTGAGAAAACTCAATCATTAACAACTTTTATTTTTTTGCTTTTTTTGGGTCCCACCCAGCAATGCACAGGGGTTACTCCTGACTTTGCACTCAGGAATTACTCCTGACGGTGCTCAAGGGGCCATATGGGGCCCTACCCGATGTGCTATCACTTCAGCACCTCATGTTTGTTTCTTTACCTACTTTGAGCACAAAAGTAGCAGGAAGAAAAAAAGTGCCTGCCATAGAGGCAGGCTGGGGGTGGGGGTGGAGGCGTAAGAGGGAAACTGGGGTCTTTGGTGGTGGAAAATGTACACTTGTGGAAGGATGGATGTTGAAACATGGTATGACTGAAATCCCATTATAAACAGCTTTTTAACTGTGTATCTCAAGATTCCTCAATAAAAAATAAATTTCAAAAAAAGGCTGTTCCCTTGCACATGGCTGATCCTGGTTCAGTTTACAGCATTGCAAATGGTTCCCTGAGGACTACCTGGTGTGCTCGCCCTTCAAAATTAAATCACTGTCACTGTCATCCCGTTGCTCAATGATTTGCTTGAGCAGGCACCAGTAACGTCTCCATTATGAGATCTGTTGTTACTGTTTTTGGCATATCGAATATGCCACGGGTACCTTGCCAGGCTCAGCCATGCAGGCGAGATACTCTCAGTAGCTTGCCGGGCTCTCCGAGAGGGGCAGAGGAATCAAACCCAGGTCGGCTGCATGCAAGGCAAACACTCTACCCGCTGTGTTATTGCTCCAGCCCCAAAATTAAATAAACGTTGGTAAGAGATTAGACATACTAAATTTTAGTTTGTTACGTATATTAAAACTCATTTTTAATTAGGGGCTCTATTGCTTAATTATGAGATCTTTCTGAAGTTTGCTTCATTTTACCTATTGTAGCATTTTGAGTAGGGGTAAGGAGATTAAAACATGGTAAAAGTGTAAATAAGAAAATAAATATTTAAAGAGAGTGATTATATTTAAGAGGACCAGAGCGATAGCACAGCGGGTAGGGCATTTGCCTTGCATGCAGCCGACCCAGGTTTGATTCCTCCGATCCTCTCGGAGAGCCCGGCAAACTACCGCTACTGAGAGTATCCTGCCTGCACGGCAGAGCCTGGCAACCTACCCGTGGCATATTCGATATGCCTAAATCAGTAACAACAAGTCTCACAATGGAGATGTTACTAGTGCCCGCTCGAGCAAATCAATGAACAATGGACGACAGTGCAGTGCTACAGCACATAAAAAAAAAAAAGGATACGTGAAAGTTCAAGAAGAGTAATATTAATGGCATAACCAAGATTTCAAAGCTAGAAAAAGTATACAGCTTATGAGTAGTTTGAGTGTTAGATTAACTTTTGGGTTTGTTTATGGACTACACTCAGATCCAGGGCCCAGGAGGTCACTCCTGGTGCTGCTGACCATCAAACTCAGGGCTCCCACCTCCAAAGCTCAGCCCTTTGAACTATCTCACTAGCAGTACAATCTACTTTAAATTATAAATGATTTCTCTTCTATTGTTCTATTTGGCTATGACCTATTCACAAAATAATTAGTGGGATTGATATGCTTATTGCTTAGATTTGATACTTGATATGTTACCAGAGAGAAATCCTTTCATGGAACTAGTCCCTCTGAAAAAAAGAGCTCCAATACTTATAAGGCATTTTTTAAAAATGCTAGCAGGAGTCCTGAAAGAAGTCTCAGTTTCTCCATGCCGGTGCTTCAAGGCAGCTTTATTTTAGCTGTCCCCATCCAGCCTACATTTTAAAACATTGCTGCAAATTCCTGGACTCCATCTGAGACTGGGGAAGTTTGTAGTTTCCCAAGACCATAAATTCTACCCCAGAACCTTGGGCTCACAGAACAGAAAGAGAGACAAAGGAGCAATCTCTGGGTGAATGTGGAATATATAACTTTAAAGGTCTTCAAGAAACAGTCCCACCAGCCTAAGTGGGAATTCGAGATGTTAATCTTATTTGAGCAGCAAAAATAGTCCCTAGATTATCCAGACATCTCTGGGAAACTAATGAGAATTATCTGACACTTTGTTCAATAAGTAACACACAGACCCAATTTTCCTGTAAAAGCCCCATAAATTGAGCCACATTCAATTCCATGCTAAATTTCTCTGTTCTTCCCCTACTGGGGGAGTTTTTTTCTCGTTTAACTTCTGAACTTTTCTGTCTTCAAACTCTGAGCACCTTTACCATGCAACATTTTCACTCTTGAACATTTTCACCTGGGAACCGCGGTGGCGGGCTGGGATGGGACCACCTGGTATCAGGAATCAGATCAAGGGCTTGACACATCAAAGGCATGGGCTCCATCATTTGGGCCTCATCCCTAAACCCAACAGAGCTTTTTTGTTTTGTTTTGTTTGCTTTTTGGGTCATACCTGGCGATGCACAGGGGTTACTCCTGGCTCTTCACTCAGGAATCACTCCTGGCGGTGCTCAGCGGACCACATGGGATGCTGGGATTCGAACCCGGGTCGGCCGCGTGCAAGGCAAACGCCCTACCCGCTGTGCTATCGCTCCAGCCCCCAACAGCGCTTTTTTAATACACAGAGAGTGGAGCCACAGTCCTACATAGAGACTATAAGAGAATAATTCATGGGGGGCTGGAGCAATAGCTCAGTGGGTAGGGCGTTTGCCTTGCAAGCGGCCGACCCACGTTCGATTCCCAGCATCCCATATGGTCCCCTGAGCACTGCCAGGGGTGATTCCTGAGTGCAGAGCCAGGAGTGACCCCTATGCATCGCCGGGTGTGACCCAAAAAGCAAAAAAAAAAAAAAAAAAGAATAATTCATGGAATTACAGGAAAGGTCTGCTCCAAGCCCATATGCGAAGCACCTTCTTCGTGGAGTCAGAGTCACTTCTTGAGTTTCAGAAACTCCATTTCCTCTCCAGCTAGGGTCTAGTGGATAGATTCATGTTCCCGAAACTTATAAAGAGGTTGATTTGTCACTTCTAGGCTTACCAACTTGCTGAAAGGAGAATTTTCCCTGAGCCAGACCTCTTTCACGCCACACTGAAGATGTTAGAAATACACAAAGTAGGGGCTGGAGAGATAGCATAGCAGGTAGGGCGTTTGCCTTGCACGCAGCCGACGGCCGGGTTTGATTCCCAGCATCCCATATGGTCCCCTGAGCACCGCCAGGAATAATTCCTGAGTTGTAGAGCCAAGAGTAACCCCTGAGCATTGCCGGGTGTGACCAAAAAAATAAAGCCAAAAAAAAAAAAAAGAGAGAGAGAAAGAAATACACAAAGTGGTCCCCACATGCCTCTTTTCTGTTTACAGACTGGGGCAAATGCCCAGAAACAGGAATCCCAGCTTGATTAAGAGCCCCCTGCTTTCCACTGGATTAGAACCCCAGCCTCCTTTGCAAATTAAATCCTGCAGGAGATGGACTCTCCCCAGGGAGCACCACAGGCAAGCCTTGGAATCTCTCAGTTCTTTTCAACTTCGTGCCAAACATGAGAACCGAGGAGGAAAAGTGTCATGGAAAAAGAACACATAGATAAAAGCAACACATATTTCAATTCTATGGAGCATACGACACCCAGCAATCAAGAGAAATGTCACCTGATTCCTACAGACTTATTTTTGAAATGACAATACATGAAATGTAGAATCATTTCCTGTCTGACATTGTATAGATAATGCCTAGGCTATAAAAGTCTTCAAAAGGTCCTGTGTAGAAAAGTGCAAAACCTCATTTTAGTTTATATACCAACTCTGCAGAAAAAAAGGAGCTTGTTCCTTTTTTCTGATACACTGGCAAGTCTGTAAATAAACGGCATTAAATTAAAGGCATAGTTAAAAACAACTACTATAAACTGCAAACACGGCCATGAAGCAGACCATTAACCACAATTGTGTAAAAGCTTTTTCACTGACCTTATCTCTTCCAGGTTTCTCTCTGTGCTTCAGGGATCATTTGGGGTTTATAAGCTTTCACTTTGAACTCAAAGCACTGCCCACTTTGGATATTAGCCACTAAACACTCCCGTGTTCTAACCTTTGGACCTCCCCTGGCAGCCACCGTTGGGCGGTCTTAAAAGTGCATCAGATTACCAAATGAAAAAAAAGCCTCTTGACCATTCAACAAATATTCACCGCTTGTTCTCTTTTAGGCTTGATTGCTCTCCCTGAGGCATCTATACTTTTTTAAATTTAAATTTAAATTTAAATTTTTAAATTTTACTTTATCACCATGAGCTAGAGCATTACAAAGCTGTTCATGATTGGGTTTCAGTCATACAATGTTCCAACACCCATCCCTAAACCAGGGTACATTTCCCAACACCAGTGTCCTCAGTTTCCCTCCCACCCCTGAAAACCAACCTCCAACCCCACCTGCCTCTATCTATGGCAGGCACTTCTCTCACTCTCTCTCTTTCTCTCTCTCTCTCATTTTAGGCATTCTGATTTGCAATACAGTTGCTGAAAGGTTATTATGTGCATCTCTGCTTTCAACACTCAGTTCTTGTCCAGAGTGATCATTTCCAGCTAATATTGTCATAATGGGCCCTCCTTTGTTTTAACTCCTCTCCACCCCCCACCCCCACAGAAGTTACCCCTTCTGGTAATTTCCAACCTCTCAGGGGCTTCTATCCTTTCGTTGTGAAAGATAGGCAAGCAGGATAAATAAATGAGTAAATGCAGTGGCTCAGTATCAGAGTAACAACAACCTCTTGATGCTGATGGCTTATGGAGAAGTGAAATTTGTGACGGCATTGTGAGAGGGCTAGGAGAACTGAGACAACTGTTAGAAGACCCTTGGTTAGCTAGTTGCAAAGAGATTCCAGGCTGATTTTCCCCACAGTGGGCAGGTAGCACTGCTCTCTGGGGACATGAAGCAGCAGCCTCGGTGCAACTGAAAGACAGTTTTTGTTTTTTTTTTGCCTTAAGGAAGGTAGATTTGGGGGGTGGGGTGGAAAATGCTGAGTAATTTTCTGTTTCCTGGAAAAAGGTTGATGGGCTGGCCAAAAAGCTTGGGAACCTCTGCTCTGGGGAACTTGTTAATCTTTCTTTAATTAATTAAATTTATTTAATTTTTTGTTTGGGTTTGAAGGTCACATCCCATGGTGCTTAGAGATCATTTCTGGCAGTGCTTGGGGGCCATATAGGATATCAGAGATCGAAACAGTGTCTACCATGTGCAAGGTAAATGCCCGACTGTACTATCACTCCAGACCCTTAACTTTTTTTGACTAATTATTTAAAATTTATTAATTATTTAAAATTATAAGCACTGTGTGACTTACAATACTGTTAATGATAGGGTTATATGCATATAGTGTTCCAGTGGGCTGGAGCGATAGCACAGAGATAAGGCTTTCATCTTTCACGTGTCTGACCCGTGTTCGATTCCTCCTCCCCTCTCAGAGAGCCCGGCAAGCTACCAAGAGTATCATGCCCGTACAGCAGAGCCTGGCAAGCTACCCATGGCATATTGGATATGCCAAAAACAGTAACAATAAGTCTCACAATGAGAGACGTTACTGGTGCCCACTTGAGCAAATCGATCAGCAATGGGATGACAGTGACAGTGACAGTGTTCCAGTACCACACCCCACCAGTGTCTGCTTCCCTCTACTATTCTTTTTGTTGTTGTTGTTTTGGGGCACACCTAGCAGTGCTCAGGGCTTGCTTCCGGTTCTGCACTCAGAAATCACTCCTGACATATGGGATGTCATGGATCGAACTTGGGTTGGCTGCAGGTAAGGTAAAGCCGTACCCAGTGTACTATTGCTTTGGCCCCTCTCGACTATTCTTCTTAAAGTGCCAAAATGAACACGCTTAGAGAGGAGAAAGAGCCTTACAAAACGCTCAGTTAAAACCAGAGAAGTCATAAGCCAGAGAGATGGTCCTGGAGGTGAGGCACGTGCCCTGCAGGAGAGATTCAGCCATAGCCACAGTTCAATCCTAGACTCCTGTAAAAGGTTATAAAATCATCAGGTCTCACTCCTGAGCAGAGTTCGGAGTAGCCCCTGAGTACCGTTGGGTGTGACCCCCAAACCCCCCCCCCCCCACTCCCAAACAGAAAAGCAAAATAAAAAATAAAGAAGGCAGAAAAGGAGCCGACGATAAGAAGAAAATGAATCAACAAATAAGCCCATGAATCCAGAGCACAAAGTACATTTAAACAAACAAACCACCAAAACAGTGTTTTCTACAAGAAACCGATTTTATGTACATTTTATTTTTAAATTTTTATTTTAGGCATTATGGTTTGCAAGACTACTGATGGTAGGGTTTCGTGCATAGAACATTCCAGCACCACATCTTCCACCAGTTTCCACTTCCCTCCACGCTGGCCCAGTGTACCACCCACCCCCTCCTGCCCAAGCATTCTTCTGAAGATCAGTTCTCAGTTTCTGTTGTTCATGGGCATTTGTTATTCCACTAAATTACTTTTTTTTTTAGTATCCCACAAATTAGAAGAATCATTCTGTGTCTGTCCCTCTCCTTCTGACTAACTTTCACTCAGTATGATACTCTCCAGATTCATCCATGTAGCAGCAAATTGCATGATTTCATTTTTTCTTATAGCGGAGCAGTATTCTATGCATATATCATATATCATGCATGAAAGAACTGGCAGAGGAACCCAGGTGTGTGGGACCTGGGACTGAGACCTCCAAGCTTCCTTGGATTGGGACTGGGCCTCTTCCGCCCAGATTCCCCATTTTCCAGTAGCTAGGAGGTCACACCCAGGGACTGCCCCCGGTGCCGTGTAATCCCACCAATGGCCAACATCCAGAGACTATAAAACCAAACTCTCAGAAGTGTGCGGCCCCTTTGTGGCCGTGCAACATCTTATAGCCTAGTTCTCCCTCTGGAAGAACCTGGCAAGCTACTGAGAGTTTTCTGCCCACATGGGAGAGTCTCACAAAATCCCCATGGTGTATTCATATGCCAAAACCAGTAACAATGATGGGTCTCATTCCCCTGACCCTGAAAGAGCCTCTAATGCGGCACCATTGGAAAGGATGAGTAGAGAGGCTTCTAAAATCTAAGGGCTAGGATGAATGGAGACATTACTGAGACCGCTTGAGAAATTCAATGATCAACGGGATGATGATGATCATTTCTTAATTCAGGTCATCTGTTCTTGAACACTTGGCTTGCTTCCAGATTTTGACTATAGTGAAGAGTGCTGCAATGAAGATAGGACAAATGACTTCGGAATAGAGTTTTTGAGCCCTTGGGTAGATGCCAAGAAGTAGTGTTGCGTTGGCTCGAGCCGCAAATGAACAGAGAGGGAGACAGCTCAGGATAAGAGAGTTTAATAGAGTTAATTTATTAGAGGTTCAGCACTGAGGACCCCTATCAAAAGAGAAAGAGACTTGGAGCTCTGTCTGCTGAGAGGGTCGCTTTTTTATTCTCTAAGAGTGAGCTATACTCTACAAATAGAAAGACAAATGAAGGATCATTCCTAGCCTCCAGGTGTCCCCCAAAAACAAACAAGAACCATCTGTGTCAGTATCTCTTACTCATTTGGTGTGACCTTCAAGTGTGGCCTTCCACACACTCCCCTAAATCTGGCAGGCCTCCTGCTCTCCTGTTTGTTGGGCAGGCCCTTATCTGGGCTGATTAGGCTCCTACAAAGGAAAAACTCTTCCTCCCTTCCCTGGCTGACCTTGGGATTGGTTTCAGTGTCTCAGCTATCATTACATTCTCTTAGTTCTCATTATAGTTTCTTATTTGCAATTTCTTAGTTGTCACTACAATAGAGTTGCTGAGTCATATAGAAGCTCAATTCCTAGGGTTTTTGTTTTGTTTTGTTTTTTTCTTTTTGGGTCACACCCGGCAATGCACAAGGGTTACTCAGGAATTACTCCTGGCGGTGCTCAGGGGACAATATGGGATGCTGGGAATCAAACCCGGGCTGGCCACGTGCAAACGGCCTACCTGCTATGCTATTGCTCCAGCCCTCAATTCCTAGTTTTATGAGAGGAGTCCTTATTGTTTTCAAAAAGGGTAGATCAGGGGCTGGAGAGATAGCACAGCAGGTAGGGCGTTTGCCTTGCACGCGGCCGACCGGGTTCAAATCCCGGCATCCCATATGGTCCCCTGAGCACGGCCAGGGGTAATTCCTGAGTGCAGAGCCAGGAGTAACCCCTGTGCATCGCCAGGTGTGACCCAAAAAAGCAAAAAAAAAAAAAAAAAAAAGGGTGGATCAGCAAATTGGTTAAACACAGAAGATTGTCAGAGATTTTCAGAGCCAGGAAAGACAACAAATAGGGCCTGTAAGACAGTTCAGAGTGGAGGTCTTCCACATTTGGTGACCCTAGTTCGATTTATATCGATGCACAGTGTTCCCTCTGTACCGCCAAAAGTGATCCCTGCATACAGAGCCAGGACCAAGCCCTGAACACTGCCGGATGTGGCACCAAAATGCAACTAAGTAAAAGTAGATGAAAAGGTGATGTAGGCAGGTAGATAGGGAAAGGCCCTCGGCAATGAAACAGGTCAGCAAAACTTCTGGGAGAAAAATTCCAAGGCTGATCCACTTTGTGGATATGGATAAGACCTTGAGTGAGCAGCAGATCTGAGGAGACTGGACCCCTCCCCCTGAAGGAAATTCCCCAAATACCCCCAGACCCCTGCCTTAATCTGATTAACTTGAGTGATTCAGCCCAAAGAAGACCATCACCACTCCCAATCCCCCAGGTAACCTCCTCAGCAACAGACTTTGACCTAGGTTAGAAGCCCCATGCGGGGGCAGGTTGGATAAACCCTATAAAGGTCACCTTGAACAGAGGGAGGGCGTGCAATGCTGCCCGAGCCCATCTGCTTCTTGCGCTCACGTGATCAAGCACATGTGACACCTGAGCACATGCATTGCCTGCATCTCCCCTCTTGAGATGTGTACTTTCATGCTTTCGTGTCTAATGCTAGGATGTATGTAGGGACCCTCTCCGCCCTTGGAGAAGCCCTTGGTTCTCTCTTGAGCGCGTTACTCTCTCTCCCTCCACACCTTAAAACCCTCCAAATAAAATCTATTTACTTCACTGCTTGTCTACTCCTGAAATTCCTTTCTGTGAGGCAAGACAAGAACCCAGTGACCCTGGGTCCCGGGTGGCAGAAGCGGATGGGGAGAAAGTGACCATTTTTCTCCTCCCCGCTTCGCATAAGTCACCCATGGGGCCCACTGACATCAAAGGGACTGTGGCAGTTTGAGAGAGATGCCACAGATATCAGCGCCAGGCGGTCTTGGCAGGAGCAGAACTCTGAATCCAGTCTATGGAGCAAAGGGCAAGAGCCATTTGAGCTGAGGGAATTGACATCAGCCAACAGAGGGGACGCCAACAACCACAACCACCTGCTGGCTGCTGGTGATGGCAGATGCTGTCCCCTGGAATTCACTAGGAAGCTGACTTCTCAAAGGGCCAAGCTGGGTGAAGGGCCAGATGGAGTGCGTCTTCCTGCACTCAATCTCCCAAAGTGTGGGTGTGAAATCAATAAATAAAGTTGTGCTCTTTTGCCATGTGTGTCCAGTGGCCATGAGCCACTTCCCCACTCCAGCCGGCAGCCAACCAAGAGGCGCACGAAGGAGGGGCCAGGGCCACCAGGCTGGTTGGTGCTCTGTAGCACTGTCACACTATCATCCCATTGCTCATCGATTTGCTCGAGCGGGCACCAGTAATGTCTCCATCGTGAGGCTTGTTGTTACAGTTTTGGGCATATTGAATATGCCACAGGTACCTTGCCAGGCTCTGCCATGCGGGCGGGATACTCTCAGTAGCTTGCCGGGCTCTCCGAGAGGGAGGGAGGAATCAAACCCGGGTCAGCCGCGAGCAAGGCAAATGCCCTACCAACTCTGCTATCACTCTAGTCTCTGCTCAGTTGTCGTTTATTCCAATCTCCGTCCCGCCTTTTATTTCATCTTAGGTTTACTTCCTTCTTAATAATCTTTCTAGTCATTTTGTATGGACACAGTAAGAGATATATTGAGTCTGTAGGGTGGCTCTCCTGGAAACATCTCGGTATAGAACAGACTACAGTTCTCAGGCCAGATCAGTCCTTCCTAACCCTAGCAGGGTCCTTGTCCAATCACTTTTCTTTGGGTCATGACAGAATTTGTCTATGACCGTGCTCTTAAATGATAAGTTTTATGGCACTTGGCCTGTCCCATTTCAAGCTTATAGCTTGCCCTGGGTCCCATCCAGTCCCTTCGTCGAGACTCTGCTTTTGGGGTGTTAGGAACTAAGGGCAACTGAGGCTTAAGTCGAGTAAATATGACAGATACCCAAGAATACTAGCTGGGTTCCAAAGGTCTTTGGCTGCCGGGGCTCTGCTCAGGGTGAGGAGGGAAACTCAACCCGTCCCCCTCTGAGGGGCCCTGGTGAAGACAGCTAGGCGCGGGGCCAAGACACTCTGCCCCTAGTAAAGAGAGTAAAGAGAGGCTGCCAAAATCTCAGGGCTAGGACGAATGGAGATGTTACTGGTGCCTACTCGAGCAAATTGGTGATCAATGGGATGACAGTGATACCCAAGAATAAATATTATTTGGAGTCAATGAACTCCCAAGTTACAAAAGCATAGCATTAACTGTCTTCCTTCCTTCCAAAGGACATACTCTGGATAAATCTACCTTCATATTTTCTTGGTTTTGAGCCACACCCAGTGCTGCTAGGGGCCATCCTTGTTCTGTGCTCAGGTCCTGGAAGTATGGGATTCCAATGAGGGTTGCAGCTCCAGCTGTGTGCGGGCTCAGCTCAGCTAACCTTAACCCTCAGACTATCTCTTCAGCCCTTGGTCCTCAAAATGCATCTCCTTTCAGCAAACAAACAAAAATGCACCTAAGGCCACTGTGTCTCCCTCCCATCTCATTGTTCTCTGTGTGTGTTCTCTCTGTGTTCTATGTGTGTGTGTGTGTGTGTGTGTGTGTGCGCACACACACAATCGTTGTGTGTGGCCATCCTGAAACACTATTTTTTGAGAATAACCTGGACTACTCCATTCCTCTCGGAGAGCGCAGCAAGTCTCACAGTGGAGACGTTACTGGTGCCCGCTTGAGCACATCGATGAATAACAGGACGACAGTGCTACAGTGCTAACCTGGACCACGGCTCACTCAGTTACTCTGTTGGCAACAGTTACTCTGTTGGGAGATGGAAAAAGGGAGAAAGGGCTTGAGACAGTAGGAATCTGGCCAAAGATATGATGGTGACAAAATTGAGGAGGAATGGGGAGAAAGGGAACGAGCTTCTTTCCAATGTGGGGAATGAACTATGTAAGTTAAGGGCCTGACAGCCTGAGAAGAAAAAATCTGGGAATTTGTCTTCAAGGGCAGTAGCTTGGCCTCTTGTATTTAATGCCCCTAATCTAATACAGGCAGAAGCCAACTTTCCTTCTGGGTTGCTTTCTTCAAGAGCGTCAAAGAAGTAGTTAAGAGGACAAAGAACCTCCCGCTCCAGGCACATCTGTTCGACTCCACTGTTCTTCCTGCACTAATATATGCCTCAGAGACCTGGGCCCTGTGAAAACAGGATGAGAACGCTATTTGGGTATCCCAAAGAGGAATCGAAAGAGCCATGCTAGGAGTATCACGTTTCACTCAAGTGAGAGAAGGAATCCAAAGTTCTGACCTCCATTGACGATCAAGAACCAGGGATGCTGCCTCGTTTGCCAAGGCGTCGAACATCAGATGGATCAGACATGTAATTTGATTTGAAGACGATGGCTGGACTAGAGCTGTTACCGACTGGACTCCATGGAATGTCAAAAGAACTCCTGGCTGCCCACCTCCGAGATGGTCAGACTTCTTCGTCAAGACCCTAAATGAACGGTTTGAGGTTCTTCGTGTTCCTGGAGTGAGCAGATGCCATTGGGCTACACTAGCACATGAATAAGGACGAATGGAGACATTATTGGCGCTCACTCGAGCAAGGGATGACCAGTGATACAAGTGATACAATCTTCTAACACAGGCAGAAGCCAGCTTTTCTTCTGCGTTGCTTTCTTCAAGAGTCAGTCTAGAGGGCCCCCTGGTGTCTGAAACAATTAAACTCCCAAAGGCAACCTTTGCAAATGACTTCAGATCTACCACTCACAGCAGGTTCTTGATTCATGAGCACTGGAAGGAGTGGCAAGCCAGAATGGTGGCATGAAGTAGCCCATCTTCATTAACGCCCCATGTACCCCAATAATACAGACCCCGGGGTATAATGAAGCCAGTGGATTGCTCCCAAGTGTCACTTTGTTCCCAGCTGGGTACTAAATGCTTCTACTCCAACAGCTTAGTCCAAAAGACAATCCTCATTTCTGCAAATCCTCATTACCTGCAAGTTCAGGGGAATTTCACCCCACCCCACAGTGATTCAATAGAAGAACTCAAAGAAGCTACAAAAGCGGTGGTACTCCTAGCTATGGTTTAGGTCGGCTACGAGCCTAAGAAGAGGCACATAGGGTGGAACCCAGGAGGGCCACAAACATGGAGCGTCCGGCTGTCTTCCTGTGGAGCCAGTTGTGGCCAACGTAAATTCCTCCCTACAATCATGTGTGCTAAGGAGCACTGTCAATTGTGAGAGTTTGGAGAGTTCCCTGCGGCCCTGAGGCGTGGTTTCCTGCCCCCTGCATGTCAGAGCTGGAATCCAGGCCCTAAGCCCCCATCAAACATGATGAGGTGGTTCCCCCTAACTCAGTCAACATCAGGATAGCCCCAGGCCCTCAGGCAAACAAAAACCCTCATCTCAGTGCGGACCTCCCAAGGGTTTAGATATTGACTCTTAGACGCCAAGGCTGGACCCAGCTCTGGACACATTTGCCTTCTACTGTGCCTCTCCCCCTTCCTGTCCTCTCATTGACTCTCCTGTCAGAGTTCCATCCTCCCGGTCAGAAGCAGACAGAAGCCCAGGCTGTCTCGCTGTATCTTGGGCTTGGCCACTGCTGCTCTGTCCCCTAAACTTTGCTCTCCCAGGAGTCCCAAACACTAGAGTGGTGACAGAATCACATGGGAAAATGTGAAGACAAAACGTTGCTTGCCCTTGCTGCCGTACTGTTTGTCTGCCCTGATCTATTTTTTTTTTCTTTGCTTTTTAGGTCACACCTGGCAATGCTCAGGGGTTACTCCTGGCTTTGCACTCAGGAATCACTCCTGTCAGTGCTCAGGGGATTATATGGGATGCTGGGAATCAAGCCTGGGTCAGCCAAGTGCAGGACAAACGCCCTACCTGCTGTGCTATCGCCCCAGCCCCCATCTGTCCTGATCTTACTCTGATAAAACACCTCCATGTTCAGGGCTGGAGCAAGTAGGGCATTTGCCTTGCACGTGGCCAACCCCAGGTTCGATTCTCAGCATCCCATATGGTCCCCTGAGCACCGCCAGGAGTAATTCTTGAGTGTACAGCCAGGAGTAACCCTTGTGCATCACCGGGTGTGACCCGAAAAGAAAAAAAAAACAAAAAACAAAAAAACCCCTCCATGCTTACGAGGACTAAGACCCACATTCACCATCTCTTGGCCGCTGCCTGCTTGATTTTGCACAGTGGAACATGAGATGCTTCCCACAAGGAACGAGGTTGATAGACCAGTCATCAAAACCAGGCCCTACTTCGGTTATTATCCGTCTAAGTGTATTATGGTCACCCAAAGCAACAAGACTTCTTTTTCCAAAATGACTTCTGTTGTTTACATGTCTGTCTCCCTGACAGTGCTATGGATTTTTCTAGATTAGGGCTCTGTTTTAAGGTTTGCCTCCTGGACCCCTGGTTAATGAGATGTAAATCAATGCAGGTAAAACAGCATGGATGAGTGATCCTTTTAGTTCTGAAATGCAAAACAATTAGAAGCCTATGAATAACCACTTGGGTATATTTATGTATTCCTATATGTGCACAAATATAACTGGAAGATGAGAACTATGTTTGTTCTCTAGGGAGCAAAAGTGGGTATCTGGGGGATAGAGCTGAAAAGAATGCATCTAACCTTATATTTCCTTACACTGTGTTGAATTCTAAACCAAGTGAACATGTTATGTCTTTTGAACAATTTAGAAACTCTAGCAAACCAGATAGTTATTTGTAAATTATTTTATTTTTGCGAATACTGAATACCATAGATTTAGCACAGTTGAGAAAAGAGCGATTCACTGGATAGTTTGTTGCTATTAGACACCAAAAATGAGGGTTTTGATAAAGAAAGGCATCATGTAGCTTGGGGAGAACATGAGGTCCTGCCCATTCTAGTCAGCAAGAATGAGTAATCACATCAAAAGGCCAATGTCTCCAAAACAGCTTACAGAAAAAAGTTCCATAAGAATCACTGGACATCCCCCCACCCCCCTCACACACACACAAACATGTCAATGTTTCTCAAAGAGTTTTTTTTTTAAATGCAAGACCCAGCTTAGGGACAAGGATGCATAGCACCATAGCAGAGCTGGGGTCACAGCAACTTGGCATCAATTAAGAGTGTGGTGGACAATGAGGTCTGCAGGGACAAGCTCTCACTCACAGATGAATACACATGTTTTTATGGCATAAAGATGTTGTAGACAGTTCTCACATAGATGTCATCAGGAGGGGGCTTCTTCTTGCTACCAGGCTCGAGAAATTTCTTAATGGTGGGCACATTACTTATTTTCACTGAGAACTCCTGAAAAAGAACACAAATGTTGAAGGTGAATAGCCACTAATTACTGTAACAATACCGTGATGCATTGTGGCCCAACCACATTCAATCAATATTTGTTGCAGCTGGGACCAGAGTGATGGTACAGCGGGTAGGGCACTTGCCTTGCACACAGACAACTTGGGCTCGATCCCTGGCACTGGTATGGTCCCTTGAGCACCACTAGGAGTAATTACTGAGTGCAGAGCCAGCAATAACTCCTAAGTGTTGCCAGGTGTGCCCTCCACCCCCCCAAAAAAAAAAAGAATAAATATTTGTTGCAGCGATCAAACCAGAACTGGAATCCAGCATCTCAACTTGAATATCTTGGCTGATTATATACAGACAATGGTTTTAGACCAAGCTTGCTGCAATTCTCACAATATGCCCCCAACTCGGTCTTCTTGCAGAGGGCAAAATAAAAGAAAATATGTAGACTGGGATTATTATACTTAAGGAAAGAAAAATAATTATGGGAAGAACTTCAAATATATTGATCTACTCAGAGAAAATGCAGGAGTCATGTATAAAAAAGGGTTTTATAAAGTCATCAGATGGAGCAACTTATATATCAGGGTTCAGTTTCCTTGGACTTTCCCACTCATTAACAATATTTTGGCTATGTGTAGAAAATGGCCAGTCACATTTTTTTTTGTAGTCTAAAACTCATATACAAGAACTTAATGAAAAAAAAATTCCTCCATTCATAGGGATAAATCTCACCCATTCTCAGAAATTTATAAGTTCACTAGATCTAGTGAAAATTCTAAACCATATCAAGGACCCATTAGCATATTTAACTGTTTTAATAAAACTTTCAAAGCCAACAGACCTTTACTTAAAATACTACCATTTATTGTCAAGTGAGTACAATTGGCTGTCTAAGTATACAAACACATGTAAACATATATGTCACTAATATTCATAAAAACTAATAATTATATCAATTAATTACACATAAATATGGGTTTATTAGTTATTTTAACTATCTATAATATCACATTTTAAATATCACACCAATGTTTAGAAGCTTGTCTCATAGGATTTATCATTCCAGGATTAAGCTATGGTTCACAGTTACCATGTGTAAAACAACTTTAAATACTATTTTTCAAACCCTTTAATTCATCTCATATATCATTTTAGAGTCAAAAGTCTTTTAATGCTGATTCTTCCTGTTAATTAGAGATTAAAGTTACACTTACATGCCCGGTGTTAAGAACAAGATGTTAGCATCGAAGGTGGAAAATATTAGTAGGTTTCTGGGCTATTTAAGAGACTTATTGGTATTATTATTATTTGGGGGTGGGGTACTTAAGAGCTAAATCTGGCTATCCTCAGGGGTTAGTCCTGGCTCTGCACTCAGGAATGACTCCTGACGATGCTCAGGAGACCATCTAGGACGCTGGGGATCAAAGCCAGGTTAGCAGAGTGCAAGGTAAGCTCCCCACCTCCTGTACTACCTCTCTGACCTGAATGAATGTTCAGTTTCTGTATATGCAAGAATAGATAAAGATTTTAAAAAATTATTATCGACGACTTGGTGGTGGAATATGTGCACTGGTGAAGGGATGGGTGTTTGAGCATTGTATAACTGAGACTTAAACCTGAAAGCTTGGTAACTTTCCACATGGTGATTCAATAAAAGAATAAAATTTTAAAAAATAAAAAAATATATTATTGATGATTTCTGTTCTCATTCTGAGAACATGCATTTAACTAGTGGTTGTCTCTACTGGTATAGCAAAATGATATGATAGGGAAAAAATTCTTTTAAAACTTTGTTACTCTGGGCTGGAGACTAGTGCAGAGGCTGAGGTTAAGGCACTTGCCTTGCACATGGCTGACCTGGATTCCATCCCCGGCACCCACCACCTCAGGAGTGATCCCTGAGTGCAGAGCTAAGAGTAGCCTCTGAACACTTCAAGGTATGCCCCCATAACTCCCCACCCCCACAATGTTGTTACTCTTTGGAAATTAAATGTATGTCTCTTTATTTTCTATCAAAGATGTGTACATATGAGTCTATATTGGGAATACCAATTCTTTTCTAAAAAATAGGGAACATTTATGGAAATATTCTAGGCTTTGAGGCTCTCTCCCCCTCCTCCTCTTTCTCCCTCTCTTTCTCCCTCTCTCTCTCCCTCTCTCTCTCTGAAAACCCAGGCTCCTCACAGCAC
This sequence comes from Sorex araneus, assembly GCF_027595985.1. Taxonomy (NCBI): domain Eukaryota; kingdom Metazoa; phylum Chordata; class Mammalia; order Eulipotyphla; family Soricidae; genus Sorex; species Sorex araneus. The sequence goes on from NC_073305.1 coordinate 87,670,684, forward strand.
AGAAGTAGTTACAAACATGACCCAAGGGAATGAGTGTGGCTTTGAGCCCATGAAACATATATATGGAGGCTGACATTTGAGCTTCATGTGTCTTAAAGTGTCACTGTTCTTTTGACATTTTTCCAAACACTTAAAAATGAAGAAACCGTTCTTGGCGTGCGGATTGTTCAAAAATAGCTGCAGAACCAATTAGGCCAAAGGGGTTCTGGTTTCCCAACCTCCCAGCACAGCGGCCAGCCTGAGATGGAAGGAAAAGATTCCTGACAGAACCCACTCAGGGAGTCACTTCAGCTCACACTTCACCTCCTCAGTGAACTTATATAGATAAACCAAAAAACTTATATATATTTTTCCTCATACATATATACTTTATTCCTCATATATATATGTATATATATATATACTTTATTTCCTCGTACATGAATTGAAGTCTTTGGATAAGGTTTCATTTTATCAAGCCCCTTTTGTCTTCAATATTCTAATTCCAGGGAACAAGTATATCGTTCAATGGTAGAGCATATACTTTGCGTGTACGAAGTCTTGGTTTCAATCCCTGAAACTCACTCTACTCAAAAAAAAAAAAATTCTAGGATTATCCAGGTACTGCTAGGGTGGTCCCAGAGGCCTCCAAAACCACCTTTGGGCCAGAAATACTGAACCACCTGATTGGCTAAGTATCTCCAGGAGTGGCCCCTAGGCCCCAGGAGCATTGCTTGGGAGCCACCCCCACCCCAACCTGTCTTTCATGAAAAAGAAGATAAAATTCTAGAATCAATTCTGCCATGCATTACTCAGGAGTGTGTCCTAAGTATTAATTATCACGATATCACTGTTATCCATCACTCATCGATTTGCTTGTGTGGGCACCAGTAACGTCTCCATTGTGAGACTTGTTGTTACTGATTTTGGCATATCGAATACACCACGGGTAGCTTGCCAGGCTCTGCCGTGCGGGCGAGACACTCTCGGTAGCTTGCTGGGCTCTCCCAGAGGGGTGGAGGAATCGAACACTGGTCGACCACATGCAAGGCGAATGCCCTACTCACTGTGCTATCACTCCAACCCCTGTTCTGATCTGAGGCAATTTTATTTCTGAGAACAGGAGTCATACCTCAATAGCGACACGAGTTTTGATGCTGACCCTCAAGTGCTCAGGTCAACATATCTGGCGCTAAGAGATGGCCAGACCTTTTGTCCCTATAATTACTCATATGGCGAGTCTCTTTGGCAAACTGAGTATGTCATTTGTTCTAAGAACACAGTTAAGGACAAAAGATAATGTACATGTTACATATCCTAACATGTACATTATCTTTTTAGCAATAATGATCTGAGGAGCAGGAAAACAATTTCAAATTTGTAGCTTTATAGTCAGAAAGATAGTACAGCAGGTAAGGCACATCCAACCTAGGTTCAATCCACAGCACTACACAGGGTCCCCTGCGCCCACCATCAGAGTTCTCTGAGCAGAGTCAGTGAACCCTGAGCACAGCTGGGTGTGGTACCCCTCTCCCAAAATCATACCTTTATCTCATTCTAATAACCAGACTGCAAAAAAAATAACCCAACCAATTATAGAACAAGGCAATTCGAGAGGAGTTTCCTTGCTTTGCTCCCAAGATGTCATATATGACAAACACAAAATTATACTCGATGATTTAAAGAAATTGAGTTTTTCCTCTAAGATTAGGAACCACTACTATTCAATACAGCAGAAGTCCTGGCAAGAGCAATCCGGCAAGAGAAGAATCTAGAAGGTATCCAAGTTAGAAAGGAAGAAGTAAAACTAACACTAGTGCATATGATATGAAAACATAAATAGAAAATCCCAAAAGACTCCAGTGAAAATGTATCAGACATACTAAATACAAAAGGCTATCAGATAGAATAGAGTAAAAGCACGGTAGCACTGTCATCCCGTTGTTCATCGATTTGCTCGAGCGGATACCAGTAATGTCTCCATTGTGAGACTTGTAGAGTAAAAGCAAGTTTTAAAATTAATTTCCAAAATACATTGGTCGGACTTCTTCGTCAAGACCCTGAATGAGCGGTTTGATGGTCTTCGAGTTCCTGGAATGAGCAGACACCATTGGGCTACACTAGCACATGACAGGGATGCCAAGACATTACTGGCACTCGCTCAAGCAAATCGATGAGCAACAGGATGACAGGTGATACAGGTGATACTGTGTTTGTATAGTACACAAATAATGAACTAGCAGAAAGAGAAATCAAGAAAATGATCCCACTTACAATTGCATCAGAAATAATTAAACACCTTGAAGTGAATTTAACCAAAGCAGCCAAAGTCTCAAACAATAAAAACTATAATATACTGTTTGGAGCAACAGAAGAAAACTCAGAGATAAAAAGAGATTCTGTGTTCAGAATCAAATGAGAAAAAAGAACATAGTTAACATGGTTATATTACTGAAAGTGATAATAGATTCTATATGACCCTTACCAAAATCACAAAGGCATTCCTCATAGAAATATAATTTAAATTTAAAGGGATATACTTAGTAACCCTTCAGTATCTGTATTGCAACCATAATGTCCAAAGTGGAAAAGAGAGAGAGAGAGAGAGAAAGAGAGAGAGAGAGAGACAGAGAGAGAGAGAGAGGGAGAGAGACAGAGAGAGAGAGAGAGGCCTGCTGTAGAGGTGGCAGGGGGCAGGGAGGGAAACTGGGGACACTGGTGCTGGGAAATGTACACTGGTGAAGTGATGGGTGTTGGAACATAATGTGACTGAAATCCAATCATGAACAATTTTGTAACTATGTATCTCACTGTGATTCAATTTAAATATAATTTTTTAAATATGATTTAAAAATTATAAAATTTATATGAAAATATATAAAGCCCCAGTAACAAAACCACCTGATAAAAAGTAAAAAATGGATGTGTCATTCTCTGTTCCTTGAAGCTGTACAAAACAATGATAGTTATTAAAACATCATGGTTGTGAAACAAAAACACACAAATAGATCAATGGAACAGTAATGAGAGCCCAGATGTTAAACCACACATATTACAGACAATAAAAGAACAAGTACTACATTTTTAATAAAAAGTGCTGAGAAAACTAGACAGCCACAAGCAAAAGAATGAAACCATGTAATTCCATAAACAAAAGTTAATTAAAAATGGATTAAATGGACTTGAATGTAAGACCCAACACCGTATAATGCACTCAAGAAAATTCATATGACAAGCTCTCAGACATCAGCCTTCCAGCTATATTTGGGCACTCAATTCTAACACAAAGGGAAACAAAAGCAAAACTAAATTGATGGGACTATTATGACAAACTAAACAGCTTCTGCACAGTGCAAGAAATTGGCATCAAAATGAAAAAATTTTCTACTGAATGGGAGAGGGTATGTAAATGCATAGTGTATACATACTATGTACATACATGTACATAGTAGAGGAGGTCAATATCCAAAATATACAAAGACTGGGGACACTGGTGGAAGGAAGCTGACACTGGTGTTGAAACTCTATATGCTTGAGCCTCAACTATGAATAAAAATCACGGTGCCTTAATTTAAAAAATACGTATGTGTTTATGTATATAAATAACTAATAAAACTCAGCAATAATAAAGGGGCAGAGGATATGAATGAAATATCATTTAAAGAAGATACAGATGGCCAACTGCACAGGGAGATATTGGCTCCTATTATGGAAATTCAAATCAAAATGACGAGAAGGGCCAGAGAGGTGGATAGGGTGCTTGTCTTGCAGGTGGCTGACACAAGTTCCATCCCCGGCACCCAATATGATCCCTTGAGTCCATCAGGAGTGATTGCCAAGCCAGAGACAGGAATAAGATGTGGGCACCACAAGGGTGCGGCCCCAAAACCAAAACCGAAACAAAACAAAACAATGAGATATCCCTTCACACCCATAACCATGGTTATGACCCCAAGGCAAGAAACACTCAGTGTCAGAAAAGACATGGCAAGGGGCTGGAGTGATAGCACAGCAGGTAGGGCATTTGCCTTGCATGTGGCCGACCTAGGTTTGATTCCCAGCATCCCATATGGTCCCCCAAGCACCACCAGGAGTAATTCCTGAGTGCAGAGCCAGGAGTAACCTCTGAGCACAGCCGGGTATGACCCAAAAAGTAAAAAAAAAAATTTAAAAAGATGTGTTTAAAAAAAAAAAAAAGAAAAGACATGGCGAAAGGGAACCCCTCCCCCCACTGGTGGTGGGACTATAAACCAGAGCAGCCTTTATAGAAAGCAGTATGGAAAGACATCAAAACACAAAACATGGAATTTCCGTACAATCCAGGCATTTATCCAAGTAGTAACAAAAAAGAATGCTAAGAGATATAAGCACCACCATATTAACTGTAGCATTATTAACAATAGCCAGGAACTGAAAACCACCTAAGGGCCCATCAACTGATGGATGGATATAGAAGATATGATATATAACCACAAGGGAATAATAAAAAATTCAGGTTTTTTTTTAAGATGGAGAAAAAGACTGCATGTTTTCACTCATGTAGAACAGATGAGTTAAATATATATAACAAAAAATGAACAATTTAAACTCTCTCAAGACAAAACAGTGGTAATGAGAAGGAAGAGAGAAGGAGAGTGGAAAATTTAAACAAACAGGGCAAGTGTCACTGTCATCTCTTTGCTCATCGATTTGCTCAAGTGGGCACCATTAACATCTCCATTGTGAGACTTGTTACTGTTTTTGGCATATCGAATATGCCACGGGTAGCTTGCCAGGCTCTGCCGTGCGGGCGAGATACTCTCGGCAGCTTGCCGGGCTCTCCGAGAGGGGCGGAGGAATCGAACCTGGGCCGGCCGCATGCAAGGCGAACGCCCTACCCACTATCCTAATATACTTAAGAATAAAATTAAACTTCTAGTGAAGAAATTAATGTACTATATATAAACATGTTGGTTTGCAGAGATGCACACCTGAAGTTTCTACGTGAATCAATGGGTATATCAATTCACATCAAGCAAAATAATAATAATAATAAAAAAAATACATCCCTCACATGCATGCATATCCACATACGTCAACCAATAGACACTGACAGAAGACCCAAGAGTCTCAGACCAATCTTCTAATAGGTGGTTTTATTTACCTGGAGGTGAGGAAATGCAGACAGGATGTTAGGAATTTTCTCTTCTAGAGCCAAAATGGTTTGGAGCAGAATCACATCTGCAAGGCTCAGCTGATTGCCAACAAGAAATCTTTGTCCGTGCTCTCGTAAAACCTGCACAATATAAATGTTTTTCTTACATAGCTTATAATACTCAATGTGAAGAATCTAACAAAGCCATTAAATCACTGCAGCATCTGAGAAGGGGATGAAATACTGGTCTTGTTCTTTCATCCTTCACAAAATCACTTCAATTCAGGGATTATTTCCTATGGTGGAGGAGTAGGAGTAGGAGTCAGAGTAAAAATAAGAGCAGCTTTGTACCACAATACACTTAATAGGGGAGAAGAAGAAAACATTAACTCTGGATTTAGTGTGTCATATTTTCAAAGAATATCTCTCCTTTACAATAGTACCTACAGGAATGAAAGAACCCTGATGGGACCAGAGAGGTTCAATCTCTGGCATCCCATATGGTCCCCCCAACCACCACCAAAGTAATTCCTGAGTGCAGAGCCAGAAGTAACCCCTGACCCACAAGGAAAAAAAAAGAACCCTAATAAATTCAGGGGATTGGGAGAAGTGATTATAAGAAGTGATTGATTCTCTTCATGGACTCCAATTTCACCCAACAATTGCGCGTTTCTAAGAACATCAGAACCCATAAACCAGAGCTGAGTATGAAAAAGTGCAGGATTGAAAAAGTAAACTTTGTGGGAATCCTGCTTAGGAGACCACCCCGCCCCCTACCAGCCACCATCTTACTGAAGGGGCTTCTGAAATCAGAAAAGGATGAAAGACAGACCTCCAAGCTGGAGCAATAGCACAGTGGGTAGGGCGTTTGCCTTGCACGTGGCTGACCTGGGTTCGATTCCTAGCATCCCATATGGTCCCCTGAGCACTGCCAGGAGTAATTCCTGAGTGCAGAGCCAAGAGTAACTCCTGTGCATCGCCAGGCGTGTGACCCAAAAACAACAACAAAAAAAGACAGACATCCTCTCACATCTTTTCAGACAGAAACCTAAAAGTATGAGAGTTCATCTTTGCTCTGAGAGGAATACTTCGGTGCAGACACTCATTGGACTAAATGTGGATCATAAGAGACAAGGGACCCAAGGTAAAAGCAAGAAGAGTCTCTACAGTGAATCCTGGGAAGCCCACGGGCGAATGTGTTGTGTGTCTGCCTGGCAGGGTTTACAAAAAAAAATTCAAATATAGCTCCTGGAGCCAGCGTGGGAGAGAATAGTGAATCTCAAATTCCCAGTCAGAGTCCACAGTTCCAATTCCAGCCATAGGCATGTTGCTCGGTCTCTGTGAGACTATTTAATTATGTGTCCAAGAGGGGTGAGTGTTTTTCAGCCCGTGAGTTACAAGTAACACCTATAAATATTCCTGCCCCAGGACACCTGTTCCTCCCTGTCACATCACATGGCTGCATAGCTGACATTCACAGAATGCCTATCAGCAAACGTCCTGAAAACTAGTGACAGAAAAGCCTAAGAACATTCCTCTCCTCAAAGTTTAAATCCCCGGTAGAGGGATGGGTGTTCAATCATTGGATGACTGAAACTCAAACACGAAAGTTTTGTAACTGTAGCTCACGGTGATTCAATTAAAAAAAATAAATAAAAGTTAAACAAAACTAAATCCATGATGGTGGCAAGAGGGGTTGGCTGGCATATTTGTACATTCTTTTTTTTTTTTTTTTTTTGCTTTTTGAGTCACACCCGGCGATGCACAGGGGTCACTCCTGGCTCATGCACTCAGGAATCACCCTTGGCGGTGCTCAGGGGACCATATGGGATGCTGGGATTCAAACCCAGGTCGGACGCGTGCAAGGCAAACGCCCTACCCGCTGTGCTATCGCTCCAGCCCCATATTTGTACATTCTTGTCTGATTTTTAGTGGAAAGATTTTTTTTAAATCCTCTTAGGTCTGGAAAGGAGGAATATGACTACCCAGAAAAAAAAGATACAGATAGTAATACAAGAAGGAAAAGAAAAGAAAAGAGTCAAACTGTCAAGAAGAGCACTGGGTATATATGAACAGGATAAATGCTAGAAGGAGTGAATGAGTGAGGGGATTTCTGCTCTCAATTATCTCACAGGGAGAGGCCACCAGGTGAATGCAAGAAGCTCTCAGGCATGGGGTGAGTTTTCCTGCCTCCTAGAAAATGCGGCTCTGCTCAGAGTCAGTGCTCCAAACATCCTGCTTCATGCTGATGGCAACTGTCAGGAGGTGAGAGAGACTGGGCCAGCGGGATTCGGCCTCCCTCTGCCCTGAGGACAGAGGCATCTGTGGCCACTCCTGGAGACCTGGTTATCTCTTTTGTTTTTTCTTTTCGGGTCACACCCAGTGATGCACTCCTGGCTCTGCACTCAGGAATCACTCCTGGCGGTGCTCGGGGGACCATATGGGATGCTGGGAATCGAACCTGGGTGGGCCGAGTGCAAGGCAAATGCCCTACCCGCTGCGCTACCGCTCTAGTCCCAGACCTGGTTATCTTATCTAGGGGCCAAGGTTCTCTGTAACTCACCTTTTCAAACACAGGAAAGTATCGAATTATGGCCTTCTGGGCCATGCTGACCACTTCCTTTTGCTGATCGTCAGGCTTCAGGAAGGGGTGCATAATCAGCAGTTCCAGCAGATCCAGTGTCCCCTCCACGTACATGTCAATCCTTAAAGAACAACCACAAAAAGCAACAGTTCGTCTCCCCTCCCTCAGAACTCTGACTTCCGCAAGTCAATGGAGTCAGAGTGCTTTTCTGCTAAAGGGTCTGTCGACCGAAGGACTCCTAAATTTTTTTTTTGTTCAACATTTGTCTCTGGAAAGCAACGATGCAAAGTCAAGTCCATTTGTGATTTAGAAAAATCCTCCAGAAGAATGTGTCAAAATTGTGGCCTCCTGGCCTCATATCTCTTCATTCTCAGCAATGGAAAACAAATTACCAAATGCTTTCTTTTCAGCAGATCGACTTTAGGGGGGAGAAACTCCAAATCAATAATAGTGAATTTTTTGTTGAAATATTGAATGTAATCAAAGTAAAGTGAAATTTACCAGTTACACATGCGGGGTGGGGGCCTGGGGAGGTGGGGGGAAGGGGGAGGTATATCGTGATTCTTGGTGGTGGAATATGTGCACTGGTGAAGGGATGGGTGTTTGAGCATTGTATAACTGAGACTTAAACCTGAAAGCTTTGTAACTTTCCACATGGTGAATCAATAAAAGAATTTTAAAAAAATAAAAATTAAAAATAAAAAAAATTAAAAAAAAATAGAAACTACAATAGTCACAAGCGCTGTCTCCCAGACTTTCTCCCCTTACCCACCACTCCCACACACATGTTCGGTGTGGGTGGAAACAGAGACATATAAAAATAGTGAGTGTCATTTGTGGAATGCTTGGGGGATGGCGGGCACAGAGCCAAACAGTCTGCATTCAGCATTTCACTAGGTCCCATGGTGTTAGGAGGCCTGTATAATATATTCTTCTCTTCTACAGAAAACTCATCAGGACGCTGGAGTGTAGCCCATTGCCCAGGGCCAGGCATCTAGAGATACAAGAACCCAGACTGGAGAGAGAATAAAGTGGAGAAGGTGCCTACTTTGTTTACAACTGACCCAGGTTCGATCGCTGGCACTCCATCGGGTCTCCTGAGCACTGCCAGGAATGATCCCTGAGCACAGAGCCAGGAGTAAGCTCTGAACATTGCCAGTGTGGCCCCCAAATCAACCTTCCCCAACAAAAGAAGTTAGAGATACAAGGACCCAATTCTGTGTTTAAACTGTAATAATGCATAGCAACCCAGGCCTTGGATGTCATAGAGATTCCTGTTCTTCACACTTTGTAATAATACATTTGAAGAGAAAGTATAAAAAAAAACAGTAAAAAGGGGGCTAGGAGCGATAGCACAGCGGGTAGGGCGTTCGCCTTGCACGCAGCCGACCTGGGTTCGATCCCCGGCATCCCATATGGTCCCCCAAGCACCACCAGGAGTAATTCCTGAGTGCAAAGCCAGGAGTAACCCCTGAGCATCACTGGGTGTGACCCAAAAAGCAAAAAAACAAACAAAAAAAAACAAAACAACAAAAAAAGGGGGGGCTAGAGCGATAGTGCAGCAGGTAGGGTGTTTGCCTTGCATGTGGCTAAACCCGGGTTTGATCCCTGACATCCCATATGGTTCCCCAAGCACTTCTAGGAGTAATTTCTGAGTGCAGAGCCAGGAATAACACCTGAGCATTACTTGGTATAACCCCAAAAGCAAAATAATAATAATAATAATAATAATAATAATAATAAGAAGAAGAAGAAGAAGAAGAAGAAGAAGAAGAAGAAGAAGAAGCAACCATCAGAGCTTGAAACCGAAACAATCCCACCCAAGATATGAGATCAATTCTCTTCTCTCATTTTTACCCAGATTTCCTATAGTACTCCCTTAACTGTGTTTCCTCCCTGTTTGCACTAAAGACACAGAGTACAGGGGTGCGCAGTGGAGGGCACAGAGTGAGCTAAGGCATCAGTAAGACAACAAGCCGGAACATTCTAGAGCAGCCACTGTACAGGGTTCTCTCCTTGAGGTCTCTGCCGAAGAGATGGTGCTTCTCCGCTATGTAGTGCAGGATGCTCCGGGTCTGCACCAACTTCATCCCGTCGATTTCCACCATTGGCACTTGTTGGAACAGCAGATGGTTTCCTGCGAAGGGAAGTGCCGAGTCTGAAGTGAGCATTTTTCTGCTCCTAATGCCCCAAGGCCCTATAGAGTGAGGACAGTGAGGCCAGGGCTTCTGAATAGGGCAGGAGGCACCGGCTCCCCTACAACAGTGCCACCCCAGACAGTAGCTTTAGCCTTACAAGCAGCCTACCAGCGAGCCTTACTCGCCACATCCCCTTTGGCTTCTCACCCTAGGGAAAAAACACAGCCTCAGGCGACGGAAGAAGAAAGAGAATTGTGAAGGCTCTGCAGAGCTGTCTGAGCCGATACAGCAGCCAGGAACTGCAAGGGTCTAAAGCCAACTTTAAATTTTGAAACATTTACAATGGAGTTCCTCATTGCAATCATGAAAGTCTGTAAGTCTGTAATTGAATCTCATGGTGATTCATTAAAATAAAAAAACCTTTAAAAAAAGGGAAAAAATTAAAAAATAATAATAAAATGCAGTTCCTTAGTTCCTTAGACACGGTGGAAGAGCTCTACAGGCACGTGACACCTAAGTCACCAACGAACACTGAGGTTTATGCACTGGCTTTTACCTTCCTTAGCCATGGGTCATTTAATGCCAAGTTGGCAATGACTGGATTCAAAAAGACTCATCCATTGCATCTCCCACAAACCTGGAGCAATCCCTTTCTACCTGCAAAACCCTAAGGAGAGATATCAGTGTTACCCCGCTCTCAGAGGCTTGGGAATGGAGGGTAGGAGAGGGGACTGAATTTAATTTTAAAACTTTCATCTTAAAGAACTGTCTGGCAATTTCTGCTTGTTACGTCCTCTAGCTTATTTGGCTTTAAAATAGAATTCCGATTATTTCATGTCAACAGCATCTTTGCACTTCTTTTTTTTTTTTTTATTGAATCACCGTGAGCTACAGTTGCAAAACTTTCATGTTTGAGTTTCAGTCATACAATGATGGAACACCCCTCCTTCCACCAGTGTACATTTTTCCATCACCAATGTCCCCAGTATCACTCCCTGCCCCATTCCACCCCTCCCCCTGCCTCTCTGGCAGACAATTTCCCTCTTACTCTCTATTTTTTGGGTATTATGGTTTGCAATACAGATAGTGAGAGGCCATCATAGTTGGTCCTTCGTCTACTTTCAGTGCACATCTCCCATCCCGAGTGATCCCTCCAACCATCATTGACTTAGTGATCCCTTCTCTATCCCAGCTGCCTTCTCCCCAGCTCATAAGGCGAGCTATGAATCATGGAGCAAACTTCCTGCATCTTTGCCTTTCTACATCAAGAACAGTTCTTTATAACAAAAAATTATCAGGGCTAGCACTATAGTACAGTGGGTAGGGCATTTGCTTTGTACACAGTCGGCCCAGGTTCGATCCCCAGCATCCCATATGGTCCCCAGCACCTCCAAGAGTAATTCCTGAGTGCAGAGCCAGAAGTAACCCCTGTCCATCACTGGGTGTGACCCCAAAAAAGCAAAAAATATATCATAATCAGTGACAGTTAATCATATTTCCATACTTACCATCCTGCAGCTTTTGCAACTGTTCTTTTGTTTCTAAAAACTCTTCATCAAACTGAAATAAAAAAAAAACATACCCCAAAGGAAGGTAATATTATAACAGTTTCAGGACTTGAAATACCAAATTAACATGCTGCAAATGCAGAGAGAACGAACACATTTAGTGTCCACATCTTGGGTTCTGAGTATGCACTGAACATGGCTCCCAGGAGAAAAGGATGCTTCTGGGTTGTCAGAAAGTAAAGGCATGTTCAGAAGTGATGAGACATGTCATAGGCAAGGATGCAGAGGGCTCTATGGGATGAAGCACCCTCGACTCAAAAGAAGCAACCCCAGCCAAGGGCTGTCTCACATGCCACCACCACCAAAAATACCTGGGCCCATTTTTAAAAGGGCTGGTGTTCAGGCAGGAGATAGTAAGTACAGCAGATCAGGTGCCTGCCTTGCAGAGGCCAATCCTAGTTCCCTCCCCAGTACCAAAGACAGTTCCCTGAGCATGGCCAGGAGGGACCCCTGAGTCAGGAGTAAGTCCTGAGCACAAGCCCCTGTGATCCAAATTGCCTCCCCTCCCCCAAAATGGAGACTAGTAAACAGAAAACTTCCTCAAAAACAAAAAGAAACAAACAAAAAAACACAACCCACCAGAATTATCCCAATTTGCAAGCTGCAATATGAATGATTCTGATAAGAATCAAAAGAGTGCTGAAATCATTGGACTATGAAGCACAAACTATTCAACCCTTTGAAGTCTCACCCCTCAAGCTCTCTATTTAATTCATCCATGTGAAAAACTGATCCACCAAGAGGAGTACTCTGAGATATGGGGTGCTTCCTGTTGTACAGAAGGGCCCAGTAACCATGCAAAAACATCGTTCCAAACATTTCACCTGAATCTTAGCATGAGGTTAAAAATTAGGCACTTACAGAATATGAAACATCCTTGCAATGCAAGTGGCTTGAAATTTTTCAAACCCATAGACAACTTAAAATAAAGCATTTTATTTTGGGGTGTGTGTGTGTGTGTGTGTGTGTGTGTGTGTGTGTGTGTGTGTGTGTGTGTTTAAGAGTCTGTAAGGTACACAACTTTCAGAAACTCTTTTGGGAGATGCATTTGCATCTGTCATCCTCACTCTGTCATTGTCACTTAACCAGCTCCTCTAATCCAGTTATCTATTCCCAACTGAGAGCGTGATCTCTGTGGTCCAGGATCAAATCTTTATTTAAAAAAGACCTAATGGACCAGGTATGTGGCTCAGCGATACAGCAGCTGTCTTGCATTTGGAGGGCCTGGATTTGATCACCACCAACACACATGCGCTTTAAAAATAAAAAGGAATTTTATATCAGCCTGGTATCCTCCTCTGAGGATCCTTTTTGATGTAAGTTCATTTCCAAGCCATGTAGCTGATGTATTTGTACAAAGTCCTGCAGATGCTCCCATTTCTCCTGCACATAATTCTCTTCACTGAAGTCAAGGGCATATAAGAATAGAAAGCAGGTACTGCTCCAGATGAGACTCGATTAACCATGGGGCCAGAGAGTGATAGTACACTGGGGAGGGTGTGTGCCTTGCACATGGCCAACCAGGGTTCGATCCCCGGCATCCCCTATGGTATCCTGAGCATGTTTGCCTTGCACCCCCTCCCCCCCAAAACAAAACCTAGAAAGAAAAGAAGAAATTAAGCACCTTGAGTCTTTTTTTTTTTTTTTGCTTTTTGGGTCACACCTGGTAAGGCACAGGGGTTACTCCTGGCTCTGCACTCAGGAATCACCCCCGGCGGTGCTCAGAGGACCATATGGGATGCTGGGAATCAAACCTGGGTCGGTCACGTACAAGGCAAAAGCCCTACCCGCTGTACTATTGCTCCAACCCTGCACCTTGAGTCTTAATTAGATCCTGGATGGGCTAGGGGATGCAAGGGAAACATATATGACCACTAAATCAACGTAAGTTAGACAGGTATTTGGGGATAGTTGGGACTTTTGAATATTGATAGTATATCATTTTATTAGGCTGCAAAAATGATACTGTGGTCATTAGAACAACTGTTCACTCTCAGGTGGTAAATGTTTGCAATTTACCATTTAAATAACCGAGCACACACACTGAGATAAAAATCAACTTTAGAAAAATGTTGACACTTGGTGGATTTAGTTGAAAGGTGTCCATTGAATTTCATTATTTTTCAAGTGAAAAACTTGATTGCCCATGTTTTCAAATTAAGAAGTTGGGGGCAAGGATGTGGCTCCAGGGTTAGGGCCTGTGCCAAGGTTTTAGGGCCAATCCCTGGCACTGCATGAAACACCCCCCACGCTCACCCCACCCTCACCCCAGCACCACCCAGAGTCGGCTAGAGGTACATGGGGAGTAATATTGTATCGGAGTAATATGGGGAGTAATATCCCTGCAACCATTGAGTAATACTGGGGCCTGGGAACATAGTCCATGAGTATAAACTACGTATCCACATTTCCAACGGCGGGGAGGATGAGTGCACATACTTTGCATGCCAGAGGCCCAGTCTGACCCCTGATTCTGCATGGTCCCCCAAGCCTGGCGTGGGAGCAAACAACTGTCCCACAAGCACTGAGTTGGGAGTAGCCTCTGAGCACCCTGGGTGTGGGCCCCAAACTCAACATTTTTTTAAGAAACAGTAAGTGGAGGGAAGGCGGAAAGAAACAAGCTCATCTTCTGGTCCTGATAGAAAATGCTCTCCGGGTCATCTCCACGAGAGGCGGCACCCTCTCACGAGCCCCCAGGTGGCACCCCTGGTGAGTGAGTGAGGCCCGGCTGATGGCCTGGGCAGCGTGGGTGGTCACAGCCCAGCACCACCTCCCTCCTCACTTCAGAAATCCCCAGCCATCAGTGGGTGGGAGAGACCAGAACTGCGTATTTTATTCATTTATTTATCCATTTATTTTCATTTGGAGCCACACCCAGCAGTGCTCAGCGCTGATCCCTGGCTCAGTGCTCAGCAATCACTCTTGAAGGTGTTTGGGGAACCAGATGTGGTTCTGGGGATTGAACTGGGTTGGACACCTGCAAGGCAAGAACCACGTCTTATACTATCTCTGGTCCCAGAAATACACCTTTTCTATGTGTTTATTTTGGGGTGGGGGCTTGCGGGTCACACTTGGCAGTGCTCAGGGCCTACTTATGGCTCAGGGATCTCTCCTGGCAGTGCCTTGAGGATCATATGTGGTGCCAGGGACCAAATCAGAGTTGACTACATGCAAGGAAAGGCCCAAGGAAAGCCACTGAACTATGGCTTGTCCTAGCACATCTGAAAAAAAAGCCTTCCAGATGGTTGATACTGACGCTGAAACAGTGCCTATTACTCTACCTATCTATCTATACCTACCTTCAGCTGTCTACATTCAAACATAGGTAAAAGGCTCAAGCATGATTCCTGAGGGAAGTGTTCTCTTCCACACTACAGCACCCTCTGCATCTCTTTTTTTTTTCTTTTGCTTTTTGGGTCACACCTGGCGATGCACAGGGGTTGCTCCTGGCTCTGTACTCAGGAATTACTCCTGGCAGTGCTCAGGGGACCATATGGGATGCTGGGATTCGAACCCGGGTTGGCCACGTGCAAGGCAAACGCCCTACCCGCTGTGCTATCACTCCAGCCCCACCTTCTACAACTCTTTTTTTTTTTTTTTTTTGCTTTTTGGGTCATACCCAGCAATGCACAGGGGTCACTCCTGGCTCATGGCTTATGCACTCAGGAATCACCCCTGGCGGTGCTCAGGGGACCATACAGGATGCTGGGATTTGAACCCGGGTCGGCCGCGTGCAAGGCAAATGCCCTACCCTCTATGCTATCACTCCAGCCCCCCTTCTACAACTCTTGAGAGAATTGCCCCAAAGTCTTGAATTAGGAGTCTGGAGCCCTTAATGCTTCTCTTTCACATGTGTTCAGCTGCCGTGTCTCAGGGAGGAATCAAACTCGGTTTCTGGAAGAAAATGAAGCCCCAGATAGCTGAAAAAGAGCATCAAGCAAGGAGGAAAGAGGGTTCTGAGGATTCAACCCAGAAGGCTGAGACCAAGGATTCCGAGTCCCCAGTAGGCCAGGCCACCTGCCTGCAGGCTGTGGTCACCGGGGTCCTGTGGAGGGTCATGACCTCTCTGGGGATCCGTCAGTCTATCCTCTAAGTGTTTCATAACTTTGTGAAAATATGCTTCGCTAAAAATGCCTCTTGGGGGCTGGAGCGATAGCACAGCGGGTAGGGCGTTTGCCTTGCACACGGCCAACCCGGGTTCGATTCCCAGCATCCCATATGGTCCCCGAGCATCACCAGGAGTAATTCCTGAGTGCAGAGCCAGGAGTAACCCCTGTGCATCGCTGGGTGAAAGCAGAAAAACAAATGCCTCTTGGTAAAGAAAAGGGGAGTGAGCACCAATGCTTTCGGGATCTGCCCTGTGATCCATGTGGTCAAAAGCAGTGGGCTCCAGACAGAAGCCCCCTTATCACTCAGCCCATCTGTCTATCCACAGTGCTCAGTCTAGCAGGGTTGGTGGCTCATGGCAAGCACCTTTATTTTTTTTCCTTTCATCTAGAGTTAGATTTCCACGTGAGACCAAGAATCTTGACTCAAAGGGGAGGAAGATGGACACAGTACAAAATGGGTCGAGAAGATAGAGGGCCCATTATACAAACACAGGTTGCATAGTCAGAACTGTCTAAGGCTGACAGAGATAACGTGAATCAGCTGACATCACTCAGGTCTGAAGACTAAGAATATTTGCAAGGGCCTCCTAATATTAAATATTTTTTTTAAAAAAAAGCAATCTGAGGAGCCAGGGAGATTTCTCAAAGGATTGGCACAGATGCACTGCAAGCAAGAGTCCTGGGTTTGAACTCCAGCATGGCTGGGAGTGATCCCTGAGAACCATTGGGTGTGGTCCAAAAGAGCAATTTTTTAAAAATCCAAAAGCCCTGAAGGGGGACTGAGCTGAAGGAGGAAGGTCTCTCGACAGGGGTGGTCCTAACAGATTCAGCAAGGTCTGCACTGTGGAAATGATGGGTCAGCAGCACCAACAATGCCAATTTCTTAACAGAAGTTGAAGGTGGGATTTATAGAACTTAGAAAATGATAAAATGGGGGCTGGAGAGATTGTATAGTAGGCAAGGTACTTGGTGGAGTGAGCCGTGGGCAGAGAGCCAGGAGAAAGCCCGGAGTACAGCCGGGTGTGGCCAAAAAACTTTTAAAAAGAGGGAGGAGAAAGAAGGAAGGAGGGAAGGAAGTGAAGAATGGAGGGAGGGAGAGAAGGAAAGAAGGAAGGAAGGGAGGAAGGAAGGAAGAGAGGAAGTGAGGGAGGAAGGGAAGAAAGGGAGGGAATGAAGGAAGGAAGAGAGGAAGTGAGGGAGGAAGGGAAGAAAGGGAGGGAAGGAAAGAAGGAAAGAAGGAAGGAAAGAAGGAAGGAAGGAAGAAAGGAAGGAAGAAAACATCATGTGGCAAATGAACCCCAAACACAACAATAATCATTTGTCATCCTTGGAAGTTGTTCATTCTAAAAATGGATAAAGACACAGTATAGAGTATTTTTCTTGCCATTATATGAGCTGCACTTCAGGGAAATGAAATAATTAGCACAAGAAAAATTACCCATTATAAAGGAATCTCTGCTAATAGGTTCAGATAGAAATAATCATGGTGGAAAAACAGCCATTTTGTGATTCCTAAGAACAGTGAAGACCAACAGTTGCTACAACCACTGGTTGAAAAGGGAATGGAAGAAACTTTCCAGCATGTGAATTAGGCTGACGTCACCTGAACACTCACTGACCATCAAGTTCGGCTTTGCTGAGAAGCGAGACAGCCAGACATGCATTCTCTGATGTCGTGCAATAAGACAAGTTCATGGTAAATCTCTGCTTTAATTTGGCAGGGCCTGAATGCAATCACATCTCTGGGTCTCGCTTAGCGGTTTAAAGAAAATATGGAGAAGGGAGGAACATGTTTAAAATGTGGGTCATCAGTCAAATCCAGAACGGGGAAATTCTATACGCAGTTTCTCCCACAAACAACTGGCACTAGAAATAAATGCAGAAAAGCAGCACCCAGATGGTGGCCGCTAGTACCATTTTTTAATAGAAGAGCCCTTGAAGAAATTCATGACTGTAGGGCCAGGATTTGGGAAAATAATCCCAGAGCATTTGGAACTGCCCTAAAGTTAGGAAGTGAGAGGAGTGAGGGGGAAGAAAGGAGAAAGACAAGAGGGCTGTTTTATGCCCAGAGCCGATCCCAAAATACAGTCTGGACAACATGAAGAGTTGCTGGATTATAATCCAGAGTACAAAATAATGGACATCTACTCTGATGTAAACAATGGCTAACTAAATAGGTGGGGTGGAAAAGAAAATTTTTTTCTTTTCATAAGAATTCTAAAACCAGATATTTTCCCTTCTGAAGGTCGGAGTTTTAGCAATCCTTTTGTGGGTTGAATTTCATGATTCACTTCCAAAGAACCAAGGTTAAAATAGTCCATTTCCAAAGAAGAAACTGCAAATAGGCCTTAATCAATGACCAAGATAAATAACACTACTAAGAACTCACGTAAATTTTAATTTGATGCCATCAGCAGGGTACTGTGCTTCTGAACCCCCATCTAATTAGGAGGGGGGAAAAACATCAGAGAAGTCCAAATACAGTGGATTTACAAAATAAAAATCCAAAAAAAGCAAACCATAAATTCCTGACAGTGTTCTAAATGGTCAAGGTTGTAAAGTAAAAGAGAAATTAAAAGACTGTGACAGATGAAAGGAGACGAAGGAAAAGTAATGATTCAATATAATGTCCGTTACTCTACAAGAAAGTTCATGGAAAAACTAACTGGGATCAGTCTGCGGTTGACTCAGAATCCCTGTTAATTTCTTAGCTGACATGGCTGTTTACTAAGGAAAATTGGAAGACTGGGCTAGTTTCCAAACTTGTCTATCATCTATAATTATTTCCAAGTATGCAGTTTATTATTTAAAAACACAGAGGAAACTGTTACCATTTAAAAAAAAATACTAAAATACAACCTGCGTACCTGATTTAGATCCAGATTGGATCAGAGTCAACAAGAAAAAGATCTGGTGAGACAGTGTTTGATAACAATAAGGAATTGTCCAGGCATTGCTGAGTGGGATAAAGATATTATGGTTATGGGTTATAATCGGCATTTTATAGAGGAAAAAACGGTACTGCTTTAAAACTGCCACAATACAAACGGAGTGGGTGGTGGGGTGGGTTGGACATTGATGAAACACTGATGGACAAAACATACAGCTAATTGATGATTGTTAGAAGTGGATGATTGGAAAAGAGAGAGAGAGAAGAGAGGAGAGAGAGGGGTGGAGAAAGGAGAGGGGAGTTGGGAAAGGGGAGAGGAGAGAGAGAACAACCAATCCCCCAACCCCAAACTTCCAGGATGGTGGGGAAGCAAAGCCATCTGTAGTCAAAACACAAAGCCTGAAGACAGTAAATAGGCCCCTCACCTAAGGGGCTGGTGAATAATAAACATTTAAGTCCTGGCAGTCGCTAGCAAATTCCAGATTCGGGGGAGCCAACCTCTGAGTCTCCAGCAAAAGTAAAAGAGAATTCCATCGACCGCACCCCGTTTTTTGCTTTTAAAACAGCAGGCAGTGGAAGGGGCGCATCTTCACCCCACCCCCCACCCCCAGAAGCGTTCCTCGGGGAGGCGGCCCCGGGAGGGAGGGGGCCCGCGAGCATCCACGCGAGCATCCCCGAATCGGTACCTCCACTCCGGCGGCCGCCAGCACCCAGCGCACCGACTCCATGCGGCCTCTTCCGTTCGGGTAGTGGAGCTTGGGCCTCGCTGCCATGCTGGCTCAAGGGCTGTCTGCAAAGCAAGACGCAGCTGCTCAGAAGCCACGGTCTTCGATTTCGGCTCCGCGGCCCAAGAGCTCAGCGGCTCGATGAATAGTCAAGATTTAGGCAGAAGAAACATCTCCCCCCGCTTCCCCTTTTAAATTGCATTACAATTTAAATTGCATTAATTTTTAAAAAAATTTTCTCGTCTATAAAAGCACACACATATTTCTTTTAAAATCAAGCAGTGGGGGAAAAGGGGGTGCTCTCTCTCTGTCTCTGTCTCTCTCATCCCTATCTAGTGTCAGTTGTAAAGACGTTTGTACTAGCAGGATGGGACTTCACAGACTCAAAGCATCATAGACGCCGACCTTGAAAAACCTTAACATTTTTCCCCCTCCCAAATTCTGCCAGTATTTACACTTGCCCCAAACCATCTCTGAGTCTCACACCCTCCGCCAGGCGGACGCGCAGGGGAGGACCATTGTCTGCCAAATGATGTGCGTCCCCTGGGCACATCCTTGGCCCGCGAAAGTGCCCAGGCAGGCAGCCCTGGACTCCGCTGGCCCAGCCTGGACCCGGGTCCGCGGCGCCTCCCACTCAGCAGCCCCCAGCGGGCACGGCCGTTGCTCTGCTTGCCCGGGACGGGGTGGGGGGTCGAGTCTTTGCAGGGGTGCACGCATCCGGACCCTGCAGAGGCGGTTCATGAAAATACGCACGAGCCAAGAAGAACTCCAACCTCCACCCAGGGGGCCCTGTGCAGGGTTGGGGGCTTTTGGGGGGATGCTGGGTGGACGACCAGGAGGAGGAGGACAAGTCGAGAGAGCACAGAGGAGCGGGATGGGGGACGAGTGGTTCCGAGAGAGCAGCGAAGCGACACTAGAGGGGAGGACGGGGGTGAGGGGGGAGGGGAGATGCTGGGGTGGGGGGGGCGACACCGACCTGGACACGGCGGGCGGCTATCGGGCCAGGGGTGCAACAGCGCACTGGCAGCCGCGGGCTGCGAGGCGGGACCCGGCCTCCGGGACGACGCCCACAGGGGCGGGCTCCGCCAGAGGTCGCCAATGGAGCGGTCCTATTTAGCATGTCCCACCTCTCTGCAAGGCATTCTGGATAACGCGGGAAGAGCGCCCACGAAGCCCACCGTACACGCGCGCGTGGGTCTCTAGAGGCATGTAGCACCGTGGACGGCGTGAGTGGGACTGTATCCGAGGCGGGACGTGGCCGCTAGAAGGCCACCTCGCTGGACGCAGGTCGCCCTATGCGTAAAGTTGGCGGCCGCACTGGCTTTATATACTCACAGTAAGCCCGTTTACTCTCGGATGTGAGGGCGATCTGGCTGCGACATCTGTCACCCCATTGATCGCCAGGGTTGATTCGGCTGATCTGGCTGGCTAGGCGGGTGTCCCCTTCCTCCCTCACCGCTCCATGTGCGTCCCTCCCGAAGCTGCGCGCTCGGTCGAAGAGGACGGCCTTCCCCGAATAGAGACGGACCGGTCTTCGGTCGAGGGTATACGAGTAGCTGCGCTCCCCTGCTAGAACCTCCAAACAAGCTCTCAAGGTCCATTTGTAGGAGAACGTAGGGTAGTCAAGCTTCCAAGACTCCAGACACATCCAAATGAGGCGCTGCACGTGGCAGTCTGCCTTTCTTTTGAGTTTAAAACTTCAATTTTTTAATTTTAATTTTAATACAATACGTTTAAAAAAGTTGTAACCTTAAAACACTTAAAAAAAACCCTAAAACATTAAAATGGTAACCTACAATAGTTAAAAAATTTAAAACTTTAAATTTTAAAGCTATTTTAAAAATAGTTAAAAAATTTAAAGATACAAAAATTCACATAATTTTAGAGTATTTACCTTCAAAAGTATGTTTTTTGGAAGAATTTTTTTTTAACATGAAATTGCAGCAAGCAAACATGAACAGATTTTATTTTCAGACTTTTCTACTAGAGTGGGGGTGTGTGGTGGAGTCGGGTGGAGAGGGTGCGTTGCGGAGGAGAGCCCTATTAATTGACCATGTGGTTTAAAGTAGCATGTTGAATTGAAAAATGGGGAGGTGTAGTATTGTAGGATAACATTGGTTTGCCCTTCCTCCCTGGTCCATGGGAGCTTGGGTTTGTTGATTGCTCCCCCACCCTGCCAATTACCTTTGCCTCCTGATCAGACTCTGTTGACTTGTAAATATTATTTTTCTCTTCTCCTTAATGTCCTTTGCATGGTTAGTTACTTCAGAGCAATTACTTTTTGTGTGGACACAGAGACACAGTTAAAAAGACATGCTTTTGTAACTTGGGAGTTAATTGACTCCAGATAATATTACCTCCTGGACATCTACTCCCTCGACTTAAGCCTCAGTTGCCCTTATTTCCTAGATCCCCAAAAGCAGGGCCCGAACGAGGGACTGGATGGACCCAAGGCAAGCTGTGAACTACCCTGGCACCGAAATGGGCCAGTCCAAAGTGCCATAATACTTAACATAGTCATGGATAAATTCTGTCATGATTCAAAAAATAATAACCAGATTCAGACCCTGCTAGGGTTAGGAATGATTTAATCCGGCCTGAGCACTGTAGTCTGAGTCTGTGGCAAGATGTCCCTAGGAGAATCAACCTACAAGCCTAAATGTGTCTATTACTGTGTAATAGAGAATGGCAAACATTAGGAAGTAGAATAAAGATCTTAATTAAGTTACTGGTCTAAGGAGAGGAGAAACAGGCCCTAAGTGCTGTTTGCCCGTGTGGGCTGCAGGTGGTCAGGAAGGCTTGGAAAGCATATTGAGTGCACTTGGAGTCAAGGGAGGCATGGTTTGGAAGGCAGGGGAGAGTGAGAGACAGAGTTGCGGCCAGAGTTGGGGGTAGAGTGAGAGATGAGAGGGGGACAGAAAGGGGGAAAGTTGGAGAGAGCATTGTGGAGCAAGTTAGAGATAGGGTTGGGGAGAGCTGGGAGAGAGTTGGGGAGAGTTGTGAGAGTTATGGAGAGAGTTTGGGAGAGAGGAGAAATGGAATAAACAGCAACTGACCACCAACCAGTTTGGCCCTCGTTCCTCTTCGATCTGAGAACATCCGTTAAGGTGTGATTTATTTCGGACATCTGTTAAGGTATGATTACTCCAAGCGTCACCGGAACAAAGAAGAACACACAAGTATTACGGAGGTGAGTTATACATTGCATAGAATTGAGTACGGAGAAGAAGAGGAAAAGTCTAGAATAATCCCCTCCCCACCACAACATATGCAAAGTCACACTCTTTTCTCTTTCCACCCTCCATGTCTATTTTGCAAAAAAAAAAAAAAAAAAAAAATTGCTTTCATAAAACACATTTATATCTGAATAGAACAAATTCCATAAGACTTGGGGATATTCATATCTTCATAAGATCTACTTTTGCAACTGTGCTCCTAGAATGATGTTTAACCCAGAGCAGGAATTTAGAAAATACCAGTTGTAAAATGAAGAAATGAACAGGGTCTTGGTTTCTAGCTCCATAAAAGGTGTTGATGGGGGACAAAGTCAGAGGGAGCTGATGAATCAGGTTGTCTCTTGTTCCTGGGAGCCATCTAAGCTGGAAACTCAGAACAGGGCACTGACATGGATGGATTAAACTGCAAGAAAAGGATGATTTCATCCAAAGCATGTAAATGAGAAGCAAAGTAGCTAGCCACCCCAAGAATCAGAAAAGTCACTTTCAAATAAGCCTAACACTCTAAGACCCATAATTCACTTTCTTTTTTCTTTTTTTTTAATTTTAATTAAAAAAATTTTTAACCATAATTCATTTCCATCCCCTTCCTTCTTATTTAACACAGATTACTCAGTTTAACATTAGCAGAAAATTAAATTTCAGAGCAGGTAGGCACAGCAGAGCCTGGCAAGCTACCGTGGCGTATTCAATATGCCAAAAACAGTAACAAGTCTCACAATGGAGATGTTACAGGTGCCTGCTTGAGCAAATCGATGAACAACGGGATGACAGTGCTACGGTACTATTTTTCAACCTTACTGATGGTTCTTTTTCAATCCGTCTTTCTGCAAGGATTTGCTGAAATTAAACTGGATAGGACAAGTACTATTATTCAATTTCTTGAAAAGCCAAACATTTTCCTCCAGTTCCTTACTTCTTATTGACGGAGTCATATCAAATTAATAACATTTTTACTAATTTTTTTCTAACCTATAAATCAACATTTTTATTTGTTCAACCTAATCTTGTTCACATCATCATAGCAATCTCCTTTACCTAACAGAGAATCATAAGTGATTGCACAGGTTTGAAGAAGTTAGGGAGAAAATGGGAGTCCTGTTATAATTCTTCTAGTCTGACAGGTTTTTCCTGTCAGTTTTCTTCTTGGAAGCCCCTGAAATAATTCTAGTCTTACAAACCTTTGGAGTTGTTCTCAGTGTGGGAAAGTCTTTTTTTTTTTTCATTTGTTTTGTTTCAGGGCCTCACCTGACAGTGCTCAGGGCTTATCCTGGCTCTGCACTAAGGAATTACTCCGCTTGTGGAACCATATGGGTTGAATGGAATCCCAGTCACCTGTGTGCAAGGCAAGAGCCCTACCTGCTCTACTCTCTCTCTGGCTTCCAGTCTGAGACAGTCTTATGTGGTCTGGATTTGTGTGTACTTGATGTATTTTCAGAGTCCTTCCTTGGGGAAGTCCCTTCAACCTTCTGAGTTATATTTCTAGTCATTTTGTATGGACACTGTAAGAGATATATTAAGGTTAAAGGTGGCTCTTTCTGAGAACATCTCGCTATATATCCCAGGCTACAGTCCTCAGGCCAAATTAGTCTTTCCTAACCCTAGCAGGGTCCTTTTTCGGTTACTTCTTTTGGGGTCATGACAGTGTATTTCATGACCACGCTCTAATTTCTTATACTTCTTTTGGCTCTTAATCTGTCTCTTTTCAGGGTTAGCTTTCAGCTTGACCTGGGTCTATCCAAGTCCCTCACCGGGACCCTCCTTTGGAATTGTTAGGAACTAAGGGCAACTAAGGTTTAAGTCAAGTAAAAATGAGAGATGCCCATATTATTCGGAGTCAGTTAACTCCCAATTTACAAAAGCACGGCATTAATTGCTTCCTGTGTCTATAAAAAGGACATTGTACTAAACTTTGCAAAGGACATAAAGAGAAAAAGCAGTATTTCGCTTCACTGTCACTGTCACTGTCATCCCTTTGCTCATCTATTTGCTTGAGCGGGCACCAGTAACGTCTCCAGTGTGAGACTTGTTGTTACTGTTTTTGGCATATCGAATACGCCATGGGTAGCTTGCCAGGCTCTGCCGTGTGGGCGAGATACTCTCGGTAGCTTGCCGGGCTCTCTAAGAGGGGCTGAGGAATCGAACCCGGGTCGGTCACGTGCAAGGCAAATGCCCTACCGCTGTGCTCCATATTTCACTTACATATAAAAAATCCAGAGCCCTTAGAATTTGACTTTACCAGTTACTGAGTCTGACTTAGGGATATAGGTGATTAACAGATAGGGGAAGCAAAGTGCAAAGGAGAGGTTAAAGATAAACATGGAGGATTGGGAGTGCCCAATCGGATTGGGTGTGATGGGTGTAACTCAATTAAACCTGAGCTTCCTGCAGGAGGAGCAAGGACAAACCAACGTTATCCAACAGCAGGCCAGACCCGTGACCTAAGCATTGGGAGGGGGGACACGAGGGCTGTGCCAGGCAGCTTCCGGCTCAGCTCCAGGGTAACTTTGCCCATAGCCTTGAAAGCCTCATCAAAGCTGGGAAGATGCTCTAGGATGCCCCTCACCCGTCATCTTCCAGCTTCCCAGAGGGGCCGTTGAAGTCTTTGGGCAGCAGTGATGGTGTGGATTGTTGTCATGAGGCCCTGTTGGTCATAGATGACCTTGTCACAGATATGGGCAAGCAGTCAAGGGTGCAGGAGGTATTGCTGACAATTTGTAAGTTGTCGACATTTCATGGCTCATGTTCACTATAAATGTGGGGGCAATGGCAGAGGGGATGAGCACTCCTTTGGCTCTACCCTGCAAGTGAGCCCCGGCCTTCTCCAGGGCAGGAAGGCACCACAGGACTCCACGACATAATTCAGCATCAGCGACACCCCATTTAATGTGGCTAAGCTCTAGCTCCTAGAAGATGAAGGTGGGTTTCCCACGGCAAGCAAGCCTCATATTCTGAGCCATGGCTAGTTCCGGGGCCCCTGAGCACTGCCCGTAATGACCCAAGTCTCCCCAACTGTCCACACCCCCCAAATAGTTTTGATTAACCTTATTTTGGTTATTTTGGTTTGGGGGCCACACCTGAGCATTGCTAGGGCTTACTCCTGCTCTGCACTCAGGAATCACTCCTGGCAGTACTCAG
This sequence comes from Sorex araneus, assembly GCF_027595985.1. Taxonomy (NCBI): domain Eukaryota; kingdom Metazoa; phylum Chordata; class Mammalia; order Eulipotyphla; family Soricidae; genus Sorex; species Sorex araneus. The sequence goes on from NC_073305.1 coordinate 87,696,185, forward strand.
GGGACCATATAAGATGCTGGGGATTGAGTCCGGGTGGGCAGCATGCAAGGCAAGTGTCCGGACTCCAGACCAGGGCACATGGGAAATCTCGGGGTGGGGAGTAGATACTGGTGCTGCTCTATGCCCAGACGAGACCCCAAGAGGCCGCCCATGAACGGCTCCTCTGCTCCTGAATAGCCATGATCCCAGAGGCACACAAACCAATTTCAGAACCCAGTGGCTTCTGGCAGAAATCACTCTGAACTTAACTACTAAAATACCAGAAATCCCAAATCATATGCTCTTCATTATCAGCAATACCAAACAGATTATCAAATGAAGACTTTTTGTTAATTGTTAACAAAGGTCTAGTTGTTAGGGGGAAATTCCAAATAATAATAGTGGGTTTTCTGTTGAAACATTGAATGTAACCGAAGTAAAAAGAGTCAAGTGAAAATCATCTGCCACACAGGCAGGGTAGGGGGTGGGATGAGGGGTATACTGGGGTTCTTGGTGGTGGAACATGTGCACATGTGAAGGGACAGGTGTTTGGTCATTGTATGACTGAGACTTAAACCTGAAAGCTTTGTAACTGTTCTCACGATGATTCAATAAAAAAAATTTTTTTTAAAAAAAGAAGTTGTCCTTTTGTGCCGCCACTCGAGATCGACCCCAGAGGCAACTGAACTACTTTGGGCACCCCCAAAATGCCTCCAAACTGTGTGCTCGGAGCTACTGGCCCAGGCGCCGCCAGCGAGTGATGCAATTACCAAAAGAATTTTCCCTGGACTTCATATAGAAATCCAAAACCTCGCGGCTGCGATAACAGCTGCGTGACCTAATATCTCTTGATTGTCAGCAACGTGTAAATGTTCCTTTTTAGCAGGGCTTACCGTGGGGGGAAACTCCAAACAATAGTACTGAGTTTTTTGTTGAAGGGTAAAAGATTGTAGTGATAGAATTTTAGGCAGAATTTTCCCTGGACTTTATATAGAAACACAAAACCACGCGGCCGCGGCAGCCTAATGTCATCTAATCATCAGCAATATGAAATGGTTCCTTTGTAACGGGCTGGACTTTGGGGGGACCATAATAGGGTTAAAGTTTGTAGTGACGTGTAATTTCTGGCTGTACTTTCCCTGGACTTTATACAGAAATTCAAAGCTGCGAGGCTGCTGCCATGGCCGCGCGACCTAATGTCATTTAATCATAACCAATATGAAATGGTTCCTTTTTAACTGGTTGGACTTTGGTGGGAAATCCTAACAAGAATAGTAAGTCTTTTGCTGAAATATTGAAGTCAATCAAAGTGGTAGCCATCTCTATAGACTGAACTAAGCCATATCCCCACGCCGGCTGAGAAGAAATATCCTTCTTTCTCGGGAAGAAACTCGGCGTGGCGTTAACCATAGTATGATGTCCATTAAGCTGACACGGACCTGGTGGCGTGGGAATGGGATACAAGGGAATAAATTATTATGTACTTGGAACAGCGGGACGCTGGTGGAACCTCGAGCTGGGGCCGATACCAGCGTATTACTTTTGGTTCCAGAAACTGCTGGCAGACATTCTACCAGACTATCAACTAAGCCAGAGCCCCACGCCGGCTGATGACGGGAAATAACCATCTTTTTCTTTGTTTTTTTTCCCTTTGTCAGGCAGTGTGGTGATTACTAAACAGGAGTGAACTCGGAGGCACGGGATGGGGGGGGGGGGAATAGAAAAGTTATGTAACAAACAGCGGGACTTAATATCTCTACATTCTCAGCAATGGAGAGCTATCAAATGCTTCCTTGACAGTAGGACTGTCTTTTCTTTTTTGGGGGGAAACCCTAGCAACAATAGTGAGTTAGGTTGAAACATGGAATGTAACCAAGATAAAGCGTAAACGAAGTGAAATTTATCACTTTCAAGGGTGGGGACTGGGGAGGTGGGAGGGGGCGGGAGGTATAATGGGGTGGTTGGTGATGGAATATGGGCACTGGTGAAGGGAAGGGTGTTTGAGTATTGTATAACTGACATAATCCTGAGAAAACTATGTAACCCTCCACATGGTGATTCAATAAAATTTATAAAAAAAAAAAAAGAAGTTGTAAAACACCAAAATTCCAAGGTAGGAGTTAATGATGTTATCTGGTGGTGATGGTGGGGTTTTGTTTTGTTTTGGGGTCACACCAAGTGATGCTCAAAGGATTCATTACTCTGTGCACAGAAGGAACCGCTGGCGGTACTTGGGGGATCATACAAGGCGCAGGGGGCTGGAACCAGCCCGGGTGGTGTATACTGTCTCTAAAATCAACACATTCAAACCAGAACTGAGAGCTCAATGAGGTATTGTACATGTTCTTTATGTGACTGCAAGGTCTGACCCACCTCTTCCACTCCCCCCTTCCAAAATAAGAAAGAAAACCCACGGAGAGCATTACAAGCAATTTTTCTTAAATTGTTACTTTTTATTTGGAACAGGAGAATTTTTCTTAAGTTAACATTCTTCTTCTTTTTTTAAAATACATTAGGAGAAACTAATCAAAAAGCAACATTTTATTTCAGAAGGGATTTGCCTAAGTGGCTTTCTGTCCTCCTATGCTCCCATTTCAATGAATATTTTGCTTTGTCCCAGTTACTCTCTGGTGATCAAGACGAGATTTCATTGTTATCTGTGCTGCAAGATCTCACATCAGAAAACTGTTCAGGACATTTTTAACTCACACTGCAGTGTCTTTAAGAAACTGATAATACAGATTAATGTGATATATGCCTCCAGTTTGTCCTCTTAATAGTTCCCAAGAGAAGGTACTCAAAATCAATCATATATAAAATACAGTACTTTGGTTGGAAATTGTAAAAATAATTCTAAAAATTGACCAGACATATCAAACAAACAAATTGCTACAGTATGCCTTAAGTGATATAAAATATGCATCATGTTAAACATTTTCATATGAACAAACATATTGCTTTTGGTCATACACTGAGCTGAAACACAAAGCCTGCATTCTTTCTCTCTTCTAAATGGCACAAAACAATGGCATGATGGTAGGGAGATGCTATTTCATGAGAAAGCATGGTGCCCATGAATTCCAACAGTACCAGTATTTGTAATGAAAAACAAAAGAACGTATTTTTTTTTATATGACACACGTTGCCTTGGTTATAGTTTCTCTTTCTCTCTCTCACTCACTCTCTATCTTTCTTTGTACCCCAGCTCTGATAACTCTGGAAAATAACACAGCATCAATTGATTAGATGTATACAGTCCTTCAAACTACAGAGGGTCTAAAAACTGAACATTAATTTTCTTCCTGCTAAAATCTATCCAACATAAACTGGGTGAGGGTCTAGTCAGTAATGGAACTTTATTATAAAATAATGATCACACAAGAGTAGCTTTTGTGCCCAGGTGGCCTTCCCTGCTGTGTACACATGCATTCCTCAACACCCCACCCTGGTCTCTAAACCTTTGGGGGTATAGAATGAAAGCCAGCCCTTGTCTTCCTGGAAAGCTTTTAGACCAGAAATGAGGTACAGTGATGGAGAGGTACAGTTTATAATGCATCATTGCTACTGGTGTCTCGCAGTACCTTTTCATTTTGAAGTTACTAAAACTATATATGCAACTGGTAAAATGTTATTTTTACTGAACAAAAAATGGTCACTATAAAAATCCCTTCTGTAGTATACAGCATGTACACACAATCTGCCCTGTGCCCCTTCTGGGGGAGAAGTACTTCATGGGCTCTTACTAATTCTCTAACGTTTACATTGTGTTTTCAGTCTTCTAGTTTTCTCAGCTGCTTATCAGCATCACGAGTTTTCAATAAATAAATGTTAGATACTTCCCCAAGGGAAGTTGTTTGCTGATGAAGAGAGAGAAGAGTGAAATGAAGAAGAGTGAAGTATTTTCTGAGTTTGGGTCCTATTAAAGTTTTAGGGAAAAAATTGATAATGTGTAACTGTAATCATCTGAACATAAGGTAGAATGTGAAGAATAGGGAACCCACAATCTACTTCATTCTCTATTGGGTATTTATAGTTTAAACCAGCCTAAAACCAGAACAATAATGGGAAAGTTTCAGATTAAATTACTTTTTTATACATAATACAAAAAAGGAAAATAAATATTGTTAGTCTCATAGTAAAGAACTCATCTCTGAAAACATTTTTTCCTGTGTTTTTTAGATGAGCGGAGAATATAATACAGAAATAAATTCAGCTTCAAGTTGTGCTTTCATGTACATATTTATTTTCTGAAATTCTGCTGCCAGTTTGCTAACAGGAAAAGATTACCTAGCAAATCCACACCCACTGTGTGCTTTTCTCAGGCCCCCAGGAATCCAAGTGGTTGTTCAAGGGCATTCTTGAGCCAGACTGTCTAAAGCACGAACGGCTCTCTGGTTTTAGGATATGGCTCTCGGGGATTTATTTAGGTTGAAATACACAATTAATACATCAAAACAGTACTGGACCAAATTGTCAGGCTGAGCCATAATCCATGTGCTGATGATGTTCATGTTAATCTATGAAAATGATAATTTCATACAACTTCAACTTGTTCCATCCTGAAGCCTGGGAGCGAAGCAGAAGAGCAGCTAGAGTCACCCTGCGAGGATGTTTTGACACCATTGTGTTCAATGACTGACCTCCTCTCTTGCCTTTAAGGAAATTGTGTGTGGTGGCCAACATGCTCTACAGAGATGCTCGAAGTGCGGACCTTTTGTCCTTTCCTGTATCCATACTAGCTTTGTCGTTTTCAAAATTGCTGTAAACATTCCTCTCAGTGGACTTGCCTCTGTCTAACAAATAGAGTTTTGACGGTGGAAAGAAACTACACAAGGGGTAAGAGTCAAGTGTGGCACACTATGGACCCCGACATCTGGGTAATGGTGATGTCCCAGAGAGAGAAACCTCTGTCATAAATTTTTTTCTGCTCCCCAGATTGCCCTGAGAATTTGGCCGGAGTCGATTGTTTGTTCTTAACTAGACCCGGAGAACTGAATTGAATATAAAATCATACCAGTTATTATAAAAAAAATATATAGACTGACTGCTGCTTGGAAATTTAGCTTTTTCATGAACCTAGACAGGGATCCAAGTTAAACTGAGTATGTTGGCCAGGATGCCAGGGATCCTTTTAACTTGAAAAACTTTTTGTGGGAACTTTTACAACTCGATCTTAAAGATGGAAGAAAACGAATCTAGCATCGTATGATAGAGTTTGGCTTTATGAGATGGCTCCAAACAGCAGAAAGGGTGTCGAAAAAAATCCTCTCAAACCTTTATTTAGACTTCTTTTATCTGGGGAACAAAAGCAAAATGAAGAGAACTACATATGAGTTCTTTTAGAACAGCAGAGTGATTTCAAAGAAATCAAATCAGTAATAGAATACTAAGAAAAGGAAAAGATCATTTTTTCTAGTGAACTTGTCAGTTCAAGGAAGACTGAGGTACCTATGTGCCACATTTAAAACATAACTACTTCAAAAAAAAATAAAGTAAATTTTAAGCACTTTACAAATATCCGCACACCTTGAATAAAGAAGGTTTTACCACGTAGCCTTAAATTGCACCCCTGTTGCAATACTGCATCAATATTATGTTGTTTCTTTTTTTAAATCTGTATAAAATATTATCTGGAACCCCAAAGGAAAATCAATTAATCTTTAAAAATTTTGTTACAAAGCTAACTGTAGAAAATGCTCAAACATAATCCATATATACAAAATGCTGTTGTTTAAGAAAATAAGGGGACCCAGTTTTAGAACAAAATAATTTTGTACAAAAAAGGGTATTGCATTTAAATCAATATTTAAAAAAAAAGACCCTTAAAAAGAATATTGAAATGTCTTAGTTCTGAAGAATAACTATAAAGTGTCCATTCACTCTGACATCCTCCGAGAGTTCTTTGCGGGTGAAACACCAGTGGGCCCACAGCAGAGTCCGGCGTTCTGCCCCGTGAGTCCGTGAGTCACCGCCGAGATGCATACTTGGAAGCCCAGTCCGTCCGGCCGTGCACTGGCTGGGCAGCCGGAGGCCGGGGCACCAACCCAGGAGTGCTTCTAGGCTGGGTGTGGAAAAAAGGTCTCCCAGGATGAGGTCTCACAGCCTTGAGAGAAGAATAACCTGTAATGAAAGAGAAGGGTGGACTCGAGATGGGCAGGAGTTTGCACCAAGCACTGACCTCCTGGAGGGGCAAAATTCTGAGGTCATGGCTCATCTTTTTTTTTTTTTTGCCACACTTGGCGAAGCTCAGGCTCACTCTTGGCTCTGCACTCAAAGATCACTCCTGGTGATGCTGCTCGGGGGCCATATCCATGCCGCGGGGATTGAACCAGTTCAGTCAGTGGAAGGCGAACACCTTATCTCCTGCCTTATCTGTCTGTGCATCATCCCTCTTTTGCTTTTGCCCGACTGCCTTGTAACTTGGCAGCTTCTTCCAATGGGCTGCCCCTTCCAAAGCTCGCCAGAGGGGCTGGACCAATACCACAGCGGGTAGGGCGTTTGCCTTGCACACGGCCGACCCTGGTTCGTTTCCTAGCATCTCATATGGTCCCCTGAGCACTGCCAGGAGTGATTCCTCAGTGCAGAGCCAGGAGTAACCCCTGTGCATCGCCAGGTGTGACCCAAAAAGGAAAAAAAAAGCCAAAGGTCGCCAGAGACTGCCCAGCTCCACCACCCCGACCCTTACTGTGATCAATGCAACAGTCTCCCCATTGGTTTTTCTGCTACTGGCCTTGCTTCTGGCTGTCAATCTAGTGACAACCGGGGACTACTGAGGTGAGCCTGAAGGTGGGAGCCAGGTACCCGAGTCCTGCCTCAAAGCCCAGGCACCTTAGAATCCCACTTGTCCCACAAAGCCAGGTGTGCTCACTCACACCCTTCTGATCTTGTTCCTCAATGTCTCCCTTGCAATGAGGTCTTCTTTGGCTACTCTACCTAAGAGACAATCTGCACCCCAAACTCCAACACTCCAAGCATACTTTTTCCCCAACCTCTGGTCTAGCTGTCTCTGTTTTTCTCCTCTGCACCTAGCATGGTCTGTGGAGTACAAGGTCTACCAGAACAGAGAGACCTTCCTACTGTTACTTTTTCTGGTCCCGGGAATTGAACCCAAGGCCTCACACATGCAAGGCAAGTGCTCTTTCACTGAGCTACATCCCCGGTTCTAAGATGGGTACTTTATTTTATTTTACTCTTCTCAGTTTTGGAGCCACACTTGGGCTATGCTCACAGATGACTCCTGGTTCTGCCCTCGGGGATCACTTTTGGGGGGCTCAGGAGACTATCAGGGGTGCCCAGGATCAAACCCGGGTTGGCCGCATGTGAGGTCAGTGCCCTGCCTGCTGTTCTATCTCCCCAGCCCCTGGCAGTTTATGTTTTGGACTGTGTGTTTTCAATGTCTCAGTTTTATTTGCAGCATTGTGATTTACAATACTGATTTACAACGATGGGGTCTGTGCATATAATGACTGTTCCCACACCATACCCTCCACCAGAGGGTCGGCTGTCCTCCACCACTGTCTATGTCCGTTTCTCCCAAGCCCCCAGACCTAACTTCTTCCTGTTGTGATGCGTAAGTTCCTACATAGACCAGTTCTTGGGAATTCTGTCTGTCTGCATTTAGGGCTGCTAAGTAGACAGCAGTTGTTCAGTAATTGTATCCCGAACCCATTCATAAACTGATGTGAACACGTACTTACCAGGGGGAGGGTCTGGAATGGGCGCCAGGTGTACCCTCTGCACAGCAGAACCTATCTCTTTTTTCAGAAAGGAAGGGATGTAGTTTCCTGTCAGTCCGCTGGAACTCGGGGAGCCGGAACCTACTGATGCGTGGAAACAAAAGCTCATTATTACGCATAGACATGATCCCCACAGGCTTAATGGACAGCAGGGGGACAACCAAAGGTAACTGGGGGGAGGAGGAGAGAATGATAAAAACAATAAACTCTGAGCAGTTCACCCCACCCCACCCCACCACACCACACCACACCACACCACACCTTCAAGGAGCACAGGAGGGACCAAGACGGGGTTGCGACCCCCATCTCCCACCACCGTCCTCCCACACACATAGGGACGTGGGCTGGTTTGCTAAAGAAATAGAACACATGGACTTTTCTTTCTTTCCAGAATAATCAACATAAATTATTCTAAAATTTGCTCCCCTTTGCCATAGCACAGGACAGTTTACCTCCCAAGTCAACCTCTTATCCAATCAACACGTTATTTTGCTATTACGAAGGCTTCTACATGAAATATTCCTATCCATAATTAGAAGAACTTGCTATTCTTTTTTTTTTTTGGCTTTCTGGGTCACACTCAGTGATGCTCAGAGGTTACTCCTGGCTCTGCACTGAGGAATCACTCCTGGTGATGCTCGGAGGACCATATGGAATGCTGGGAATCAAACCCGGGTCGGCCGTGTGCAAGGCAAACGCCCTACCCACTGTGCTATCACTCCAGCCCCAAATTTGCTATTCTTAAACTACATTCATCATATATGATTTCGTTTGAGGGCCACACAGAGCAATGCTCAGGGCTCACTCTTGACTCTGTGTTGAGATCACTCCTGATGGTGACGTTTGGGGGATCATATGTGGCACTGGGGGATCATAAATGGCGCTGGGGATGCGACCAGTCAGTCTTACCTGCTATACTATCTTTACAGCCATATATTTGTTTATTTTTTAATGCTATTTCTATGGCAAGAGTGCCTTAAGGATTAGAATCCTAAGCTATTCATCTTCCTATTCTACGAAGGGATGCCTCAGATGAATGAGGATACGTACATACTAGATGGATGCCAAGAAGATCTTTCATAAGCCTTAGGAGTTAAGCTTAAAGGGATCCATAGAATACAGAAGGATGCTATCATCACTGTCATTCATCACTGTCACTGTCATCCCGTTGCTCATCGATTTGCTCAAGCGGGCACCAGTAATGTCTCCATTGCGAGATTTGTTGTTACTGTTTTGGGCATATTGAATATGACACGGGGAGCTTGCCAGGCTCTACTGTGCGGGTGAGATACTCTCAGTAGCTTGCTGGGCTCTCCAAGAGGGGCAGAGGAATCGAATCTGCGTTGGCTGCGTGCAAGGCAAACACCCAACCCACTGTGCTATTGCTCCAGGAAGGATGCTATCAGGGGCCATTAAACAAACGGAAGATGGGGGCTGGAGAGATAGCACAGCGGGTAGGGCGTTTGCCTTGCACGCGGCCGACCCAGGTTCAAATCCCAGCATCCCATATGGTCCCCTGAGCACGGCCAGGGGTAATTCCTGAGTGCAGAGCCAGGAGTAACCCCTGTGCATCGCCAGATGTGACCCAAAAAAGCAAAAAAAAAAAACAAAACCGGAAGTTACGGCTATTGGGAAAGGAATTCTTGCTCGGTAGAGTTGCTCTGTGCCTTAACCACACAGACCATTCTTGGCCACTGTTTATGGCAGAGTGGAACAAAAATGTGAGGAGTAGCCCTGGGCATCTGGAGCTCATTTTGCATTTCTGGTGACAATATACAGGAAGAAAAGTGGGACAGGGAATCTGGACAGGTAAGTCACAGAGGGGAAAAAGAAGCCCATATGGTCCGCAAACACAAGCAAAGATTCCCAGCCTCGTCAGTGGACAGGACATGCATGTTTAAGCCAGAGTGAGACGCCAGAGCACACCTACAGCATGAGCGCAGAGTTTACGATCTTGAGAGCGCCCAACGGCATCAAGGAGGCAGCCCCACGCCCGCACCCTGCCAGACAGCAATTTGGCCATATCTGTAAGGCTGGAGATGAGCACAGCTAATGGCTTTACGTCACTCCCAGAAAAAACTCACATATATACACAACAAGAGGCTACAAAGCAATGGGTCATTTCCACACTCTTTGCAGCAGCAAGACTCTTCTCAGCCACTTACATGTCCACCATCAAGAGAAGGGATGAATAAGCGAGGCGCTGTTTAAGTATCAGAGCCTGTATTAAATACTGTATGTTTTAAAACATAAACTGTGATCTATAGATGTACACAGACATATGTACGTTATTAAAATGAGTAATATAATGATTGAAAGTATAGTCAGAGAGCTCTTAGCTTGATGAACTAAGAGCATGATTTTTGCATGCCGGTTCAAGCCTGAGCACCTCTGGAAGAAAACCCCAAGCACTGAGCCCAGAGCGGTTCTTGCTCATCACCGGGCAGGGCCCCCAAACAAGCAGGTGAACAAACAAAAAATTACGAGTGACATAGAGATCCAGGGCTATGAGAATGTAAGTTTTATTTTATTGAGTTATTTCGTTTTGGGGCCACACCCAGTGGTGTTCAGGAATGATTCCCGGCTCTGTCTCAGGTATCACTCCAGGAGGGGCCTGGGGGAACCATGCAAGGTGCCAGGGATCAAACCTGGGGAAGCTGTGTGCAAGGCCAGCAACTGACCTGCTTCACCATCTCTCCAGGCCTGATATTTTAAAAGTTTACAATGAAAGTAATAAACACTGAAATGAGGTGTGTATGGGAGGGCCTGGATCTGGTTTCCTGTGTGTTTGAGGGTTAGACTCCTTAGGGGCAGATGGTGGGCACAGGGTGTCGGTGTATGGGCCTTCTTTTTAATATATCTCAAAGGAAATGAATGGGTGAAGGATGAGGGCTGTGTGGATGGGTCAGAGGTGCGGAGTGAAGTGCTGAGTGCGGGCGGCCAAGAGGTGCTACTCTGCGTAAGGGGCTCGTGTCTCCGGAAGTGGGGAGGTCCCCTGAGAGGCTGTGGAAATGGTTCCAGCTATGGAAGAGAATCAAGAGGAGAGGAAGGATAGGGTCTTCCAAACTATCCGTCTCACAAGCAGAGAGGGGCGGGGAGGGCCAGGCTGTGGTGGCTGCCGTCTGGATTGCTCCTGGCTGACAGAGCCGAGTCCCATGCCCACCTGAGGAGGCCACACACAGCACAGAGTCTCAGAAACTGGACTCTCAAGTTATTTTATTTTATGTTTTTGGTTTTTGGGTCACACCCGGTGATGTACAGGGGCTACTCGTGGCTCGGGTCTGTACTCAGGAATTACTCCTGGCGGTGCTCAGGGGACCATATGGGATGCTGGGAATCGAACCCGGGTCAGCTTCGTGTGAGGCAAACACCCTACCCACTGTGCTATTGCTCCAGCCCCTCTCAAGTTATTTTTGACTTCCCTGGAGCCTGGAAAGATTGCACACTACTCTCCTGAGGGCAGGCCTGAGGGAGCTGGCTTGTCCCCATGGGGGGTGGGAGAGGGAAAGAGAGAGAGAAAGAGAGAGAGGGAGAGACAGAGAGACAGAGACAAAGACAGCCAGAGACAGATACAGAGACAGAGATTTTTTGCTTGTTTATTTTGGTGCAGTGCAGGGGAGACTGTGGGTAGCAGGGACTGAACCCAGGGCTCCAGCATGCGAAGCACATGCTCCTTCCCTTGGCATCGTCTCCCTGGCACCCCAGGCTGAGGAATAAGACCCCTTGTCCTGCAGCTGGCACCCTCTCCACTCTTCACCACAGCTGGCCAGCCCCACCAGGATTTACCTGGGCTCACCCAGCAACTACCTTTCTTGTCATCTAGGCATTAACCAGCATTACTCACCAGAATTCATTTTGCTGATGACTGACACGGTCCCTGAAGATTTTCCAGACAACCCAGAACTAGACCACGGATTCGATGGAATGAAATCCTTGCCGGGATTTGGGAGGATGCCATTTCTTATATTTATTCCTAATAGGGAAGAAATAATTTTACAGTGAAAAAAACACTCATGCTTGACCTGGCATCAGATTTCAGAGATAAAATTTATGCAGAACAGAGCTGGTACACAAACTAGATGAGGTGAGAAAGAGAGAGAGAGAGAGAGAGAGAGAGAGAGGGAGGCACGGAGAGAGAGAGAGAGAGGGAGGTGGAGAAAAAGAGGAAGGGAGGAAGGGAGAGAGAAAGAGAGAACACAGCAGATAAGGTGCGGCGTGCCTTGGTTGCAGTGACCTTGTTCGATCCTGGGCATCCCCTACGGCCAGGAGTGGTCCAGGGGTAAGTCGTGAGCCCCACCAGGCTTCTGGCTTCCACACTCAAACTCCTCCCCAAACCACCAGCCACCCCCATCCAAAACAAAACCAAAACCCCAATCTCCTAAGGTTGACTAACGCTGGCTATGACGATGAAGCCTGGCAGTCAGCAGGGGCCAGATGGACAGATGCTGTCTTTGGGTCTACAAGGTTCTCCCTGGTGGATCCCCCGAAATTCTGCCAACGGCTCTGTCCACTGTCCTATGTCTTGATCCCTGGGGGCTGTCGAGACTGCAGTGCTCCCGGCTATTCCTGCGCTCCCCCTCACAGACCACAGCCTTTCCGCAACCCTTCCCCCTCCTACCCCTCCCACCCCACCCCTGCTATTCAGTCCTCGGGGCCCCGAGAGTCCACCTTCTCCCCTAACCTGGGTCGCTATCACTGATTCTGCTCAGGGCCCAGGGACTGTCCCTGACACCCTTCCGTGCCGGGCTTTGTGCCCTCTGCCCCATCACCTCAAGGTCCAGGCCCAGCACTTTCCCCAGTGCTCAGAGGGAGGCCGGCGGGGCAGCTGCTGTTCAAACAGAAAGACTGAGGGGGTTTTTCTTCGGCACTCCAAGGAAATAAGTCTCCTTGGTTCTCTCTCCCAGCCCTCACCCCCCATTTTCAACTTTAGGGATGGGTCCTCCTTAGTGGTCACCGGAAGCCCTGTGGTGGCAGGGGTCAAATGCGGTGCCTCACACCTGCAGGGCGTGCAGCTGCCCTGGGCCTCTCTGTTCCCCTTGCCCCAACCCTCCCAGCTGCCACCGGCCCATGGTCGTTGCACGGCAGCTGCCCTGTCGCCTCTTCCTCGGGTCTCTCGTCTTCCCTCCTCCAGATCATCCTGCTAAGCCTCAGGCCAACCTGACACCCCAATGCCGAGCCTGGCAGGCCATTCCCACCCCCAGCTGCAGCCCACGGGCCCCTCGTCCGCTCAGCACAGAGATGAGGGTCAAACCGTGACTAGCCTCCGATGGAACCCGTGGGAGCTGCCCAGTACTCACGGCCTCCGGTCCAGCTGGGGCCCTGGGAGTCCGGAGTGGGGCACATGTGCTTCCTAGGCATGAGGCCCCCCGGGCCTCTCTCTCCCGGGGTTCACACAGCCCCACAGCCACGGCTGGTGCAGCCCTGCTGGCTCCCGGGCAGAGGCACCCAAGTGTCAGGCCCACACCTCCAGGCCAAGTGTCTCGAGACATCTGGGGGTGCCTCCCCCAGTGAAATTAAGCACGGAGATGCCTCGCACACTGAGCTCGGGCCTTGCTGACGTTCTTCTGCAACGAGCCCTTCCCTGCCTCCAGGCCTCTGCACTGACCATCCCCTCTGCCCAGCAAGGCTGGCCCTCGGCCCTTCCCATCACTGGGGCCCAGCTTGCACGGAGGCCTTCCTGACCATCTAAAAGCAGAGCCTTCTCCCCCTCTTTCCACCGCCCCCCCTCACCCCGTCAACCTCACTCACCACTACCTGCACCATGGGCCATGGTTCAACTATTTCTGTGGGTCGGCCTCCCCTGCTGGAATCTACGGTTCTTGAGCGGTGAGAATTCTGTCTTGCTACCATACCACACCATCCATGATAAAACCCCAAGGACCCCTCCTTATTTTTTTTTTTTGGCGGGAGGGAGGGGGGCGACTGCTGGGCCACACCTCAAGATGCTCAGGGCTTACTTCTGGCTTTGCACTTGGGAATCATTCTCGGTGGTACTTGTGGGGGAACCACAAGGGATGCCGGGGAATAGAACCTGGGTCAGCCCATGTGCAAAGTAAATGCTGTATCCGCCAGCTGTACTGTGGCTCTGGCCCCAGGGGGTGGGGGGCCCCATGTTTAAAAATCTTTTTTTGTCTTTGCTTTTTTTTTTTTTTTTGCTCGGGGTTGACACTTGGCTCTGTGCTCTGGAAATCACTCTGAGTGTTGCTCTGTGAACTGTATGTGTGCTGGGGATCAAACTTGGGGGTGGGGGGGCTGGAGCAATGGCATAGCAGGTAGGGCGTTTGCCTTGCACGAGGCCAAACCGGGTTCGATTCCCAGCATCCCATATGGTCCCTTGAGTGCTGCCTGGAGTAATTCCTGAGTGCATGAGCCAGGAGCAACCCCTGTACATCGCTGGTGTGACCCAAAAAGCAAAAAACAAAAACAAAAACAAAACCCAAAAACCAAACTTGAGTTGGCCATGCGTAAGGCGAGTGCCTCACCTGATGTGCTCTCTCTGCTCCACCACCACACCCCCTCCCCCCCCGGCACTCTGTTCACTGGGACATATTCCCAGTGCCGAGAGCTCTAAATATGCTCAACAAGCATTTTCTGAGTGGATGCCTTTGAGAATGAGTGACCAGTGGGTGGCTAAAGCTGCACGACCGGGACACAGGGATTATGGAAGAGGATGCTGCAGAGTTTGCCCCTAATTCCCGGGCACTGCCAGGTGTGAGGTTCAACTCCCACTCTGGTTCCCAGGAGCCTGCAGGAATGCCCATTTTTCTCGAACTGGATCCGGCACAGACCTCACAGCACGGCTCTCAGCTCTGCTGCCCTGGCCAGGGGCGAGACCCACGTCCTTCGGACCCCTGTCTTACCTTAGGCAACGATACGAGACTAAACGTAAAGCCTGAGCCCCGAGCAGAGCTGCCGTGGCTGCATCTTCCAGTTCTAGGGATTCCCTCGGCCCCAGGCCCCGCACTTGCTTTTGAAAACAGAATCCCGGCGAGAAAGCGACGATGCTAGGGAAAGGACCAGCCCGGGTCACCGCCCAGGACAGTGTGTCAATTACCAGGCAGGTATCGGGAATGCTTCAAGTAGTGCTGCTTGGCTGCGGATCGCAGGGTGGGCGTGTCTCGCCTCTGGTAGGACGTCTGGGATGGGGCACTGTTTCCCGTGCCCACGGGCTCCGGGGGCTTCAGGTCCAGAACACTTTCAAACCTGCGAGGGAGCGAGTGGGGCGCAGAGAGGCTTAGGTGCAGGCGGGACAGCGGGAACCCAAGGGTCCCGGGGAGCCCAGCTCCCTGCGGTCCCATGGGGAGAGAAGGCACACACTTGCCTGCAGAGCGCCTCGTCCGTCTGTCGTTTCTTGTTCTTTACGTCGATCCTGGTGAACGACGGATTGAAATCCAAGTCATCCAAGTCGGCCCACTCGTCCGAATCCTTGGTGGACCGGGACACGAGACCCCACCGTCTCCGGCTCTTTGGCTTCATCTCACCATTTTTGGGCTCCAGGCCAGTTAGGATCTTCTGCGTCTAACGAGAAGGGGCATGTGTTTGGTGGAATTCTTGACACGAATGTGGCTCACCCTCAATTCGTGCCCATTCTGAAGCTTCACAGGGAGGATCCTGGCAGGATCATCATGCCCCAGCCTGCTCCACTAGCCCAGATGGGCAAAGGTGGCAAGGAGCCCTCTGCGCTCACTGCATTGCTCCCATTCATCCGGTGGGCCCACCCGGTCACAGAGGGTGGCATTAACACTGCTCTCCAACAGGGGCTAGTATAGCAGGTAGGGTGCTTGCTTTGCACGTGGTCAAGCCAGCTTTGATCTCCAACATCTCATCCCCAAGTTCTACCAGGACTGAGTACACAGCCAGGAGGAAGCCTAGAGCTGCACCTTGGATGTGGCCACAAAACCAAACATATATATTTTTTTTTCTCCCCCGCCCCCCACCCAAGAATTTTTCATATGCTAAGAAGGTGTTGGGTATTCAATCAGGGTTCATCTCTGAAAGAGTTTACATGATTATACAACTATGAAAAGAGATGTAAGAGACTCAGGGCTAGAGATACAGCACAGGGAAGATGGCACTTGCTTTGTACACTTGCTGGCCTGGGTTTGATCTCCAGAAGGAGATGTGACCCACTGAGCACCACCAGGAGTAATCCCTGAACACAGAGTCAGGATGAAGCTCTGAGTACTGCCAGTTATGGCCTCAAAATTAAAAAATAAAAAAGTTGACGGTGCAGAGAGATAGTATAGTGGGTCAGGAGCTTGCCTGCCTTGCTTGTGGCCAAACCAGGTTCAATCCCTGGCATCCCATATTGCCAGGAGTGATTCCTGAGTGTGGAGCCAGGTGTAATCCCTGAGAGTATTGACAGGTGTGGCCCAAATATTAAAAAAAGAAAAAAATTAAAAGAGCAAGAGGCAGAGAGCAAGAGAGCAAGAGAGAGGAGAGAGAGGGGGGAGAGATAGAGAGAGAAGGGAGAGATAGAGATGGGGGGGCACTAGAGCTAAGATTCGAGTCATTCTGCCCATAACAGGATAACAGGAACAGTGCAAATAATGCCTTGATACCTTCTTTTGTTTGTTTTTATTTTGGGGTCAACTCAGAGATGTTCAGGTCTTACTCTAGGCTCTGTGCTCAGATCACTCCTGGTGGTGCTGGAGGAACCATATGTGGTTCCTGCGATTGAACCTGATTGAACTGACAAACCTTTCTCGCTCTGTGGCTCCCTTAGTTACCTGCTGAGTTGAACTATCTCTCCACTAAAAAATGAGCTACAATAGGACATTTTCCCACACATATCACATCCAGGTCATGGGCTGGGATCAGGTAAAGTCCTCAGGCACATACCACAAGGAGAAGCGTCACAGAGCCGAGAGCTGAGAGCTGAAATGCTGGAGATCTGGATGCAATAGTCAGCTCCAACCTCTACTGAGAACTTTCCCCATGAGTGGCACCATTGTTTTTTTTTTCTTTTTCCAGGGGTGGGGGGAGGGAGGAGGGATCTTGGGCCCCCACCCAGTGATGCTCAAGGCTTAGCTCTGTGCTCTGGAATAACTCCCAGTGGGGCTCTGGGAGCCATATGTGCACTGCCCAGGCCAAACATGGGTCTGTTGCTTGCCAGGCAAGTACTCCACCTGCTGTACAATCTCTCCAGCCCAAGTAGTGCCATTCCTTTGTTTTTTCCATTTCCTTTTTGGGAGTTGGGGGTTGGGGGGGTGGGGGGGTTGGGTTATACCTGCTGGCGCTCAGGATTTACTTTACGCTCTGAACTTTTTTTTTTATTTTTGGGTCACACCCAGTGATGCATAGGGGTTACTCCTGGCTCATGCACTCAGGAATTACTCCTGGTGGTGCTTGAGGGACCATATGAGATGCTGGAAATTGAACCTGGGTTGGCCGCATGCAAGGCAAATGCCCTACCCGCTGTGCTCTCGCTCCAGCCCCCTATGCTCTGAACTTATGGATCACTCCTGGCAGGCTCCCGAAGACCATATGATATGCCAGGGAGGGAACTGGGGTTGGCTGACTGCAAGTGCTCTACCTACTGTATTATCGCACTGGCCCCAAGGTGGCACCATTCCTAGTAAATAGGATCTGTGTGAACTAAAGCAGAACCTGTCAAGTCCCAGGTTGAAGTTCTCACAGTTCCATAACCTGGAGTCACTGGGCTGGGCGTGCAGAAGAGAAAATCTTGCAGGTGATAAGCAGGACGGGAAGGGGACAAGGCAGGCTCAGGGCTCACTGGCTCGTCTCCTCTGCTTACCAAATGAGGATTCTTGGCATGCAGGGATGGGAAGAGCAGCGGGCTGGGCTTGTTCTCGGGAGCGTGGACGGGGTGGCCTGCCCCGGGGGCCTCTGCTTTGTAGGAGTAGGAGAGATGCTGGGAGGGCTGGCTGGCATGGTGCTGTCGGGCAGGGAGCCGCGTCTGTGGCTTGGTTGGGGGCTGGGCCGGAGGGACGGGTTTGACGTGAGGAGGCAGGCCGCCTGTTTTTTCCAGGAGGTCCTTCTGCGTCTTTCCTGGGTCCTCTCCGCTCTGAGTGATGCTGCCCAGCGGGTGCCTGATGTGGAAGTAGGGATAACGGAGTGCCTGGAACAACACAAGAGGCTACTTGAGGAGAAAAGTCTGAGGGAGAAGGCTGACCCCACGGCAGCAGCCTGGACCACGGGGGGGGTGGGGGGGGCGCGGGGTCAGCTGGCTGGAGCTTCTCAGCCCAAGCCAGCCGGCAACATCACCCTGATTGTCCAGGTAAGTCTTCTGACTTTCCTGATCTAAGATACTGCAGGATGTATGTACCCATTACAAGAATTAAAATGATCTGGATGAGCTTGCTGGTTACACTGCTGCCTTCGCTGTTTCCCTCTAGTTCAACAGTTATCCTTGCTTGGTAACTGACCCACGCTATGACTTGAACTCTGATAGTTTAAATTCCTTTCTGTGTTTGCTTTCTAGTTTGGGGGCCATACCAGATGGGACTCAGGGGTTCAAGTGCTTGGGGGTCACTTTCGGTGGGGGTCAGGGAAGGATGCAGTGCTGGGAACTGAACTTTGGGTTCCTGCACACAAAGCATGTACACTAGTACTCTGAACAGTCT
Organism: Sorex araneus; assembly: GCF_027595985.1. Taxonomy (NCBI): domain Eukaryota; kingdom Metazoa; phylum Chordata; class Mammalia; order Eulipotyphla; family Soricidae; genus Sorex; species Sorex araneus. The sequence continues at coordinate 87,714,486 of NC_073305.1, forward strand.
CTCTGGACCAGTTTTTTGTTTTGTTTTTGCTTTTTTTTTTTTTTTGCCTTTTGGGTCACACCCGGCAATGCACAGGGGTTACTTCTGGTTTTGCACTCAGGATTACTCCTGGTTGTGCTCAGAGGACCACCATATGGGATGCTGGGAATCGAACCCAGGTCAGCCGTGTGCAAGGCAAATGCCCTACCCGTGGTACTAACAATCCATCCCCCAGTTTTTATTTAGTTTTTTAAATCTTTCTAAGTCCATTTCTTCATTCCATAGAAGAGAAAAATAGTCATATAAAGCTAACAGAGCTACGGGTTGGAGCGAAAGTACAGCGGGTCGGGAGTTTGCCTTGCACGTGGCCAACTCGGGTTCGATTCCCAGCATCCCATATGGTCCCCTGAGCACCGCTAGGAGTGATTCCTGAGTGAATGAGCCAGGAGCCAGGAGTAACCTGTGTGCATCACCAGGTGTGACTCCAAAAGAAACACACACACACACACACACACACACACACACACACACACACACACAAATAAACCCTTGGGGGAAAAAAAAAAGCTAAGAGCTAAATGCAATAATTCTGGAGGATTCTGAAGAATCAATTACAAAATAAGAAGGTCCATCCAAAGTCAGCCCAAGACTGCTAAGACCTAATACGTGGCAGAGTTAACTTACGGCACTTCCGCACCCCTCGTGGGTGGACTTTAGTCTGTCCAAGTGGCTTAGGAGAGGATGACTGGAAACCAAGAGCGGGTTGAGAGTGAAAGTATCCACCATCCGCAGAACTGGAGCTGGCTGAACGCTCTCTAGTGGTTACTGGATGAGCAGTTGAGGGCAAGAGTCACATGAAGCCACACCAGTGCATTCGGAGACAGCACAGTGCTGTCCAGCACTAGTCATGGTAAATGCCCTCGCTCTGTCCTGTCCATGTCTCTATGTCACCTCTACTACAGAGAGACTCACAAAAGGAGCATTTTATGGGACAGTTCCAAACTGCCTTTCAGCCAACAAGGATGCCTTATAAACAGACTGCCTTATAATTTGGACCCACAGAGAAAAAATTTGGAAGCACTCTCCAAGGAGCTAGAGATGGATCTGCTCATTTTCATTTCCACATACTGTATCTATGGTGATGGGTATCGGGTGAGCTGTATGCCGGTCTTAAAAGCAACTACACTATTTAAACCTTCATTTTATTACATGCACCAAATTTTAAACTATGTTTTTCTATAGATGGGGGTGGCTGGAGGGGGGTGGAGGAGGTGTTTCCCAAACAGTGCTCAGGAGATCTGGAAGCCCCTCCTGGGAGTTCTTGGCCAGTGGCTGGTGGTTCAAAGGGGCGGGGGGAGGCAGTGCTGCTCATGTCCTGTGGTGCGGGGGGTTCCCCAGGTTGCCAAGGCATTGCTGAAGACTTCCAGGGCTGTACCTGGCACTATCTGGAGAACCATGTCGTGCCACAGACTGAATCAGGGTGGGTCGCATGCAAGGTATGTGTCTCGATCCCTGCACGCTCTCTCCGGCCCCTTCCCTTCTACCTTAACACAGCACAGCATCAGTGGTATTCAACACTACTTCCACCCGCAAGGCCGACTGACACACGCCCCCGTGGGGTTTCTAGGGATTCCTCAGCCTACAGTACAAAGCAGGAGGACGCAGAAGACCTGACTAGCTGTTGGCCGTTTCTTGGGGTCCCACTGCAGCATGTCTCTCAGCAGCTGGACCGCTTCGCTGCTGGCGTTCGGAATCAGGGTCTTTAAGTTATTGGGGACACACTGGGGCCAGCGGAAGTTCATAGCACTGGACAGCTGGTAGCCTTCAGGCCAGTCCGTCTGAAAGAAGAAAATGAGAAGATTTCAGCTCTGCCCATCTTCGTGACAGGGGGTTGGCTTCCCCGTCAGTTAGCAGCAACGGTGTCGTGACTGTGTGTCCACATCCAACTGCTGTGGCACTTGGCGTGAGACCCAGGAGAGGGTGAGTCAAGAATGTGGCTGCTGGGGAAGAGCAGAAATGACACCGGTCTTGCTACCAACTGCTTTTATAAATTGAACGACATGGTTCATTTCCCGAGACCTGAACCAAATCCATATCTTCCCAACGATATTCCACAGAGCAGAGGTCTTAAGTCATTACTTTTCTTTTTTCATTTATTTATTTATTTATTTATTTGTTTGTTTATTTATTTATTTGCTTTTTGGGTAACACCCAGCGATGCACAGGGATCACTCCTGGCTCTGCACTCAGGAATCACTCCTGGTGGTGCTCAGGGGACCATATGGGATGCTGGGAATCGAACCCGGGTCAGCCTCGTGCAAGGCAAATGCCCTACCCGCTGTGCTATCACTCCAGCCCCAAGTCATTACTTTTCTGATAGCATGTGGGCTTACTCAAAGTGACCCTGCAACAGGATGACTTTCAATTTGGAATAGGAAGACAAAGTCATACACATTTTTTATTTGTTTTTTTGCTTATTTGCTTATTGTTTTTTGAAATAAATAGTGTTTTCACTTATTTCAGATAAATATCTGGAAACTGCTAGATCATATAGTAGTTCTGTTTTTGACCTTTTTGAAAGTTCCAAATTGTTTTCCATAATGACTGCATTAAGGCTGGAGCGATAGCACAGTGAGTAGGGCATTCACCTTGCACATGGCTGACTCGGCTTCGACTCCTCCGCCCCTCTCGGAGAGCTCGGCAAGCTACCCAGAGTATCTCGCCTGCACGGCAGAGCCTGGCAAGCTCCCCGTGACATATTCAATATGCCAAAAACAGTAACAACAAGTCTCACAATGGAGCTGTTACTGGTGCCTGCTCGAGCAAATCAATGAGCAATGGGATGACAGTGACAGTGCTTTTTGCTTATCTTAGGGCCACAACCAGCAGTGCTCAGGGCTTACGCCTGGCTCTGACTTTAGGGGTCACTCTTGGTGGAGCTGTGGGATCACATGCGGTGCCGGGGATCAAACTAGGTTGGCAATAAGCAAGGCAAGCACCCTACCCACTGCATCATCTCTCTAGCCAAAAACACATTCCTCTTATTGAAGGCAGGGGATGTCTCGTTCTAAACGAGCATCAGCACTTTCTGAAGGCCTCCATGAAAGTCAGCCCTTCACCACACAAAGATGCCCCAGAGCTAAGGGGGCCTGAGAGTATTCAATCTCTGGCTGCCTTTTCTGCCTTCCACCTCCTGCCCTCAGAACCGAAGTTTGAGGAACTGCTGAAGAGGTAATCTGGGAGGAAGAATAAAACAAAACACCTTGTTCCAAGTCAAAAGCACTTGCCAAAACTTTACCTGCTACACAGACCATATATTCATGTTAGTGATTCCAAGTCCTGAGAAGTGGGCAGGGCGGGAAAGGCTGCTGCTCTGTATTCTCAAGGTCGGTCAACATTTATCTATTTATTCTTGAGTTCTGGGTAGGACGTTTGCCTTGCAAGCGGCCGACCCAGGTTCAATTCCTCTGCCCCTCTCAGAGAGCCCGGCAAGCCACTGAGAGTATCTGGCCCACACGGCAGAGCCTGGCAAGCTACCGGTGGCATATTTGCTATGCCAAAAACACTAACAACAAGTCTCACAATGGAGACATTACTGGTGCCTGCTCGAGCAAATCGATGAGCAACGGGATGACAGTGACAGTGACAGTGATTCTTGAATTTGGGGGGCCATGCCCGGCTGTGCTCAGGGCTCCTCCTGATCTGTGCTCAGAAGTCACTCTAGGTGGTGCTCAGGGGGTCTTACGGTGCTGAGGATCTGAGGATCGAAGTGGGGTTGGCCTCATGCAAGGCAGGTGACTCCACACTGACCCCTGGCTCTCTCCCTGACATTTCTCTGCATCATATGCCTCACTGACATGCAGTGAGGGACACCGTTAAATGATGGGGTGAATTTAGTGGGACACTGGGTATCCCATAAAATTAATCAATTGTCTTTAATGTCCCTTCTAGTTCTAACATTCTACCGTTTTTCATAAGACATTCTGATGAAATTGCTTTTTTCCCCCCTTTTTTAAAGTGAAATGACACTATATATCGATTATCTCATTCATTCACTTAGTTAATAAGCCCCTCCGCTGAGTGTTGTTGGGTATCCAAAGACGATCCAATTCAACCCTTGCCCTAGAGGATACTGCCATCCAAAACAGAAAATAGCTATTTATTTGCAAACACAACAACCTTTTGTGCAAAATGACTATGGTTATAAAAGAGGGGCAGACACAGATGTCGAGAGGAGGGAGCGATTCCAGGGGGGACTCTGGGACTCTTTCTGAAGAGAAGGCATCAGTGGGCCATTCACTCTAACCCAGAAAGACTGTGAGTATAGTGGTCACTCCCAATGGTATTGGTGAGACCATGTGTGGTGAGGGTTGAATTTAGGGCCTCTACACTTGAGCCACATCTCAAGCCTGGTTTCAAAGACTTTCTTGAGTTTCTGATCTTGCCAGGACAGATGCCAGCACCTCGAAAAGCAAACACAGGGAAACACAGGACCAATCCTTGCCCCGAGGGAGCTGCCAAGCCAGAAACAGATGTGCAGCTAATTCCGTTCCTAACCCAGATCACAGCTGCAGAAGGAAGAGAAGATCAAAGGGACAGGGAGGAGGGAAATGATTCAGGGGTCTGAGGCAGAATCCCGCCTCGAGAGATAAGCCTTCTGACAGAGCACATCCACAACTGCATACTGGGGAGATGCCAGGACACAGAGCCAGGAAGGGTACTAAGTGTGTGGGGGGGACACTGGAGAGCCTAGGGGGGGGGCGGGCAATGGGAGCTGTTCTTTAAAAGGATGAGTCTGGCGGCATCCTGAAAAGGACAAGATTGACAGGAAAAACTCAAAGGCAGAACAAGGGAGACAATTCCCTCGGGGAGGGGCCAGCAGGACACAGGCAGTGGACCACTAGAGTCACAGGCCCTGTGTGAGCTGCTTAGCTGGAGAGGCTATCGGATGTCGGGCTCTGATGCTTGGAGAGGAGGCAAGGGTCAGAGAGGAGGGAAAGCAGAGCCTCAGGCTGGGGCTCTGGGAATCCCTCGCCAGGACAGAAACGGGGAAGGAACGAAAAGAGTCAGCGGGGGAGTGAAACGAAAGCAGTCAGTGGTGTCAGAGGTGCTGAGACTGAGGTGACTGGAAAGAAAGTGGGAGGAAATCTCGCCAAGTACAAGCCTGTGAATGAACTCTGCAGGCAGGAGGGCTGCAGTCAGAGCTCAGAGACCTCTGAACACTGTAAAAGTTGGAGCCGACCTGGGGCTGGAGCAATAGCACAGCAGGGAGGGCGGAAAACAGTAACAATAAGTCTCTCAATGAGAGACGTTACTGGTGCCCGCTCGAACAAATCGATGAGCAACGGGATGACAGTGACAGTGACAGTGACGGACGACCAGGGTTCGAGTCCCCTGAGCACCACCAGGAGTAATTCCTGAGTGCAGAGCCAGGAGTAACCTCTGAGCATCGCTGGGTGTGACCCAAAAAAGCTGGAAAAAAAAAAGTTGGAGCCAACCTTGAGGGCACAGAAACTGGGCATGGGATGGGGGATAGTACAGAGGAAAAAGAAGAAAGTCTCAGCAATTATCTGTTTGTCTTTTGGAGCCAAGGAGGGAGATACATGTGGCAGGGCTCTGAGAGTACTCCCAGCACTGTGCTCAGGGGGCTATGTGGTGCTAGGGATTGAACCTGGGCCCCCTGCAATGCAAGCATAAGGCCAGTAGGGCCCTCGGTGACTATGGGGATGGAAGGAGGAGAAAAGCCATTTGTCTGCAAACATAAGCAGTGAGGGATTTCTTGAGTCCAGAGAGATTCCACTAACATTTGAAATATGATGGTGGGAAGGTGTAATGGTGGTAGGATTGGTGTTGGAATATTAATGTGATAAATCACTGTGTACAACTTTATAAAAATTAAATTAAATTAAAAATATATATATTCCATTGTTGAAAAACTCAGGTATGTGGGTTTTGTGACCGAAATTCTAGGCTCTCACCGAAATCTCCAGGATAGGAGGTGACCCCATCTTCTAGGAGCTGGCAGTCACGCCCGTGAACTGCTCTGGCTCCACATAAGCTCACTAACCAGTCATGATTCAGAAGCTCAAAATAAATATCGAAAGAGATCAGCAGGCTGCAGAGATGCTTCTGGATCCCAAAGTCACCATCCCAGTCAAAATTTTTTTTTTTGCTTTTTTTTTGGGGTCACACCCGGCGATGCACAGGGGTTACTCCTGGCTCTGCACTCAGGAATTACTCCTGGCGGTGCTCAGGGGACCATATGGGATGCTGGGATTTGAACCCGGGTCAGCCGCATGCAAGGCAAACGCCCTACCCGCTGTGCTATCACTCCAGCCCCCCAGTCAAAATTTTAACTCCAGCCGTATCACCCCATTCAAAACTTTAGAGTTCCTGGAGCAACATCTCATTCTGTACACAACTGATACACCAGGAGTGGCACACCACACTGGGTGGGATGTAAAGTAGAAGGCAACCAATCTTAAGAAAATATTAACACACAAGGGTTAACTGGTAGCAACATGTTAGTAATCTCTTCTACAAGGGCTTAATGGCCCCAGGGTGAGATACAACAACAATCTTCACATACTTTCTTCTAAAGAAATCTTTTTTGACCATTTTTAGTGACTTATTCATAACAAGCAATACAAAAGAAATCACTTAAGGCCTGCTATTGGGGCAGATTTGGGTGGTGGTTGGGAAAATTGGAAATAATGGTGGTGGGAAGATGTAATGGTGGTGGAATTGCTATTGGAATATTGAATGTAATCAATCATGAGACACTTTATAAAAATAAATTTTAAAAAAAAGAGGGAGATTCCAGGAGGAGCGGGATGATTGTTAGCTGTGCAAAGCAGGCAGAAGCAGCTGGCTTTGGCCCTTATTGGTTCCACAAAGTTACCTTTTTCGGTGTCCCCAACACTTGGCAAATTTTGAAGATGGTGTCAATTTCGCTGGCCCCAGGGAAGAGAGGCCTGAGGGTGTACACTTCAGCCATGATGCAGCCTACGGCCCAGATATCAATGGGGGAGCTATAGTTGGTGGACCTCAGGAGCACTTCCGGGGCCCGGTACCTGGAGAGACAAGGGTGGCCACAAGTTACCGCCTTCAGCTGTTGGAAATCAAGCCAAGTAACACAACCAATTCTCAGGAAGAGAGTTCACATATTTCTCTGCTGTCTCTAGTTTGGCACCCCATGAGCATTTGCAAAGACAGGGCAACTGCTGTAGCTGGTGGGACACAGCCCTTCACCATTTCACAATGTTTTCTACTGAGGAAGATTTCTCTAGGTCTTTTTAATTTTTCTCTTTGCAAACCTGTTTGAGAAACACAGAAGTGTGTGCAACTGCAACCGAAAGGGGGCTGGAGAGAGAGAGAGAGAGAAAGAGAGAGAGAGAGAGAGAGAGAGAGAGAGAGAGAGAAAGAGAGAGAGAGAGAGAGAGAGAGAGAGAGAGAGAACGGAAGGGAGAGAGGAGGGAGAGAAAGAGAGAGGAAGGGAGAGACAGAAGGATGGAGAGGGAGAGAGAGGGAGGGAGGCAGAGAGAGAGAGGGGGTGTTTAAAAAGGGAAAGAGAGGGGCTGGATAGACAGTACAGTGGATAAGGGGCTTGCCTGAGGTGTTTCTGTCACAGGTTTGAGTCCCAGCACCGCCAGGAGTGATCCCTGAGCAAAGGCAAGAGTAAGCCCTGAGCACAGTTAGGTGTGGCCCCAAACTCAAAAATAAATAAATAAAAATTAAAAAGGAGAGAAAAAAATAAAGCTTGTTGTCTGTAGGCTTTTTTTTTTTTTTTTGTCATAGGCAACTACTTCAATCAAATTGTTAGGGTCTGAAAGTTTTTTGTTTTTTTTTGTTCTGCCACATCTCACAGTGTTTTGGGGCACTATGTTGGTGGAGGTGGGTCCATGGAATTGAGGGCAGGGTCCATGGGTGCAGGGGACCCACCTGCCGCTCCTATATGCATGTAAAACATGTGCTCCCATTCTTTTCAGCCATTTTTCTGGCTCTTAAGTTTTTTTTTTTGTTTTTTTTTTTTTTTGGTCACACCCAGTGATGCTCAGGGGTTACTCTTGGCTCTGCACTCAGGAATCACTCCTGGTGGTGCTTGGGGGGCCATATGGGATGCTGGGGCTCGAACCCAGGTTGGCTGCATGCAAGGCAAATGCCCTACCCACTGTACTATTCCTCTGGCCCCATTTGGCTCTCAAGTTTTGACGATACAATTAATTCAGTGTTTAAGTCTTGGGCGAAACTTTTACACAACTATCTTAGGAAATACTTTTCATGACTATCTGTATATAAAATATATTTACATTATGGAAAATCAAAATGGACTTCTTTCTTATTTTCAATTTGATTTGGGGTTCTGGGGTCACACCCAGAAGTGCTCAGGGTTTACTCTTGGATCTGTACTTTGGTATTCAAAGGACCACGGGCAGTTTTGGGGGTAGAACCAGAATTGGCCTTGTGCAAGGCAAGTGCTTTATCCCTGTACTATCTCTCTGGTCCCCTGGGAAATAATTTAAAATACAACTTTTAACTTTGTACAATGCCAACTTCTCTCCAAACATGTGTCTTAAACAACTGTTTCTCTTAGTGAAAACTTCTCTTGGTTTTATGATAGCAACACTACCCTCTCAGTATAATGCCTATTTTTTTCCCCAAAAAAAGAGATAAGGAGAAAGTAGTCACCATCGGGTGGATACATAGTCTGTGTATGGAGGTCTTGATCGGATCTCTCGAGCCAACCCAAAGTCTGCGATCTTTACCAGCTCTGGTCCCATGCAGAGGAGGTTCTCAGGCTTTAGGTCGCGATGGAAGAAGCCTGCAGGGCCGGGGAGAAGAAGCGTGCATGTCAGCCCACGTTGGCAATCCTCTCTGCAGCCGCGCTGCTCTTTGCCTGACAGCTGCCATCTCATAAGCCCTGTGCATGCTGCTTTGATGAAGCACAAAATCACTCAAAAGTAGATTTTCAGAATTTCCTTTTCTAAGAGAGAGACTTCTCTTATTTATTCATTGATTGATTGATTGGGGGTAGTGGGGAAGAGTCACACCCAGCTATGTGCAGGGCTTCTTCCTGGGATGATACTCAGGGGTCAGTCTTGGCAGGGCTCAGGGGACCACATGAGGTGCCAGGGAGATAATGTGAGTTGGTGCAAAGCAATCGCCTTACCCACTATACTATCTCTTTGGAGACTGTTTAAAAAAAAGTTTTAGGAGCCAGAGTGATAGTCCAGTGGGTAAAGCACTTGAGTACTGTGGGAATGATCCCTAAATGAAGTGCCAGGAGTTAGCCTGAGCACCACTGGGTGTTGCATCCCTAAGTTTTTTAATGATATAATTTACAGAGGTACCACAATTTACGAAGATGCTCACATCAGTGTTTCAGACTTACAGGGTTCCAGCTCCAATCCCACTACCAGTGTCAATATCCTGTCAATATCCTATCTTTCACAATGTCCCCAAATTCCTTCCCCCTGAGCCTGTCTCCTTTTTTATGTTTGTTTTCTGGGCCATACCCAACACTGCTTAGGGGTTACTCCTGGCTCTGCATTCAGGAACTAATTCTGGCAGTGGGATACCAGGGACTGAACCTGGGTCAACCATATGCAAGCAAGAGCCTTGCCCGCTGTACTGTCTCCCTGGCCCCAGCCTGTCTCCTTGACAGGCACACTATGAAAACGCCTTTTATTTGTTTGTTTGTTTGTTTGTTTTTTATTTTGCTTTTGAGGTCACACCCAGCAATGCACAGGGGTTACTCCTGGCTCTGCACTCAGGAATTACTCCTGGCGGTGCTCAGGGGACCATATGGGATGCTGGGAATCGAACCCGGATCGGCCGCGTGCAAGGCAAACACCCTACCTGCTGTACTATCGCTCCAGCCCCTGAAAACACCTTTTAAAATGCCTAACGTCAGTTCTTGTCTAAGATAACTAGGGAAGAAGGACTGTCACTCAAGGAAGAGAGGTCACATCCAGTCAAGTCAGCCAGAGGAACATGAGATTCACACCATTTTCACACCATTTCAAGAGGGAGTTCAAGGGCATTCCCCTGCTTTTTAAAAAATTATACTTTTTATTTTATAAGTTAGCTCACAATATTTGATTACATTTAGTATCCAAACCCCAATCCCACCACCATTACATCTTCTCACCACCAAATTCGGGATGTTTCCATCCCAAGCCCCAATCCCTGTCCCAAAACACAACCAAAAGAATATATTTTGTATTGTCTGTTATGAAGAACTGCTGAACATGCTTACAAAAAAGTTTTCATATAAAGAAACAGTGTGAACATTGTTCTATTTTGGCAGGAGCCATTAAGACATTCTATAGGGTATCACTAACATGTTGTTAAAGTTTGGGTGATGTGAGTTTTGGTGTATATGTCTGAAAATATGTATATATGCGTATTTTCCCCCTATGATTTGTTGCCTACTGTGTGACACCTATCAAATACGGTGTGGCAATTATGGAGAATGGGTAGGGAGAGTCTTATGATGTGTCACGCGACCAAGAAAGCGGCCCAGGAATATGTTCAGTCATATGTGAGACTCGGCCCAGGAGATTGGGGAGTGGCCTGGAGTGTGGCAGTGGTTGGGTTGTGGAGATCAGCTGCCGGGGTGGGGCTGGGTCCCTTGGGCGGGGAGGACCCTGACCTCCCCCCTCTGGAAGGGCGTCCCCTTTTCTTAGTTATCTCCAGCTGAAAACATCGTGGACTCACTCTCAGATACTTCGAGAAGGCCCACAATCACGTAACATTTATCATAATCAAAATTATATATATTATTAATTTTTTTTCTGGGTGGCAGCAGGAATGGAACCCAGGTGTTCTACATTCAAGACATGTGTTTGCCCCTGAATTACATCCCCACACATCAGATTTTATTTTTAACCTCTTACTGTGCCTAATTTGATTTATAATTAATATAATCAACATAATATTTATAATTAATATAATTAATTAATAATTAATTTAATCAAAATTAATATAAATCAATTATATAAATAAATCAAACTATCACATGCACGTATAACTACAAAAGAGCAGTGTGAGTGGAGGCTTCACTCTCCCCAGTTTCAGGGGTGTTTCAGCCGTCCCCAGGGGTGGTAAGGGGGCTCAAACATATATCCTCAGAGATAGCAGAGAATCACCATCATCTCAGGGGCACAGACCACCCACACCACAGCAGAAACAATTGCAAACGGATGCTGAAGAAACAAGGGGCAAAAAAAGAAAAGAAAAAAGAAACAAGGGGGTGTGAGCACAGCAGGATACTACTCCAAGGCCTCCAGCACTGCTGTGTGGAACCTTGAAGGTCTCTGAGCATGGCTGGGCTGGGCTGGCCTGGGTAATTCCTGACACCAAACAGTACCATATCCTCAGTTCTTGCATGAAACTGCAGGCCTCGTTGGCCAAGAATCACCAGGAGGGGCTTGCAGTCTGCCCAAGCATTGCTTGGCCGTCATTCCCCTGCAGACCCCAAACAAAAATCAAACAAGATATGTGCCCAGGGATGAGGCCCAGTGATAAAGGGCATGCCTAGCATACGACAGACCCTGAGTCTGATACAAGACCATTCTCTTTTTTGTTTTCAGGTCACACCCAGGAGTGCTCAAGGCTGACTCCTCACTCTGGTGCTGCCTGGGGAACCATCTGTAGTGCCAGGGATGGAACCTGGGTCGGCTGAATGCAAGGCAAGCTTTTATCCCTAGAGTGTCTCTCTGGCCTTACGGTCATTCTCTTTCAAGAAGAAACGGGAGTTCTGAAGATGACCTACTCGTATCTGAAATTCTGGTGTATGTTTGCAACACAGGTTTAACTGTTAAGGGCTTGCTGCTTTGCCTAAGGAAGAAGTAAAGAAGAATATCTGTAGCTCACGTAGTGAAATGCAAAGATAACTCATCTGATGGGAAGCCCACCTCAGCTTCAGCAGAGCTTTGGGAGGCATGCAGGAGACAATCAGCATGCCAACCCTCCAAGGGCAACCAATGGGGTGCACGCAGGAAGCGATTAGCACGCTAACCCTCTGAGGGCACCCAGACCACCACCAGTCGGTGATCAATGCCTCTGAAAGTCCACACCTTCCACTCACATGTGTGGAAAGTTCCCTTGGTTCTCCATCCCACTGGGAGGGCCAAAATGGGTCTGTGCTGCCATGCCATTAAGTCCTGACTCTCTGACTCAAATGAAAACTCCTAACTTAGGGTTCTCATCTGTTCCTATCCAGATTAGTGCTGTATTCTCCTCCGGGGTGCCCCTTTTCTGAACAAGGTAGGCTAACTCTGATCATCTCCAAACAGACATGGCCTTACTTTTATAAAAGTCATGGTCCTCCAATCCTCAATCCCCAGCGGTGGCTCCTCCGCCATGATGTGTAATGCCCACTTCAAGAAACGGGCATTTAAAAGAAAACTGCCTGCCATAGAGACAGGGGGTGGGTTGGGGTGAGGGTGGTGGGAGGGATACTGGGGACATTGGTGGTGGGAAATGTGCACCGGTGGAGGCATGGGTGTTTGATCATTGTATTACTGAAGCTTAGTCATGAAAGCTTTGTAAATCACGGTGATTCAACCACTGTCACTGTCACTGTCATCCCGCTGTTCATTGATTTGCTCGAGTGGGCACCAGTAACGCCTCCATTGTGAGATTTGTTGTTATTGTTTTTGGCATATCAAATATGCCACGGGTAGCTTGCCAGGCTCTGCCGTGTGGGCAAGATACTCTCAGTAGCTTGCCGGGCTCTTCAAGAGGGGCAGAGGAATCGAACCTGGACTGGCCGCATGCAAGGCAAATGCCCTACTCACTGGGCTATCACTCCAGCCCCAATTAAAAAAAAATAATAATAATTTTAAAAAAAGAAATGGGTATCTTCTCCCTGCTCCCTCTTCCAGTGCCACCACGTCAATTCATAGTCAGAAGTGAGCCATGTTCTTGCATTCTAACACCTCTCGTCTATCTTGCAATGCGCTTCTTGCTTCAACCACTTCCTCTCCTCAGCCTATGCTTTCCCTCACTAAGTCTTTGTTAAGCCGCTTCCACAGAGCACAGGCACGCTCAGGAATGAGAAGAATAAACATCCTGATTCGCCACGTATCTTTCTGCGCATTTTCCCTTTGTATAGATTATACTTCAGGGCCCTAACAAACTAACAGAGGGAAAATGGCTAGGATGAAAATCAAATATACACAAATTCTTAAACGTGAGTGGTGAGGACCCAGAGAGATTGGATAGGAGTCAAGGCATTTGCCATGCACACAGCAGACCCTGTTTGAATCCCTGAAACCGCCTAAGGTCCTCCTAGCACTGCCAGGAGTGATTCCTGAGCACAGAACTAGGTGTAAGTCCTTAGCACTGCTAGCTGTGCCCCCGCACCCCCCCCAAAGAAAAAAACAACCAAAAGCAAACAAACAAATTCACTTGGATATATAGGAAGATCCACTTTCTGTCAAGGAACCATGGACACATTTGTCTGCAGTCTCATGGAGAAGGCCCTGGTGCTATTAAACACTGCTGCAACTTTCTCAAAGCCTCCACTGGCCTTGTTTTGATATGTACAAAGATTGATCTGATTTCTCCAATCCCTGCTGAGATCTTCACAGCTACTCAGTATCACTGTACCACTGTCATCCCATTGTTCATCAATTTACTCGAGCGGGCACCAATAACGTCTCCATTCGTCCCAGCCCTGAGATTTTAGCAGCCTTTCCTTACTCGTTTTTCCCAATGATTGGAGGCTCTTTTCAGGGTCAGGGGAATGAGACCTGTTATTGTTATTGTATTTGGCATATCGAATATGCCACGGGGAGCTTGCCAGGCTCTTCCGTATGGTCCCCCAGCACTTCCAGGAGTAATTCCTGAGTGCAGAACCAGGAGTAACCCCTGTGCATCACTGGGTGTGACTCAAAAAGCAAAACAAAACAAAACAGCTATTCAGTGCATAAAATTTAAAAATAAAAGAAGGGGGGCAATAGTGCTGAAACTGGTAGCTTCAAACATCCTGGTTTGAAGGAAGCTCTGATAAATGGTCTAGAGAACATTGAGGGATGGAGGAGATTTGATGTTGGGGAGGAGATAGGTGAGAATGGCCTGGTGGAGTTCGGATGATCATGCAGTGCTGAGGACGGAGTCCAGGTTTTCCTCACACAAAGCATGCACTCTAGCCCTTGAGTTATGAGTTATCTCCCTGGCTCCCTGGCTTGAGATTAATCTTTTTTTCTTTTTTGGAGTCACACCCAGCGATGCACAGGGGTTACTCCTGGTTTTACACTTAGGAATTACTCCTGGCGATGCTCAGGGGACCATATGGGATGCTGGGAATGGAACCTGGGTCAGCCGCATGCAAGGCAAATGCCCTATCCGCTATACTATCACTTCAGCCTTGAGATTAATCTTTAACATCTGGTTATTTGGATGATTATTTGCATGTTTTGGACCATATGTGATCAATAGGACTGGCATTTGAATAAGACAAGATAAACATGTCCAAAATACAAAGGACTAGTGAAAAAATTGTATTTGTCAATGAGTCACTGTGTCAGTGGCATAACAACTCAATTATACTGCCACATTGTCATCTGTGTGCGTGTGAGTCTATGCCTTTATAGCTGGGAAGTCTTTGTGAGTGGTTCTGTAAAGTAGCTAGTTTTTTCTCATTACTGAATAACAGCAACTCTCTATCCACAAGGCTCTCATGAGTAGTTTTATTTCATTTTTGTTTTAGCAAAACATTCCTCTTTCCCTATGACAGGCAATACAGCATGGTGGTTCAGTGAACAGACCATCGGGTTGCCTGGTTGCAAATTCCTACCAAATTTGCTCACTGACTGACATATCACTCTTCTCTGTGTCTCACCTTTCTCATCATCAAGTGCAGATATAACAGCAATCTACCTTGTGGAGTTGTTTTAATAGAATTCAATGTGCCAATTTTAATAGAATTCAATGTGCCAATATTTTAACACTTTTCAGGGCAGGGCAGGAGAGATTATTATGGCAGGCAGGGTGTTTGCCTCGCATGCAATAAACCCAGGTTTGATCCCCGGCACTGTAGGTGATCTTCTGAGTCCCACCAGGAGTGATCCCCCAGTTCAGGGCCTGGAGTAAGCCCTGAGCACTACAGAGTGTGGCCCCCAAATGGAAACAAACCAAAAAAAAAGCCCCCAAACCAACTTTTCAAGGCAGTATTTGGCACCACAGCACCTTGCAAGAGCATCTCATCATTAGTAGGTATGAACCCTCTCATCTTACTCTCCCTGGAGGGAAGGTAGATATGGCTTCACTTTTTGCTGCTGGAAATTAGGCTCTAATCATGGGAGTCAGGCTCAGAGAGATTGTACAAATGGTAAGGCACTTGTCTTGCATATGGCCAACCTTGATCTGATCTCTGGCTCCACCTATGGTCCTCCAACCACTGCCTGAGCATAGAGCTACAATAATCTCTAAGCACTGCCAAATCTGGCTCCTAATCCCAAAAACAAATTAAAAAAATGCATGGAATTAACACAAATGCCCATCACATCACCAGGTGACTGGATGAAGAAGCTATGATACATATGCTCAACAGGCTGCTACTCTGTCATTAAAAAAATAAAAGACGAAATTGTGCCTGTAGGGATAAAATAGATAAATTTAGAGGTGATCGAGTTGAGTGATCTAATTGAGGAAGTGGAAGATAATTACCAGAGGATGTCAGTCCTATGTGGAATATGAATCACTAAAGCAAACGGGCAGCAAACAAACAAATTCCCAATCTCTTGAAAACAGTAGTGGTTCCCAAGGGAAGGAGGTTGAAGGAGGACATAGAAGGGTATTTTCCTGGGGCTGGAGCGATAGCACAGCAGGTAGGGTGTTTGCCTTGCATGCGGCCAACCTGGGTTCGATTCCCAGCATCCCTATGGTCCCCTGAGCATGGCTAGGAGTAATTCCTGAGTGCAAAGCCAGGAGTAACCCCTGTGCATCACCAGGTGTGATCCAAAAACCAAAAAAAAAAAAAAGAAGGATATTACCCTGTAGTGGGCATGACAAGTTTTATATATAGGCAGAGGTAAAAATAACGCTGATCCCCTAAACTCCCATCCTGTAAATATTAGAATAAATTGGAAATAAACGAAAAAAGAAAAATAAAAGCCCATGAGGCATCATGCAAGGAGGTGGCACTCAGCTCCGATGTGAGTCCTGGCTGGGTTCAGATTCTGTGGACACGCACGGTGCAGTTGATAACAAGGAGGCCACTTCTTCCACTGACTTCTGAGGTCCAGTGAAAACCTTCCTACCTGCGCCATTCATAGATCAGGCCACAGCTAAGGGCTGTTAGGATAAGAGTCCTCCTGTTTCAGACAGGCTTTCAGAAGACAGGAACACACCTTTAACTTAATTTCAGGGTACCATGTGCCAGCTGGATAACAGGAAAGTTTTCTCTTTCATGCTGACAGAAAATGTGCCCTGCTTACTCTCCATTAACAACCTCTGGGCCAGGAAAACATCAAAGCACAAAGAAGGCTTTCTTCTCTCTGCCCAGTCTGCTCCCAGTGAGCTGATGCATGCGAGAACTACCGAAGCACACTTCCCTATGTGGAATGGGGCCGGCTGACTTTCCTACTTGGGAAGCTGAACCGACACAGCCAAGCAAACCTTGAGCTATGGCGCTCTCAGTCGAGAGTCTCACAAAGACAGTGAACGACTCGGGGCCAGTCCTGCACAACTGATTCAATGGCTGAGGCCGAGAGAGAGCCACAGAGAAGGGAACCTTCTCAGCACACTGTCCTCCAGGCCGCCCAGTGCATCCAGGATTAGCCGCGGAGATAGGTATGAGCTGGGTATTTGCAAGGGCAGGTCAAGGATGAACCTTGCTCCGTAGTAATTAATTCCTGCAAAGTACATATGCTTTGGCATTGCTCAATCAGTACCAAGGAGCGTCGTGTTTCCATTCCCTGTGGGAGGAGAGCTCTCAGTGACATGAACTACGGCCATAGCAACTACCTGCAGTGCTGTTCTCCCTCTCAAAGGAATCCAGTCCCCGGGGGCTGGAATGCACCTTCTCATAGTGAGAAACTGCTAACAGGCAGGGCCCGAGACTCACAGCTGAATCTGTGGAGTGATGGAGATGATTATTTTTTCCATGACTGGAAAAGGGACTAACAGAGATTTACATGTACACTTAAGCAAAGGCCGGACAGTACCATCTGAAAAATCATTCAAAAACAAAAAAAAAAGCATCTAGTAATCACCCAAAAAGCATCTAGCAATAAAAATGAGACTTTTTTGTTAAACTTGCAAAAAATAAACACCCATGTCACCTACAATTATTATCACTACCTTCTTCACCTCTTATATTCTTGTTCCTTTGAGCACAGACAGGCTCTGTTTTTGTTTAATTTTTTTCTTCTGATGAAGCATGACAAATGGGCACAGATATCTGAGCTAATCTCTGCTCTGCTTTTATTAGAGTGGGCTTCCTGACAGGTGTTTTACCCTCAATTTCCTCTTCTTTGGAAGGACTGGATGCCCATCTATTCTTTCTATTTGAGACATCGGCAACGAAATAAACAAGGGAATAGATCAAATCTTATAAAGCTCAAACGAGATCTGAGTTCTGACAGTTGGAGGGAAATGTCAATGAAAATCTCTAGAAATAGCAGAAATGCCAGGGTTCTCAGACAAAGGGAGTCTGCTTTCCATATACGGAGCATCTCCTTGAGTTGGTTCAATGCACAACATAAGTGTGAAGGGTCTGGAGGGGCCCTTGTTCAATGCACAACTTAAGTGTGAAGGGTCTGGAGGGGCCGATGTCCAAAGAGCTGTCTGAACACAAGAGCATATGGATACTAAATTCCTGGACACAAGTATATATTGTGTGTGCTCTTGCATGGATATTTGTGAGTATGACTGTGGGAGTGTATGTGGGGGATTTATGTGTAAGTCCATGTGGATATGTATAATTGTAGATAATATTCAAAAGTATGTATGCATTGGTATGTTAGGTATATTAGTGCCAACTAGGAGGTTATATGTGTGTGTGTGTGTGTGTGTGTGTGTGTAACAGGACTTAACATCAACCTATATAAAAGGCTACAAAAATCTTCTCTTGTAACAATTGTCTGAGTCTCATGAAAATCAACAGAAAATGAAAAAGGGATAAAGCAAAAGAATAACCCAAATAGCCCAAATAACTGCAACACTGGGTCTGATTTCCCTATTTGCCAACATTCCGGGTTGGCCTTTCTCTTCTGGGGGCCCTTTGATTTTTCATTGTTTCTTTTTCCTGAGCTTTTAAATCTAGTAGTGACTTTAAGAAGCTTTTCGTTGTATTTGTCCTGAAGATACCTTATCAGAAGCTTTCTGTGCTTTGCAACCTCATTCCATTCCTTGTGTGTTCTTGAGAATAAAATTCAACATTTCAGTTCTATCCACGTCAGCTGAATCAGAGAGACCTTTTACTAGTACCTCTACAAGAATTGGTTTACAGTCTTGCCTATGTATTGCTGATTAATCAGCATGTGCCTGAGGCTGGCAAGGATTTGCACAGTCATTATTTGCCTACTTCATTTCACTCGTGACTAATGAAGGCACTACAAATGGTGGAATAGTCCTAGGCTAGGAATGACCCCAGATGTACCATACCCTCAACAGTGGCACAATAGCTGCTTACTCATTTTGGAGCTGAACAAACAGTATTATCAAACAGTACTCGGTAATGAAACCCACTAACTATTGCAATATTTTGCAATGGCAAACATCTCCTTAGACAAGGGAGTGAACATATTTCTGCCTGTGCAAGGTCAACTATTCTGCTGCTTCAAAGGCCTGCTCGGGGGACTTCTGGCTCTCTGCTGCCGGATGCATTCATCCTGCTGCCCTGAGCTCATGAGAAGGCTTCGGTCCAACCCTAGCTGGGACGATATCTAGTTAGTAATCAAGACTAGCAATGCCTCAGATACTTGGTAAAAAATAGAATCTCCCATCATTGCTCTGCAACATCTTTAAAAAGCTCAGATAAGGAGAACAAATTGATGAAGGATTTTCTTTTCTTTTCCTTTCTTTTTCCAATGTAAGTTTTCTTGTTTGGGATTAAAAAAAGTATTTAGTTTTTAATTGAATCACAATGAGATACACAGTTACAAAGCTGTTCATGGTTGGGTTTCAATCATATAAAGTTCCAATACCTGTCCCTTCACCAGTGTACATTTCCCACCATCAATGTCCTCAGTTTCCCTCCTGCCCCACCCCATCCCTGCCTCTATGGCAGACACAGGCTCTTCTCTCTTCTCTCTCTCTCTCTCTCTCTCTCTCTCTCTGTCTCTTTCTCTGTCTCTCTCTCTGTCTCTCTCATGGTTAGTTTGCAATACAGATACTAAATAGTTATCAGATATATTCCTTTACCTACCTACTTTCAATATTCAGTTTCTGTCCAAACTGATCATTTCCAGCTATTATTGTCTTACTGGGCTAAAGTGATAGCACAACCGCAAGAGATACAGTGACCAGAATCCAAAGACTATCCACAGAATGGGAAAGGATATTTACACAATACCCATCAGATAAGGGGTTGATATCAATGGTATATAAAGCACTGGTTGAACTCTACAAGAAGAAAACATCCAACCCCATCAAAAAATGGGGCGAAGAAATGAACAGAAACTTTACCAAGGAAGAAATACGAATGGCCAAAAGGCACATGAAAAAGTGCTCTGCATCACTAATCATCAGAGAGATGCAGATCAAAACAACTTTGAGATACCACCTCACACCACAGAGACTAGCACACATCCAAAAGAACAAAAGCAACCGCTGTTGGAGAGGATGTGGGGAGAAAGGGACCCTTCTTCACTGCTGGTGGGAATGCCGACTGGTTCAGCCCTTCTGGAAAACAATTTGGACGACTCTCAAAAAATTAGATATTGAATTCCCATTTGACCCAGCAATACCACTGCTGGGAATATATCCCAGAGAGGCAAAAAAGTACAATCGAAACAACATCTGCACATGTATGTTCATCGCAGCACTGTTTACAATAGCCAGAATCTGGAAAAAACCCGAATGCCCCAGAACGGATGACTGGTTGAGGAAACTTTGGTACATCTATACAATGGAATACTATGCAGCTGTTAGAAAAAAGGAGGTCAAGAATTTTGTAGTCAAGTGGATGGGCATGAAAAGTTTCATGCTGAGTGAAATGAGTCAGAAAGAGAGAGACAGACATAGAAAGATTGCACTCATCTATGGTATATAGAATAACAGAGTGGGAGACTAACACCCAAGAACTGTAGAAATAAGTACCAGGAGGTTGACTCCATGGCTTCGAGGCTGGCCTCACGTTCCGGGGAAAGGTCAACTCAGAGAAGCGATCACCAACTACATTGTAGTCGAAGGCCATGTGGGGGAAGGGAGTTGCGGGCTGAATGAGGGCTAGAGACTGAGCACAGCGGCCACTCAACACCTTTATTGCAAACCACAACAGCTAATTAGAGAGAGAAAACAGAAGGGAATGCCTTGCCACAGTGGCAGGGTGGGGTGGGGGGGAGATGGGATTGGGGAGGGTGGGAGGGACACTGGGTTTACGGGTGATGGAGAATGGGCACTGGTGAAGGGATGGGTTCCAAACTTTGTATGAGGGAAGTATAAGCACAAAAGTGTATAAATCTGTAACTGTACCCTCACGGTGATTCTCTAATTAAAAATAAATAAATTTAAAAAAAAAATAAAGTGATAGCACAGTGGGTAGGGCGTTTGCCTTACACGCCGCCAACCCAGGTTCAATTCCTCTGCCCCTCTTGGAAAGCCTGGCAAGCTACTGAGAGTATCTCACCCACACAGCAGAGCCTGGCAAGCTACCCGTGGCGTATGCCAAAAACATAATAAGTCTCACAATGGAGATGTTACTGGTGCCCACTCGAGCAAATCGATGAGCAACGGGGTGACAGTGACAGTGACAGTGATTGTCTTACTGATGAAGATTTTCCTGGAGTACGTGACCACTCATTCACCTAGATCAGCATTTCCCAAAGTGGAGGATAACACTCCCCAGGGTATGTTAGGACAATGAGGGGGTGGGGTGTAGGGCAATGAGTGGGGTAGGGGTGGGGCTGAGTAGTTCTTTTTCTGGAAAGGGGGTTGTACATAGAGCCAAATGAAACGTTCATTCTAGATTCTTTAAATCACTCTTTGGATTAAATAGACCATCCCTTGAGTAAATCATATTAAACCCCAGTAGAGCTGTCTCTATGGGCACAATACTGGTCTCTATGGAGGGACTTATCCTGAAACTGCCCTTTGTAAACTGTCATTATAGTTTGAATGGTTATAACTGACCATTCAATGACATTATGGACTATCCATTCCCTGAGGTAAAAAAAAAAACAAACCTCTGGTTTCAAAAAATACCAAAAATAATTCTGCTATTCTTGAGCAACTGGTATGTCTTTACTCTAGGGTACTATAGCACTGTCATGCACTGTCATCCTGTTGTTCATCAAGTTGCTTGAGTGGGCACCAGTAATGTCTCCATTGTGAGACTGGTTGTTACTGTTGTTGGCATATAGAATACGCCACGGGTAGCTTGCCAGGCTCTGCGTGTGGGTGGGATACTCTCGGTAGCTTGCCGGCTCTCTGAGAGGGATGGAGGAATCAAACCCGGGTCAGCCACTATAGGGTACTATATAGGTTATAATTGATCATGTTTCACATTTTGCTGTTAGCTAGAATCTAATATACAAAACTGATTAACATGCATTGTGAGGGCTAATTTTAACCCTATGGTTTCACGCCTTTCCCTCTTCCCTTTGTTAAGTTTTATTTCCTATGTTGTCTGAATCTTATTAGACCATTTCTTTTTAATGCCTCTGGAACAAACTGAAACACAAACACATTGGGAAAATGAAGATCCATGACAAAACATGTTATGGGTTAGAGATGAGATATGACGATAGAGGGTAGTGGTCACTAGGGAACGGACTGGTGCTGGAACATTGCACCCCTGAAGCTCAATCATGCGTACCTTTGTAACATACGGTGATTCAATAAAAATAAATACATAAATAAAAGTTGTGAATCTTCTCTGAGTTCTAATATAAGACTTCTTACACCAGTTAACGGTTAGAAGCCAATCTCAGATGTATCACCAACAAGTTTAATACTAAAGCCTAGAGATAAGAATATGTAGGGAGGACAAATAAGGAAAATATTCAGAAATCAAGTCACAAAATATATTTCAAAATTCACTATCAGCCTCTCAACTCTTTAATGTTTTCTTGGTGTCAATTATAAAAAACATCTAGACTTCCTGTCTTCAATGTGATGGTGATATTTTGCTGCTACTAAAAAATACAGAGGCTGGAGCAATAGCACAGCGAGTAGGGCGTTTGCCTTGCATGCGGCTGACGCAGGTTCAATTCCCAGCATCCCATATGGTCCCCTGAGCATCGCCAGGAGTAATTCCTGAGTGCAAACCCAGGAGTAATCCCTGTGCACCGCCGGGTGTGACCCCCCCCAAAAAAAAAGCAAAAAAAAAATACAGCAGGGGCTGGAGCGATAGCACAGAGGGTAGGGTGTTTGCCTTGCACGTGGCCGACCTGGGTTCGATTCCCAGAATCCCATATGGTCCCCTGGGCACTGCAGGAGTAATTCCTGAGTGTATGAACCAGGAGTAACCCCTGTGCATTGCTGAGTGTGAACCAATAAAGCAAATAAATAAATAAATAAATAAATAAATAACACAGCACTGGCCCTGT
The DNA here is from genome assembly GCF_027595985.1 of Sorex araneus. Classification (NCBI taxonomy): domain Eukaryota; kingdom Metazoa; phylum Chordata; class Mammalia; order Eulipotyphla; family Soricidae; genus Sorex; species Sorex araneus. Next base: position 87,737,189 of record NC_073305.1, read on the forward strand.
CTCAACTGTCCTTGGGTGTCAGTCTCATATTATGTTATTTTATATTCCACAAATGAGTGCAGTCATTCTATGTCTGTCCCTCTTACAGGCGGGGAGGCGTGAGGGTGGGGATACTAGGGACATTGGTGGTAGAAAATGTGCACTGGTAGAGGGATGGGTGTTTGATCATTGTATGACTGGAACTCAAACATGAAAGTTTTGTAACTGTATCTCACAGTGATTCATCATCATCATCATCATCATCATCATCATCATCATCATCATCACCATCATCACCATCATCACCATCATCCCTTTGATCACCAATTTTCTCGAGCGGTCTCAGTAACATCTCCATTCGTCCTAGCCTTGAGATTTTAGAAGCCTCTCTTTACTCGTCCTTCCCAACGGTGCCTCTTTGGAGAATCTTTCAGGGTCAGGGGAATGAGACCCATCATTGTTACTGGTTTTGACATATGAATATGCCATGGTGAGCTTCCCAGGCTCCCCCATGTGGGCAGGAAACTCTCGGTAGCTTGCCAGGTTCTCCAAGAGGAAGAATTAGGCTATGAGCTCCTTCTGGGAGTTTGGTTTTATAGTCTCTGGATGTTGGCCTTTGATGGGATTACACGGCCGCTGGGGGCAGAGTTTCTTGCCCCTGTGCCTGGCTGTCTTCACCAGGGCCCCTCAGAGGGGGAGGGTTGAGTTTCCCTCCCCGCCCCAAGCAGAGCCCCAGTAGCCAAAGACCTCCGGAACCCAGCATAGCCATGCTCAAGGCCCCTCTTCACACGTTCAGATGAGCCTCACGCGTGAAGGAACTGGCAGAGGAACTCAGGTGTGCGGGACCCGGGCTGAGATCTCCAAGCCTGCTCGGATCGGGACTGGGCTTCTTCTGCCCAGATCCCCCATTTTCCAGTAGCTAGGCGGTCACACACAGTGATTCAATTATACATATATATATGCATATATAACACAGCACTGGCCCTGTCTCAACTGTCCTTTACGATATATATATATATATATATATATATATATATATAAAACCCAACAGTACTTCAAATCACTTACCATGTTTGTGAATAAATGCAAGACCTTGTAATATCTGATACATGATATTCCTTATAGCAGACTCAGGAAACAATTTATTTCTGTATGGGACACAGGAAAAAGAGTTAAAATATATAGATTAACATATGAAAACAAAATTTGTGCCTAGTCTTTATGTTTCTTTTGTTAAAAAATAATAGGGGAAAAAAGGGGACCAGAGAGATAGTACAGTGGGGAATGTATTGGGCATGCATGTAGCTGATATCAATTTTATCTGCTATTCAGTAAATGGTCCCCTAAACACAGAGCCAGGACTAAGTCCTGAACACAGCCAGGTGTGGTACGAAACTCCATCCCCTAAAAAGTGCTCAGATGTTGGGGCTGGAGCAATAGTACAGCAAGTACTACAGTCCTTGCCTTACAAAAAGCTTACCCAGGTTCAATCCACAGCATCCCATATGGTCCCCTGAACCCACCAGAAGTGATTACGGAGTGCAGATCCAGGAGTAATGCCTGAGCATTACGAGATGTGCCCCCCAAGCAAAAAACTGCACTGCATTGTAGCACTGTGGTCCCGTTGTTCATCAACTTGCTTGAGCGGGCACCAGTAATGTCTCCATTGTGAGATTTGTTGTTATTATTTTTGGCACATCGAATATGCCATAGATAGCTTGCCAGGCTCTGCTGTGCAGGCAGGATACTCTTGGTAGCTTGCTGGGCTCTCTGAGAGGGACGGAGAAATCGAACCAGGGTCGGCTGCAAGCAAGGCAAATGCCCTACCCACTGTGCTATCGCTCCAGTCCAAACAAAACACAAAAACAAAAATTAAAACCTAAGTACTTATATGCTACTTTGACCAGATCCTTTGGTAAGAAACATTTATCCCTATGAGAAAAAGTACTGTATACATCCCCAATAGAGAAATATACCTATTTACAAAGAAGATTCAGTATCCTATAGTAATCTTCTCCCTCTAATATGGCAATTTTTTAAAAAAAATTTCACCTTTCCATAATTTAAACTAAAGTGAAAATTTTAAATGGGGAAAGTTTAAGGTTTTCCAGATGAATTTTTAAAAGGCAGGGAATGGTAAGGTTTTCTCTTGGTGGTCCCAACCACATCACCTCTCTGCTGTGAGGGTATTTGTTCACTCTCTCACTCTCGAAGAGATGCCATGAACGGCATTCATCTGGAAATTGCCCAAGAGGTTCTATGTGGTTCACTTGTAAAGTTCAAAATTACCATAGCAAGCAAGTATTTATAATGGAACTAAAATAGAGCTGTAAAGCATCTGTTGGGGTTCTTTGGGTGAATAACTCACTAAAGCACAAAAACAGTTGCATTACAAGTAATTTCCATGAAGTGACCACAAGGCCTCCGAAGTAGAAAATGTGAGCTGGGCCCCTCCTCTGATGGCAATTTAAAATAGCAAATAAACAGCGGGGTTGTAATAATCAAAAGCAGAAGGCCGACACTTCTATTTTGTACTATTTCTAACCATGCAAAGATCACACTGTACCTTTCCTTAATGAGCTGGTATAGGTTTTCCTTCATGTACTCAAAAATAAAATAAAGATGATCATTTTCTCTGATAACTTCTTTTAATTTTACTACATTGGCATGGTTGAGCTTCTTTAAAGACTAAAATGGAAGGAGGGAAAATACCAAGAAGTTAAGAAAAGATTTACTGCTGAAAAGAAAAGCAATCCCATGGATAATTAAAACAATTCTATAACCACAAGAATGTACAGACTATATTTTTTGCTTAGATTAATTAATTTGTGATTATAGCTTAGGTAGAACAGTTAGATGGTGTTCACAGTTCTGCTCTTGGCGTACAAAGTTACTGCAACTTCACCACCACCAAAGAACTTCAGAGCCTCCACCACTGACCTTGTTCCTCCTGTCGCCTGCTCCCTCCTCCGTCCCCCTCGCCTCCCTGCTGAGTAACCTCAGTTTCATAAACCAAATGTTACTGTCTGTTCCCTTTCTTAAAACTTTCTATAAAACCACTGGTGAACGAGACCAACACCTATTTGTCCTTCTTCCTCTCAATGACTTTTCTCGCTTTGATACTATGATCCTCCCTCCAGTTCCAACCACACTGCTATGACACAGTTCATAGTTCATCCACATTTTTTTCTTTTTGGCTGTTGGGCCACACCCAGCAATACTCGGGGATGACTCCTGGCTCTGCACTCAGGAATCACTCCTGACGGTGCTTGAGGGACCATATCGGATGCCAGGGATTGAACCCAGGTTGGCAGCATGCAAGGCAAGCTCCCTACCCACTGTGCTATCTCTCCGGCCCCTTTACTGACAATTTTACTCAAAAGTATTTCACTAAAGTTGACAGTCACTTCCTGTGGAAGCCTCTTTTGTTTGAGTCTAAGGTGAGTCCGGAGCTCACTGGCATTTCCAGTGCACCCAGCAGTGAGCCAGGACTAAGCTAGGTGCACTCTCTCCTGTGAGGAAGTTCATGCCATGAGAGCAGTCAGAGGGAACGAGTAAAGGAAAATGAGGCTTTGGCTGTTCTGTGTTACAGAAAGCAGCTGCTCAGGCTCAGATGACCAACTCACAGCCTTCAGCCAGCCTCAACAGGGAATGAATCACACAGACGCTTGCTGGCCTGCTCCTCCCAACTCTCACCTGACTCATAGGGTCTGTGGGTCATAGACCACTTTTGGTTGGGGGGCCACACCTGGCTCAGTGCATAGGGTTCATTCCTGGCTGGGCTCGGGGGACCATCTGTGATGCTCAGGATTGAACTGGGGTGGGCCACATGCAAGGTAAGTGCCTTAATCTTGGGCCCCCAAGATTCTAAAGGGGGAGAAAGAGGATCTTATCTTATCGATAAAAGTCTTCCTTTCATTGAAGACCCTGAAAGTGAGATGTAAGAAACGTAAGACAGATATCTGCTTTCAAGAACAACGGAGACAAAACAACAATAACTAAGTCAAGGAGTTGGCTCCGAAAATGGCGCGTGATTCTGATTATTCCCCCTTGCACAGAGGTAGCTTAGCTCGTCCCAGGACATACAATGCAGTCCTGCCATGTGTAAACTATTCTCTGTTTGCATTGTTACTTGTGCCAGGGGTGAACAAATACCCGTTTGTATCCGTGAGCGGCAGTCCGGTGGCACAGCCAAGTCAGCTGCGGGTCTGCTCACAGGAAGTCTGCAAGGGTCACCTTGGCTGGCAGGATGAACCCCTTCATTCCAAAAGCCCTTTCCCTATAAAGAGTGACCTTAAGGGTGGGGGTGGGCGGTGGAGGGTAATTAAGATAGAGGAGGGTCCCCTATGACAACACTACTTAGAAACGATCACTCTGGACAAGAACTGAGTGTTGAAAGCAGGTCAAGAAATATACATAATAACCTTTTAGCATCTGTACTGCAAACTATAATGCCTGAAATGAGAGAGAGAGAGAGAGAGAGAGAGAGAGAGAGAGAGAGAGGGAGGGAGGGAAGAAGGGAGAGGGAGAGAGAGAGAGAGAGAGGGGGAGGAAGGGAGATAGAGAAGGGGTGGGGGTGGCTTGGAGGGTTTGGAGGGAAACTGGGGCCAGTGGTGCTGGGAAATGGACTGGTGGAGGGATGGGTGCTGGAACACTGACTGAAACCCAATCATGAACAGCTTTGCTAAAAAATAAATTTTAAAAATCAATATGTCTAAGAAAAATTTAAAAAGAATGTGTTTGATAATAACTCATAAAGCTTTTTTAATCTGTGAATTCCCTTTAAGGAAAAAAAAACACTTTTTCACAAAATAAACACAATGACTAAAGATGATAGTGTTGAACTGAACATAACATGTGCGGGGACATTCGGTAATAATGAGGAGCCCCAGGGATCGGAGCTTAGGGATGCACGATGCGATCAAGTTACGTCCAGCAGCTGGGAAGAGAGAAGAAATATGGCCAGTGAGTGAGAACAAAGAATCCTTCTGGAAATTTGTTTCCTGAAGGGCAGGTCCCTGCCAAGACGCCTTTCCGGCAGGAAGTCCTCAGCTGTCTGGGCCAACTGGCCAGATCCTTCTAGAATGACCCAATGGGGCAGATCACTTCTTTCAGTTAAGAGTCCTCCTTCTCCAGGGCAACAGACACAAGTGTTGCTCAGCCTGGGAGTTGTCATGGGACTCTCAAGGACCTCGGCCATTTTCCTGACGAGGGCAGACTCCTCCAAGGGAAAAGACACTTTTTCAAGTTCTCCAAGAACAGACTAAGAACAGGCTTTCAATTCTTTGCCCAAAGTACATTTTGAGCATGGATCACTGGTCTGTCAGATGGCAGGCTGTGGCTCTAGTTTCAAAGTGGGTCCCAAGGGCAACTGATAGTCTCTATTACTTGCACATAAAAAAATAGGCATGGAGAGAGTGCAGAAGTCGGGGCGCATGCAAGGGGTTTGATCCCAGGCCTCACCTGGCCTTCTGAGCATGGCGGAAAGAAGTCTCGGGGCACCCTGGGGTGTGGCTTGCTTACAATAACAGATAAACCTTTTGCTTTTCAGGTCACACCCGGCAATGCACCGGGGTTACTCCTGGCTCTGCACTCAGGAATTACTCCTGGTGGTGCTCAGGGGACCATATGGGATGCTGGGAATCGAACCTGGGTCAGTCCTGTGAAAGGCAAACGCCCTACCCACTGTGCTATATATAGCTCCAGCCCCCAGATGAGACTTCTACGGACCAGGGCAACCCCATCTAAGGGACAAGCATGAACTCATGGAAGGGAGAAAAAAGTATTTTAAAGATTTTCAAGAGCAGAATTCTAGACAAGGGATAGAGGGCCTCCAGTTCTTAGCCTGAGGTATGCTTTGAGCAGGATTTTCAGGAGGTGAAAGAAGCCAGTCACAAAGACAGACAGACAGACAGACAGACAGAACGGGTCTAGATTTCTAGCAGAGTATAGCTCACTGGGACAAAGTGGGAAGGTGGACAGGCGAGAGTTCAAGGGGGTGGGGCACAGGCTCTGCCAGAATGTGGGTTTGACTGCGGGCAAAACCCCAGGCACCATCGGCAGCAGCACCTGAGTCCTGCCAGGTGTGACCCCACCAACTAACAAAAAGAAGTCAGAGGGAGGTTTTTTTTTTGGGGGGGGGGGCACGGTTGGGGATTCATGGCAGGGGAGGGTGGTGGGGGTGGTTAATGTCGAATGGGAACAGCTTCAGTTTTGCGACGAGAGGAATGGCTGTGTAATATGCTCACTGAACTGACTCATTTCAACAGGTCATAACAGAAACTGTTATATATTTTCAGCACAATTTGCAAGAAACAGGACGTCAGTGGGAAAGAACTGCAATCTGAATTAATCTAAGGTTGGAATTATAGTACTATACCCGGCACAGTACACTCACTCACATACTCTCTGGCATAGCACTTTCCTGCTTTCTGCTGTCAGCTACCGAATTGCTATGGCTTGTCCCCGTCTGGCTTCAGTGCTGTCACACAAACAGAACAATTCTACCAACTTTAAACCTAAGGATGTTTAAAACTATTCCATCAACTATGCATCTGTTTTCCCCAGAGCACCAATAAATACCTTGACCTCCCGAAGGTTCATGCATTCCTCCCAGGAATAAAACTTTCTTTTCATTCTGAAAGAGAAGAGACAAGTAACATCCTGAGTTCCAGTAACAGGCCAAATTTTATTTTATTTATATTTTTAAAATATGTGTTCATTCTGAACAGTGAGCAAAATTGGTTTCAGTTCACATCTGGATTATACTAAGATTCAGAGTAAAAAAAAACAAAAAACATTTTTGGCAATGCAATCAATTCTACATCATCAAATCACTTAGCAGAGGTGGTGCAGCACAGTGCAAAGAAAAGAGAGCTGGGTCGCAGGGAAGCCTACCTACCAGGGGCTGGAGCGATAGCACAGCGGGTAGGGCGTTTGCCTGGCCCTCAGCTGGCCTGGGTTCGATTCCCAGCATCCCATATGGTCCCCTGAGCACTTCCAGGAGTAATTCCTGAGTGCATGAGCCAGGAGTAACCCCTGTGCATCGCCGGGTGTGACCCAAAAAGGAAAAAAAAAAGCCTAACTATGAACCAGCCCACTTGATTCGGAGAGAACTCCTTCAGGCTTACTTTATTTAGACCAGACACATCTGACAGAAGTTTCTGTACAAGAGAGAACGCTCTACATTATCCAGCATGGTAGCCACTCGTTACATGCTGCCACTGAGCACTTGGAATGTGACTGTGCAACTTAGCAACTGAGTTTGCTTTTGTTTTTGGAGGGCTTACTTTTTCTTTTTATTATTATTTGTTTTGGTGTGATTCGTTTGTTTGGTTTTGGAGCCACACCTGGCTGTGCCCAGGGCTTACTCCGGACTCTGCATGCATGGATCACTCCTGGCGGGCTTGGGGGACCTTATCAAACCTGTGCTGGCCACATGCAAGGCAAGCGCCCCACTCTCGCACTATCACTCAGGTCCCTGGTTTTGTTTTCATTTTCATTACTCCCGGCTCTGCACTCAGGGATCACTCCTGGCAGGGCTCACCCATATGCAGTGCTGGGGATTGAACACATGTCAGCAGCATGCAAGAACACAGGCCTGGGGCCAGAGCGATAGCACAGCGGGTAGGGCGTTTGCCTTGCACGCGGCCGACCCGGGTTCGATCCCCGGCATCCCATATGGTCCTCCAAGCACTGCCAGGAGTAATTCCTGAGTGCAAAGCCAGGAGTGATCCCTGAGCATCGCTGGGTGTGACCCAAAAAGCAAAAAAAAAAAAAAAAAACAAAAAACAGCCCTTTAAACTTTTTAAACTCAACAGGTACTTTTCTGCCCTGAGTTTTCATGTGATGTTCAACCCTTATTGCACTAAATTCTATTTGTCCTTTAGATTGTGGGTGAAATATCCTTTCACTTTGGGAGGGTTTCCCGACACCCTGGACTAGATGAGGACACTTTGAGGTTTAGTCCTAGAAGACCTGCTCATGTTTCATTGCACACTGCACGAGACATGATTAACGGCCTGCTTTCCCGTTATAATGTCAGTCTGTAAGGGAAGCCCCATTCATCATTGGTTTTTAAGTGCCTGGTGGAGTCTCTGCACATGGGAAGGGCTGACTCATATTTGGGACAAGAATAAAGAATTTGTCACTAACCGGGAGACAATGTGACATTGGGACTGAGCATCAGAGTGGAGAGATGGACCTAGTTTGTCATTTGTCAAAGGTGACGTATTGGGGAAATCAGGTAACTTGTCTATTGGTTCCTTCTAGCCCTGTCCCATGGATTTTATAGGGCTGCTGTGAGGTTTACATGACAGCAGCGACAGGGGTTGAAGCACAGTCAAGATACAACCTTGAAATTTGGATTTCTGGTGCATTCCCTCTACTCAGTCTTTAGGTATGGAATGGATTGGCAGACTTTTTTTTTAATTGGAAGAAGAGAGAACTTTCGGGTCACACCTGATAGTGCTCAGGGTTTCTTCCTGGCTCTGTGCTCAGGGGACCAGAGAGGCTGGCAGCATGCACAAGGCGAGTGCCTTAACCCCTGAACTATCCTCCAGCCCAGAAAACTTTTTAAAATAAAGGGCCAGAGAGTGCAGATCTTAGGTTTCTCAGGCCACCTGGTCTCTGCTGCAACTCAGTTTTGTAGCTAGAGTGTGGGTGCACGCACAGACCAAATAGAAAGGTTTGTGTTCCCATGAAACTTCATTTATGGGAACTAACTTGAGTTTCTTACAATGTTCAATGTGTCCCATCCTCCTTTTGAGCCGCTTATCCCCCCAGCCATTTAAAACCCCATTCTTCATTCATAGGCTATACAGAACCATAAAACGGAGTGGAATTGGCCAATGGGTTATAGTGAGCCATGCCCGGAACAGAAGCGTCCGGTACTGCACGGCCCAACAGGGGAGTAAATAGCACTTAAATTCTTCATGGCATTTAAATGAAAAATTTTAGTTCTGGGGGGCCAGAATAGTAGTACAGAGGGTAAGGCACCTGACTTGCATGCAGGCATCCCATATGCTCCCCTGAGCCCACCACAAGTGATCCCGGAGTGTAGAACCAGGAGTAACCCCCCCTGAGCAAAACTGGGTGTCCCCCTGCCCCCCCACAAAAAAATTAGCTGAGGGCCAGAAAGATAGTATAGGGGTTAAGGTGCTTGCTTTTAATAAGGCCTAAATAAAGTAGGCAAAATACTAGTTATAGGAGAGATGGCTAGAGGGAATAAAGGGACCCATAGCAACCTAACTTGTTGCTCACATTAAAACTTGGGGGATTGGGGCCGGAGCAACAGTACAGTGGATAGGGCATTTGCCTTGCATGCTGCTGACCTGGGCTTAATTTCTGGGACCCCATGTGGTCCTCTCGAGAACTGCCAGGAGTAATACATCTGAGTGCAGGGCTGGGAGTTACCCGACCACAGTCACATGAGGTCAACCCCTACCTCCCCCCCCCCAAAATACTTGGGGCTTTGATCCTGAAACTGGGAGGAAGGTATTAAAAGTCACATTACTTTGGGTTCCCCTGAAAGTAGAGCCTGAGCTAAGGACTTGGGTAGAGGGTGTTGTTTGGAAGGTGTTGGCAGAATAGGAGAGAGCTGGCACAGAAAGGTGGGAACCAGTCAATGGGGCTTTACTGAGTTGGTGCCAAGGTAGGCAACGGGGTATGTGCCTTCTAAGGACCCATGTGAAAAAGAAGCCTTCGGAGTGGGGAGTTGGCTGTGGAAATACAGAGAAGTAGGTGTGTGAGACAAATATTCGGTAGTTAGCGTCTGCAGGACTAGGTGATCACTACATGATTGGTGACCACCGGTGGGGAATATGCAGGGAAGACTGAAGAATTCCTGGGTTTTGCTTGGAGCAAGAGAGGGAGGTTATGCTGTATCTAAGTTTAGAGATAGTCTGCAGGGCATCCAAGGGGCTACACTGAGAAGGCATCTGGATATCGAGAGGCTTTTTTCAAGGGTCCCCCCAAAGAGCCACACCCTCTGTTATTCTTATGCCAGGTAGAACCCATCCTTCTTCAAAGACTTGCTTCTAACCAGTAGCATCTGATAGCTTGAGGCCATGATGCTTCCACAGTTCATAAAAGCAAAACAGCGGTGATTTCCATCCTGGAAGAAGACTGACTCTCTGGAAGAAGCAAGCCAGTGAGCTATTCACGAGAGGCTCCTGTGGCTAGTCGGAGCAGCCTGTAGGGAACCGAGGCCCTCAGGTCCATACTGAATGCTGCCCATGACCAGGGCCATGAGCTTGAAGGGGTCCTCCCCCGGTCCACTAACCAGCACTCTGGAGCCTCCTAGACAGCCCCAAGCAGCAGACAGCTAAGCCATCCCCAGCCCCCAAAACGGCAAGCTGATAAACGTCTGCTGTTTGAAATGACTCATTATTAGAATCAATGTTCATGCAGCAACTAGTAATTAATATGATGCATCTGGGTTAATACAGTGTCAAGGACAAATGAGATGGGCGAAAGACAGTAGTTACCAGCCCAACGCCACATGTGTAAATGATTCCCAATTAAGTCACTTCATTTCTTCTAATTCCATTTTCCTTTCCTTCAAAATAATTTTGTTTTGTTTTGTTTTTGATTCTGGTTTTGATGACTCACAGTGGGGACCGTGTGATGCCAGGATTCTAACCCAGGGCTCCTGCATGCAAAGCATGCGCTTCAGCCTGTTGAGCTACCTGTCTGGCTCCTAAAATGATATTTCTTTTTTTTTTTTTTTTGGTTTTTGGTTTTTGGGTCACACCCGGCGATGCACAGGGGTTACTCCTGGCTCTTCACTCAGGAATTACCCCTGGCGGTGCTCAGGGGACCATATGGGATGCTGGGATTAGAACCTGGGTCGGCCGCGTGCAAGGCAAACGCCCTACCCGCTGTGCTATCGCTCCAGCCCTTAAAATGATATTTCTTAGCTTACTTGGTCACTCATTACTACCACACAATATGAGAACACTTCATCTTTTCTGAGTTTTGTTTTATTTTGTTTTTTTGTTTGTTTTGCTTTGTTTTGATGCCAGGGATTGAACCCAGAACCTCCCACAAGCAAAGCAAATACTCTAGCCCTGAGCTACATCTCTGATTTTAAAAAAGTTGTGAGGTGCCAGAGAGATATCAGTAAGGGTTTTGCCTTCCGTGTGGCTTCTGTGGGTTTGCTCCCTGGCACCCCACCCACTCCCCCATGCCCTGCTAGGAGTGATCCCTGAGCGCAGAGCCTGGAGTGGCCCACAAACCTAAACAACAACAACAACAACAACAAAAAACCAGCAACAACTATAACAGCAAAGCAGTTGTGGGGCGGAGGGGCAGCTCTGTGGCAGAAGGCTAAGCTGCAGGCGGGAGGCCACAAGTCCCATCCTTGTCACTGCCCCACAGGCCAAGCACGGACCCGGAGGCGCTGCTGCCTGTGATTCCCTGGCCCCGGCAGAGAGTGAGTGATCTCCAGCACGCCACAACCCGGGTGAGCACCGCAGCAAGCCAGCCCACGCGACCTTCAGTAAGAAGGGAGTGGGGAAAAAGGCCGCGCAGTATGCAAAGGTGTGGACCTAGAGCGGCAGCGCGTTCACAACCTCTGACGTGAGCAGCTCAGCGTCAACGAGCGTGCACTCCCCAGAAATCAGTGAGAGTCTTCTCCGTGCCGCCCACTCTTTTTTTTTTTTTTTTTGCTTTTTGGGTCACACCCAGCAATGCACAGGGGTCACTCCTGGTTCTGCACTCAGGAATCACTCTGGCGATGCTCGGAGGACCATATGGGATGCTGGGAATCGAACCCAGGTCAGCCGCATGCAAGGCAAACGCCCTACCCACTCCAGCCCCCGCGCCGCCCACTCTTTAGGCATGGATCCAAGATGGGAACGGGAAGCAGATGGCAAAGAGACCCGAGGACCCCACACCAAGGTTGGGACTCACTTTTTAATCGCGATCAGCTCTCCAGACTCGAGGCTTCTTCCCAGCAGGACGGAACCGTAGGTCCCATCCCCAAGTTGCCTGATTGTGGTGTATCTATTCATGGTGTGCCCCGCGCAGGCCGGACACTCATCTCAGGGCTGCGGGGGTTCAGTCCCGCCGTGGCAGCAGGCCTCCCCGGAGTGTAACCAAATTTTCCGATGGCAGCACCAGCACAAGGTATTCAGGAGGACGTGACTATCTCCCAAAGACATATTTCCAAAGGTCAGTCTCCTGCCTGGAGAGGAAAATGGGAGATAAGAATGAATGCGAGCGCACGTTGTGTGGTGTGTGTGTGTGTGTGTGTCTGAGACAGGGTGTTGAACCAACCCAGACGTCTGGAAGGTCAGTCTCCTGCCTGGAGAGGAAAATGGGAGATAAGAATGAATACGAACGCACATTGTGTGTGTGTGTGTGTGTGTGTGTGTGTGTGTGTGTGTGTGTGTGTGTGTGTCGCTGAGATGGGTGTTGAACCAACCCCAGCCGTCTGGAATGGCCAGGGACTAGGTCATGCTCACTCCCTCCCTGCCTTCTCAGTGGCTACTTGCATGCTCATAGCAGCGAGCTGAGCAGTTGTGACAAGAATCGCACGGCCTGTGAAGCCTCCAGTGTTTGCCATTTGGTGCTTTATGGGCCAAGTGTGGCCAGCGCTGGTCTCTCGAGCAGGCTCTTTCCTGGTTTTTGGTAAAGCTCTACAGCCTGAGGAAGGGACTTTATCACGGACTCAGAAATGAATCGACTCCACTGGAATGCTCCTCTGCTGAGTCAGGATGGAAACTGCTCACAAGAACGAGCCATAAGAAATAGGCCCCAACTGTTGTATGACAATGTGAACATACAACAACCAAGAAATGACAACATTCGAGTTGTCATGGAATGCTGCATGGAAGCTGCATGTGCTCTATGAACCATCTGTGGAGAGGCATGACAGTACTAACTCAGTTTTGGCAGGGAGATGAGGGTACACCCAACAGTGCTCTGGGACCACTCTTGGTACATGGTTTGCATTCTACGGAGACCCAGATTTGATCCCCAGCTGTACAGGGTCCCCCAAGCAGCCCCAGAATGATGACTGAGCACCAAGCTCCAGACACCTCCTGATTCTGTGCTCAGGTCATCTCTGGCAGTGCTCATGGCACCAATGGTACATTAAGTTATCTCTCCAGCCCAAGGACATTGATTTTTTCTTTTTTTAACTTGTAAAACTGAGAGTGTTTCAATTTCCCTCTAGTTAAACACGATCATCTACTAAGTATTTACATAAGCACTTTGTATTAAGATTATATGGTATTAAGAAACATAAATGCTTACATAAGAAGCCAATACACTAAATGAAACAATGTGTTTTTCAAATATTACTGTCAAACTAATTATCTGAAGAATTAAAACGTCAGAAAATCATTCTAAGTATGTGCCACTCTGCATCTAGATCCAAAATCTGCATCCTCTTCTTCCAAAAGAATTCCAATTCATGAACAAAGGATGAAATGGGGGCAAGGAAGCTTCACAGTGAGATTTATTCCAGAAAATGGATTAACAACCTCAGTATCAGATCCAAATCCATGAGATACACTGAGGGAAACACAGCAAGAGCACTCCATGATAATGATTTCAGAGGTGTCTTCAGTGATATCACCCCATTCAGAAAGAAAAATAAATCAATGAAAACATCAAAATAAATAATTTCTGCACTGAGGCTGGACTGGAGCGATAGCACAGTGGGTAGGGCATTTGCCTTGCAAGCGGCCCACCCAGGTTCAATTCCTCCATCCCTCTCGGAGAGCCCAGCAAGCTACTGAGAGTATCCTGCCCTTAGGGCAGAGCCTGGCAAGCCACCCATGGCTTATTCGATATGCCAAAAACAGTGACAAAACAAGTCTCACAATGGAGATGTTACTGGTGCCTGCTCAAGCAAATCAATGAACAACAGGATAACGGATGACAGTGCTACAGTACACTGGGGCTGGAGATATGGTAGGGTATTTGCCTTGCATGTGGCCGATCCAGGTTTGATCCCCGGCATTCCACTTGGCTCCCCGAGCACCTCCAGAAGTGATCCCTGAGTGCAGAGCCAGGAGTAATCCCTGAGCACTGCCTGGTGGGACTCAAAACAAACAAAAATTAAAAAAAAATAGTTTCTATACCCCACTGAATTAGAGAAAACATTTCCAGCCATACACTCAATAAAGTGCTACTATTTATATATACTTTGTATATAAAATATACAAAGCACTCAGCACTCACAAAGTTCAACAACAATAAATCCAATCCCTCTCCCCCTAAATAATTGGGAAGGAGCTGAAGACACTTGCTCCAAAGAAGACATAGCAATGTCAACTGGCGTCTAAAAACGTGCTCCTCAGCCCTGACTGAGTGGCAGGTCAAATGACAACGAGGTGTCATCTCACACCAGTTAAGAATGGCATATATCAAGAGAATCTAATCTAGAATAGACTTTTTTGATGTTACAAGGGATGTGGTTAAAATAAATAAAAAGGAACCACCCTCAGGCCAGAGAGATAGTGGTGTAGTGGTGCAGGGGTGAGGTACTTGCCTTGCTTGCCTCCAACTCCAGTTCTAACCCCCAGCACCACACAGGGTCCCCCAAGCACAGCCAGGAATCGCTCCTGAGCACCGAGCCAAGAATTTCACCTGAGCACTGCTGGATGTGGCCCCAAAACCAAAAGAGAAAACCTTTATTCATTCACTGCTGGTAGTAATGCTGTCTGGTGCAGCGTCTACAGAAAAACAGTATGGAGACATCTCGAAAAATTAAAATTAGAACTGCCATATGAAACCAGTGATTCCACTCCATGGCATCTCTCCCAAGAACACAAAACACTAATTCAAAAAGATATATGCACACTTATGTTCACTGCTGCGCTCTTTACAACAGCCAAGACTTGGAAACAACCCAAAGAAGTGGAAATGTTATGCCGCTGAGTGAAAAAGATGAAATCTTACCTTTAGGCTACAATTTGGATGAAACTAGAGGATGCCATGTGAAGTGAAATAAGTCAGAAGGAGGCCAAAGGCCAGATGACCTCACTCATAGGCAGTCCATATTGAAACAAGGAAGGGAACAGATAGTGTCCAATGAAAATAAAACCTTGGACTCTGACAACAGAATTGAGGTTATCAGGTGGAGGGCAGGGAGATGACATCATGACAGTAGTGGATGGACTCTGACACTTTGGTAGTGATGAATTGTGGTAACTTTATACACCAAAACCAGAAACATTAATACTACTATAAACCATTTAACCACAATACTAATGAAAGAAAAGGGAAAAGGGGAATAAAAGATTTGTTGCCTACAAGAATTCTTGATGCATGCAAATATTAGTAGATAGAAGTCAGAAGAGAGGGCTGGAGCAATAGTATAGCAGGTAGGGTGTTTGTCTTGCATGTGGCCGACCCTGGTTCAATCCTTGGCATCCCATATGGTTCCCCGAACACCACTAGGAATAATTCCTGAGTGCAGAGTCAGGAGTAGCCCCTGAGCATTGCTGGTTGTGACCCAAAAGGAAAAAAAAAAATTGAAAGAGAAACAGGTTATTTACATAGTTTTAAAGTATATCTAATAATTATTAACTTCCTAGTGAAAGATGGCAAGTTAACAGGTAGAGAGAAATCCAAGAGAAAGCTTCTTACCTGAATGATTCAACATCACCACTAATAACACTCATGACCTCGTGTAACCTGGACATCGAGTTTTGAGAAGGGCAGGTCACTTCTGCAGTGTTCCTGTCCCAACTGCAGGTCCTTCATCTACCCATGAGAAGATACCAGACAAACCAAATCTGAAAGTCATTCTACAAACAACTGACCAAATACTCTGCAAAAGCAGCAAGATCATAAAAGCACAGACTGTGTAATTGTCCCAACTTGAAGGCTATTAAGGAGACATGACAACTAAAATGCATTGGGACATCCTAGACAGGGTGCCTGGGACAGAAAGAAAGGACAGTCAGAAAACTTTGGGTGAAACTTCAGGCCTACTGTTCGGGTAACAGTACTGTACTACAGTGAATGTCCTGGTTTGCGCTGTTGTTCCATGATTATATAAGATGTTAGCACCAAGGAAGCTGAGTGAAGGATTTCTAGGAAGTCTTTGCATTATTTTTGAACTTTTCTGTACATGTGAAATGACTTCAAACCTAAAAGATAAATTCAGTCTGGTAAAAGCTAAGCCTAATCTTAGATAGCTTAAGAAATGAAATAGTGGGACTGGAGTACTAGTACAATGGATAGAGTATTTGCCTTGCATGCAGCCAACCCAGGTTCAAACTCTGGCATCCCATATGGTCCCTTTAGCACTGCTGGTAATGATATCTGAATGCAGAGCTAGGAGTAAGCCCTGAGCATCACCAGGTGTGCCCCCACCCCACCCCACCCCACCAAAAAAAATAATAAAATAAAATGGGTATGCCTAACTGCATACCCATTTCACTAGATATGTGAATCAAATCACTAGATCTTTCAGAGTTGAAGTTCTCACCATCAACTCATTCCCCTTCCCTTTGGGACTATTTTAAGATTCCTGGTTAAAGGAGCATCTTCCTGCCTCTTGAAGTCCTCCAGAATCACTTTTTTTAGCAGTTGAAGTTCTCCAGAATAATTTTCTTTATGCTGGGATACATCATTTATAAAGCAACAGCCGTGTGGCAGACTCTAGGTCATGGTTTGGGGATACTAAGACCAACTGAATTAGGTTTAATTCCCAGCACCGCATGGGTCTCTGAGAAACGTCAGGTTTGAGCTTGGAGGCCGATAACACAGCTGAGGTGGCCAGGGTATCCCCAACACCAGAGGGCCTGAGCAGCATCATATTCTTAAGCATGGAGCCCGCAGCCAGTGCTGGCCGAGAGTCACCAGCAGGGCCCCGATCACCTGAGTTGGGAGTTTCCCCTGACCCTCTGGAATGTCCTCCATCAAAGGAGATCAATGCCAATATGGCCCGTTTTCTCAAAAAAATCTCAGTCTTGTGGCAGTGGGTGAGGGAGATGAGTCAGGTGAGAACCTGGATGTGTTCTCAAGAGATTATCCTAAGGGTATGGAAAGTGGAGGAGGAAGCAATGGCAAAGTCCCTGGCTTTCCAGCTGGGTTTATCCTGTCTGAGCTCAGGAGGGCAGTAAAAAAAAAAAATGTCTTCATATACGACTTCCTAAAATAGGGGCCGGAGTGATAATACAGAGGGTAGGAAGCTTGTCTTGCACACGGCTGTGCCGAGTTCAACCCCCGACATCCCATATGGTCCCCTGAGCACTGCCAGGAGGAATTCCTGAGTGCAGAGCCAGAAGTAATACCTGAGGCCCCCGAAATAAATGAACAAAAAGGCTTTTTAAAAAAGTCTTTAAGGAAGACTTAAAGAAGGCTTAAAATTAAAAAAAGGAAGGGGGGGGATGTAAGTCTTTCATAAGATAAGGGATTCCAGTACCCCATGGAGTAGCAATAAAGACACAGGGCCTGAACGTGGGACTGAAGGAGGAATGGGGAGCTTGGAACACCAGTGTTTGTGAAGAGCCTTGGACTCTGGATCTTGCTGGGTCCTGTGTGAAAGGACAAACAATTCAACAAACAAATCAACACAAACAATTCTTCTATGTATGCTCAAGCATTCTATCTGCATTTACTTATTCTTTGAAAAGACCCCCTGAAGGATTTGTAGGTGAAGGCCCAAGTATGAGCATGAAATCAGTAATGAAATGTGTGCTTCTCAGCCTCCTCTGGTTCTAATTACCAGATCTTTCCTCATAGGACCTATTTTCCACTCCTTTAATTATCTTTGGCATTCATCTCTAAATCCTCACGCATTTATCCACCACCTTGACCAAACTCATTATCTATATTCTGAGAGCATGCAGGCTTGTTCCCACTTAGAAAAAAATTTTTTGCGATGATATTACACCACTGATTCAGAGAGAGAGCCATTACTAATCATAGAAGCCTTTTCTTTGATCGTTCATGGCTGCTCTCATCCCCTTACACTGTGTAGGTGGGAAGAGACTATCACTGAGAAAACTATTTGTGAAGGAATTAACAACTTTATTACAATACTCCTTGCTATAGCTTGCCATAGTGCATAGAACAAAATCCAATCATTTCTGGTAAGATTTAACTCTTATGCTGCAGTGGTTGCTTTGCAATCTGACACCTGCTCGAGTGACCCCGCGACGTACCATGAATCGGATGAATGTCTTGCCAGACCCTGGTGTCAGGCTGACAAGTATAATTATATTCAACTTTTACGGAGGCGCCAAGCCTTATGCAAGGATTTGAGGCGCATTACAGATGAGAGAAAGGGGAGAAGCGTCCTTCTTTGAAATATCTCACAATTGACAAGCACATGAAAAATGGAAAAAAAAAACTGTAGAAAGCCCTAGGAGAGTAACTAGTCAACTCTTAGGAGGAGGAAGAGAGCCGACAAACTCCTGAAGACAGACATGACACCAAGGTACTAAAGATCATGCAAAGTTTGCCGGAGTGATAGTGCAGTGAAAAGGGTGCTTGTTTTGCATGTGTCCGACCTGGTTTCTAGCTCTGGTACCCCATATACATGGTCCTCCGAGCCCTCTCAGAGTGATCCCTGAGCACTGAGTCAGGAATAATTCTGGAGCACTCTGGATACATCCCATTCTCCCTTATCCTCCCCAAACAGGGCAGAGCAAAGTTTAATGATAAAGAAAGGGACATAAGGGAATGGCAGCGGAAGGGGAATGTGTGCAAAGGGCTGATGGGTATCAGAGCTCAGGATTCTCACAAGTGGGTGAAAAGCCTTTGGTTTGTGCCCCCAGCACAATTACAATCAGTAGATGAACTTTTAACACTGATACTCAGGCCCCACCTCTGAGCGTCAGGTCACAGACGGGCACTGAATTTGGGTGGTGCTGAACACTTTCCTGTTAAGACTGTACCATGTAAGTAGCACTGTCATTCCGTTGTTCATTGATTTGCTTGAGCAGGCACCAGTGGGTTGTGAAATACAAGGGAAGGGCACAAAACCCAGGAAGGGCAGTAAGGAAAAGGCAAGAAATGACCAGAAACACAGGGTGGGGCCCAGAGATGAAGGAATGTATCTGCCATTCAGGAGTTTGGTCTTTATCTTGCATAGCAGGCGCTCCTGGAGGAGTTAGTTAAGAGGAGGTTATTTGTTTTAAACACACATACACAAAGACACACAGACACACAGACACACACACACACACACACACACACATATATAATATATATATATTTTAGACATCCTGGTTTATATTACTGTTAGTGACAGGACTGCATGCATACAATGTTTCAACATCACACTTACCAGCAGATTTCCCCCATTTTAGCTTCCACCTCCTGGGCACCCTCCCCACCATAGTAAGCTCAGGTCTGTGTTCTGTAGACCAGCTCTCAGGTTTGCCAAGATTTTACAGCATGGAAATGTTAATCGGGGGAAATCCCTCTAAATAGACCTGAGACTAGAGAAACTCAAGGAAAACTACCCAAAGAGGACTGTAATAGCCTGGGTGAAATATACTGCAGGGAGTGAAGGGAGGAACAAAGGCATGATGTGAAACTTAGCCACAGATGGAATAGGAAATTTGTGTGTGTGTGTGTGTGTTTATCAGACAATCTATACACACAAAGAACATGCTGCATTCTAAGGCATAGAATTTGATGTATACACAAAACTTTTCACTGAAGAAGCTCACTAGGCAGCCAGAACAATCCCTCCAGCCCCAAGCTCATACTTTAGTACACTCTTATTTCAGACTGCAGCATTCTGTCTGATGAGGCTGAAAAACACGTGCATCTCTGGGGAGGCGCCATTCACATGGACTGCTCCACGGACGGTGCCCACTCAAGGCTGACAACATGGCAACAGAGGGTCCAGAAGTTGGAACCTGATCATCTCAACATATCTTTGAGATACTGTTCAGCCTGTGATGAAACACTAGGAGAAAGAGAGAGGGAGAGGGAAGGTGGGCGAGAGGAAATGGAAGAATGATGAAGGACCTAAGTGAAATTGTGGGAGGGTAGCTGGAGGAGCAAACAACATGTAAAGAGAGGAAGTAGGGGTAATCACTTCAAGTCAACACTGATCAGAGAGACCAAAGTTATAATACGCAGAGATCTGGAGAACAGAATTATGACGCCCGTCTAAATTTTCTGTTCTTGGGCTGGAGCGATAGTACAGCGGGGAGGGCGTTTGCCTTGCATGCGAATGACCCAGGTTCGATTCCCAGCATCCCATATGGTCCCTGAGCACGACCAGGAGTAACTGAGTGCTAAGCCAGGAGTAACCCCTGTGCATTGCCGGGTGTGACCCAAAAAGAAAAAAAAAATAAATTTTCTATTCTCTAACCTACTGAATTATTTCCTATATTTATTTAGTTTAAATATTGTTTTTTTCTTTTTGGGCCACACTCAGCAGTGCTCAGGGCTTACTACTTGCTGGGTTCGGGGAACAATATGGGGTGCTGGGGATTGAATGCAATGCAACTGACCCTACCAATTGTACTACCGCTCCAGCCCCTCTTTTCTATATTAAAAAGAAATTACATATTAATCAAATAACCATTGACTAAAGGTATCACACAACCTGTTGTCAATTCTGAGCACATTCCAACAGAGACTTATCATATGCATTTGAGCTCACATACATTATTCTGCTGGTTGCCATTTCTGTGGTGGTCCCAAGATGATGACTCGGTCAGAATCTGACAGTAAAGGAACATGAACTCATTGACCTTCCGGAAAAGGAACACAGAGTCGGTTTGTGCATTAAGAAAAAAGAAGAGAGATACAGTAGGTGCCGTTGCTGATCCACCCGACAGCAGTGCTTCCCTTCTGGCTTGATTTACCTGATTGAACTCAGCATTCTAAATGACCAGAGCTGGCGGAAGCTGAGGTGCCCAGTCTCTGCTCAGTGTAAGCCCAGTCATTCTCCGGGTGAACAGAACACAGAGACTCATTCACCAGAGAGGGAATCCGACAACTTCTAAGTACAACTCTGAGTCTAAGAATAAACATGGATAAATCACTCGTTATCTAAACCACGCCTAGATTCCTCAGAAAGCCTCACCCTGGGGGCTGAAGAGATAGCACAGTAGGTAGGGCATTTGCCTTGCAGACAGCTGACCTGGGTTCGATTCCCAGCATCCCATATGTCCCTCGAGCACCATCAGGAGTAATTACTGAGTGCAGAGCCAGGAGTAACCCCTGAGCACCACCAGGAGTAATTACTGAGTGCAGAGCCAGGAGTGACCCCTGTGCATCGCCGGGTGTGAGCCAAAAATAAAAAAAAAAAGGCTCACCCCAAAAGGTAATAAGAAAATTACTGTGTACAGTAGTCATACTACCAGCATTTTCCTTAAATTAATCTTTTTAATCCTTCCCATTTTACCAGGCAGCTACTATTAATATTAGCCCCATTTCACAGATACAGAAACTCAGGCACAAGTTACTGGTTAAAGGTCACACAATCAGTAAGTTGTGGGACTGAGGAAGAACCCAGGCCTGCTGCCCTAGCCTGTAGGGAAAGATTGTGAAAAATCCACAGACGGGGGTCCAGAAAGAAAGTAGAGCAGGTAAGGTGCCGACCGTGCACATAGCTGACTGGGGTTTGATCCCCAGTGCCCCATAAAGGGCCCCGAGCACAGCCAGGTGTGTCTCTGAAACAACACAATCCAGAGAAGAGGAAACCTTTGGAGAAAGCAATCAGGAGAGAGAACCTGAAGTGGCTGCACCCGAGTGGGCTTCATTCCACCACCAAAGGTCCATGAGGCCACGAGGAGCACCCCAGAGTGGAGACACACAGGATCTCACCCCCAGAATGCCCAGGAGTGCCTCTCGGCCCTTGGTCATGGCCGCTGTGGAATCAGGGTGTGGACCTGAGGAATGGAGAGAGATGTTTCATGCCCCTGTGCCTCTGCATCAGGAATCGAGCTGCCATTTGTCTGGGGGGGAGGGGATGGATCAATGTATCCACTTTCCTGGTCATGAAAGCTGACGGAGAGAACACAAACACAGGACCCCAGGGAGCACGTGACATGACATGACTTTCTCTCTCCGAGAGGGACACGCGCCCTCCCCACCCTCAACCGAAGGCCGTGGCTCAGAATCGACTCCTCTCCTGCCCTCCTAGTCCAGCCTGGACCTCAGTCCACACAGCTGGCCAGAGCTCATGGTCTCGAGTCGGCCCCGGCACCCTGGCCTTAGCGCCTGGCCTGCACGGCCCCAAGAGTCAGGGACACGCGGCTGTGCCCTCGGCATTGGCCAGAACACTCACCGCTTCATCCTGGTTCTTGCATCTCACCCTCTGCTTAAGCAGCATCTTTGTCACGTTTTTTGTTTTGTTTTTTTTTTGCTTTTTGGGTCACACCCAGCGATGCTCAGGGGTCACTCCTGGCTCTGCACTCAGGAATTACCCCTGGCCGTGCTCAGGGGACCATGGGATGCTGGGAATCGAACCTGGGTCGGCCGCGTGCAAGGCAAACGCCCTACCCGCTGTGCTATCACTCCAGCCCCTGTCACGTATTTTCTGTGAATTCCACTCTTGGGCAGGATCTAAAAGCTCTCCGTGCTGGGCTGGGGAGACTCAGCTCAAAGAGGTGGGAGGCATGGGGTCCAGTCCCCGGCACTGAACGGTCCCCTGTGCACCATCAAGGAGTGAGCCCCAAGCACAGAGCTGGGTGCAGCTTGCAGAGCACTGTCAAGTGCATCCAAAAGTGATAGGAGAGTGGGGAGGGTGTTTGCCTCGCACGTGGCTAACCTGGGTTCAATTCCTGGCACCGCTCACAGTCCCCTGAGCACCAAAACAAAATCAAACAAAAAGCCAAACAAACAAAAAAAAGAAACAAGGGCCAGAGAGAGTACAGATTGAGACACTTTCTTTGCACCCCACTTTGACCCCCAACACTGCATATGGTACCTAGGCACTGCTAGGAGTGATCCCGGAGCACTGAGCGAGGAGTAAGCCCTAAGTATGGCCTAGTCAGGCCAAAACAAACAAACAAACAAAAGCAACAAGAAGAGACAAAAAAAATAAAAATTGTTTCTTCTCTTTTTTTTTTTTGTTTTGAGGGGCCACACCCAGAAATGCTAAGGGGTTACTCCTGGCTCTGCACTCAGGAATTACTCCAGGCAGTGCCCGCAGGGGGACTATATGGGATTCCAGGGATTGAATGGGGGCAAATGCCTGACCCACTGTACTACTGCTCTGGCCCTTAAAAAAAAATCATATATATATATATATATTTACATATATATACATATACATGTATATATATATATATATTTTTGGCTTTTTGGGTCACACCCAGCGATGCACAAGGGTTACTCCTTGCTCATACACTCAGAAATTACTCCTGGCAGTGCTCGGGGGACCATATGGAATGCTGGGACTTGAACCCGGGTGAGCCGTGTGCAAGGAAAATGCCCTACCTGCTGTGCTATCGCTCCAGCCCCCCCAAAAAATTCTTGATGCTTCTATTTCTTCCCATGCCAAGAAAGGATAAACTGAGCCGAGCAAAAATTTCATGACTTGTGAAGCTGAAGCACAACATAGACTAAGCGGCGAAATTCCCTCCCACTGCAAGGCGGCACGTCTCCGAGATCCACAGAGAGACTCTCGCGCTCTTCAGATCGGGCTCTGTTCTGTGGGTCTGCTGTGCCTCACAAGGAGTTTTATTTTGCTTTCAAAGTGTTCCAGGCAATACTGGAAAGAAATGTGATGATTTTCCCAGCGAGGTGACATTGGGGAAAACCTGCCTAGCACGGGTCCCAATTCCCTCCCCTCAGCTTCAATCCTCAGCGGAGGCAGAGAACATCTGCTTGTGCGAGGCCAGCCGCTCGCATGGGGTACCCTGCTCATTCACAGCCCGCAAAACAAGGCCTGGGGGCAGGGGCCCGGGGAGCCCGTTCCCTAGTTTGGAACCTTTGAGCGTCCCTGAGCCAACGCCACCGCTGCCCATTTTTTTAAAGATAGAAGGCAGGAAACTGCACGCAAACCTGGTGCGTGTCCTGGATTCTGGGTTATCTGCATCCTTCAACTGTTCAGATTTTAAGGCGGAGCTTTTTCTCCCCCAGCCCTAATCGGTTCAACACATCCAGCCTCACAGCAAAGCTGGATTAAGTACAAAATCTCATTAATGGATCGTTTTTTGTGGCACTTCTGAACTCTATTTCTGGCATTCTAGGTTTGAACAGATCCCGACTCTATAAGACTTAATATTGCTTTTGCCGTTGTTGTTCCTTTCTTTTCAAGAGGTGTTAAAATATTTATATTTTCTTTGGGGGGGTTGCTAATTCTTCTGTGCACATGCATTTGAATATAAATGTCTTTTAAGTACCTGTCTTTTGGAGTTCGTGTGGTCAAAACAAACTTTCTTCACGTGGAACTTAAACTGTATCTTTTTTTTTGGGGGGGGGTCACACCTGGCGATGCACAGGGGTTACTCCTGGCACTGCACTCAGGAATTACCCCTGGCGGTGTTCAGGGATCCATATGGGATGCTGGGAATTGAACCTGGGTTGGCTGCGTGCAAGGCAAATGCCCTCCCCGCTGTGCTATGGCTCCAGCCCAAACTGTCTCTATCTTGACAAAGGACTGCATTAGCGATGCTCTCAGCTATTCTGGCAACTGAAGTGATGGCAGAGAGCATGGCTGAGAGGTATGACCCCTCTCTCCCCTATATAATACTTACTGCCCTCACTGCCTTCAAACCCAGACAATCAGGAATGAGCACATTGTGCAACAGGGCCCTCAATCCCATAAGAAGGGCCACAACTTCAATATCATGATTCATAATATACATTTGGTGCTGGGCTGGAGTGATAGCACAGCGATAGGGCGTTTGTTTTGCATGCAGTCGACCCGGGTTCGATTCCTGTGCCCCTCTCGGAGAGCCTGGCAAGCTACCGAGAGTATCCTTCCCGCACGGCAGAGCCTGACAAGCTACCCGTGGCGTATTCGATATGCCAAAAACAGTAACAACAAATCTCACAATGGAGACGTTACTGGTGCCCGCTCGAGCAAATCGATGAGCAATGGGATGACAGTGACAGTG
Source organism: Sorex araneus (assembly GCF_027595985.1). Classification (NCBI taxonomy): domain Eukaryota; kingdom Metazoa; phylum Chordata; class Mammalia; order Eulipotyphla; family Soricidae; genus Sorex; species Sorex araneus. The sequence goes on from NC_073305.1 coordinate 87,762,172, forward strand.
ACATTTGGTGCTGGATAATCTCAGTTGTCTGTGGAATACAGAGATAAAACAAGGGAATAGATGATATTGGACAATGACAAACTCTTGGCCTTGGATTACAAAACTAATTAACAAACAGTAGAGGTGAGGGAAATGAAGGGAGGAACAAAGACCCGACCAGAGGTGTTGTGAGGACTGTGGTGGAGGCTCAGGGGCACTGTGGTAGTGGTGGGGTAGAGGAACTTTGTACATCAATACCATAAGTATTAGGGCTACTGTAAACACGTTACCTAAATTATAACTTTTTAAAAAGGAAAGAATATGGGAATAAGGGTAGCTGAGCAGAGCCTTTGGGACACTGGTGGAGGGAACTGGTACTAGAGGACGGATGGGGTGTTGGAGTGATGGATGCATGAAAAGTATGAGAAAATATTATAAATCCTAGTACCTCAACAAGGAGGGAGGGAGGAAGGAAGGGAGAGAGGGAGGAAGGGAGGAAGGAGAAGGAAAGGAAGAAGGAAGGAAGGAAGGGAAGAAGGAAGGAAGGAAGGAAGGAAGGAAGGAAGGAAGGAAGGAAGGAAGGAAGGAAGGAAGGAAGGAAGGAAGGAAGGAAGGAAGGAAGGAGAAGAAGGAGAGGAAGAAAAACAGATTTGGGGAATCAGATGACCAAAATATGTTTCTCATACCTCTTTGGTCTTTAACCCCAGTTACTGACTCACAGATCCCCAGAGCCTTAGAATTCCTAAGAGAACAATAAAGGAGCCTCTTGTTATGTGAGTAAGAAGACTTCTGCAAGACCTAAGGATGGGGGCTAGTTGCCAGGAGAACCATCCAAAGTTGAAATGGTAATGGGGGCTGGGGGTGCTTTCAAGAGACTAAGTTCAATTGTCAATGGACAGCAAATTAGTCATATGTGCGTATGCAATGAATCTCCCATAAAAACTCAAAAGGAGGGGCACAGAGGAAGAATCATTTTACCCCGGCTTAGGTGAAATTGGATGAGTGGGAGTGAAAAGTTCCCCCTTAATGAAGGTTGCTGGAGGTGCAGAAGTTAAGGACCCACCTTCTGTCTTAATCACTGGCTCAGGTTGTAAAGCTGAGCAAGGTACAGGAGGTGAGGGTGAGGGGGTGAATGACAATGCGTCATACACTCCAGAGTTCAAACATTGCAGAGGGCTACAAGAAACTCAAAAGCCAATCTCACTGGAAGGTATATTATCATAAATACTAACAAAACGTTAAACAACTCATCAAGAAACTGCAGATGTTTACTACCTTCATCTGCACTTTAGGCTCAAAGACTGTCTCCCCCATCACACAACTCTCCCATGGGAACACAAACATTCAGAGATCCCTTGCCTTGCATGTGGCTAACCCTATTTGATCCCCAGCATCTTCAATGGTCCCCCAAGCACCATGAGTAATCCCTGAGCAGAGAGTTAGGACTGAGCCCTGAACCGTAGGAATAGCCCCAACACCGGACTCCCCGCACAACAAAAAAAGAAAAGAAAAGAAAAGAAAAAAACCCAACATGCAAATCAACGGACTCTGCTGTGTGGGACACAGGTGTATGGATCATCCTTCAACAACCAGTGGATGAAGGACACGAGAAAAAGAGAGAGGGGGAGGGGAGAGGGAGAGGAGAGAAAAGAGAAAGAGAGAGAGAGAGAGAGAGAGAGAGAGAGAGAGAGAGAGAGAGAGAGAGAGAGAGAGAGAAGAAAAGTGCCTGTCATAGAGGCAGCGGCGGGGCGGGGAGGGGGTGATGGAAGGGAACCTGCCTGGGGACACTGGTGCTGGAAAATGTATACTGGTGAAGGGACGGGTGTTGGAATACTGTATGACTGAAAGCCAATCATGAACAGCTTTCTCACTAATGGGCTATCTCACTGTCACTGTCACTGCCATCCCGTTGCTCATCGATTTGCTAGAGCAGGCCCCAGTAACGTCTCTATTGTGAGACTTATTGCTACTGTTTTTGGCATATCCAATACACCACGGGTAGCTTGCCAGGCTCTGCGTGCGGGTGCGATACTCTCGGTACCTTGCCGGGCTCGCCGAGAGGGACGGAGGAATTGAACACGGGTCGGCCAAGTGAAAGATGAATGCCCTACTGCCTGCTACTGCTCCAGCCCCAGCTATCTCACAGTGATTCAATTAAAAAAAAATTGTCATCTGGGAACTACAGTCATGTAGAGAGCAATTTTCACAATGTTGTCAAATATACATTCTACCCTAACACATACTTTCTGGTCTGAGTCATGGTCTCTTACAGTAACCCAAGGATGGTCACATGTAACTTTATCACAAGTGAGACTAGGTCTGCACAAAGGTAAATGACTCACACTACTCTTCTCAAAAGATCCTTCAGGAGCTCTTGGATCTCAAGTGGCTACTAAGAGCCCCCAGCAGATGGGGAAAGTATCAGATGAAATGAAGCCCTTCCGTGGACAAAAATGAGCTAGAAGGACATCTTTAAGATCTAGAGATAGTACAGGGATTGAGGTGCTTGCCTGTATACGGCTGACCCTGACTCCATCCCTGGCACCTCAGGTTCATCCAGTTCCTCTGGGAGCAACTCCTGAACAGAGAACTGGGAGTAACCCCCAAGCACCATTAGATGGGGCCTCAATCCCACACCCAAATAAGGAATCATTTTAACTAAGATAATATACAACTGAATGCTAATTAGTATTGTTAATAAATAGCATCATAATATATGTCATCAGAATATATATCAGAATATACATATATATATATATATATATATATATATATATATATATAGCATCAGGGCTGGAGTGATAGCACAGCGGGTAGGGTGTTGGCCTTGTATGCAGCTGACCCTTGTTCGATTCCTCCGCCCCTCTCAGAGAGCCCGGCAAGCTACCGAGAGTATCTGCCCACACAGCAGAGCCTGGCAAGCTCCCCATGGTGTATTCGATGTGCCAAAAACAGTAACAAGTCTCACAATAGAGACGTTACTGGTGCCCGCTCAAGCAAATCGATGAGCAACGGGATGACAGTGATACAGTGAAATATAGTTTCAACAGAACCAAAGTGCAACATGAGAACACATAATGTTAAGGAAACTCCAGGCTGGAGATCTAGAATGTTTTGTTTTGTTTTGTTTCCTGAAAGGGTCCGTAATGGGGCCAGGAAAATGGTACAGTGGGTAGGGCACTTGCTTTGCACACAGTCAACACAGGTTTGATCCCAGGCACCTGATATGGTCCTTTAAGCTAAGGAGTGATCACCAGGAGTGACCCTGAGTGCAGGACCAGGAGTAAGCCCTGAGCACCACTGAGCATGACCCAAAAACAAAGCAAAGAAATGGAAAAGAACCCTTATTGACACAACATTCTCACTTTACAGACGAGGTTCGACTGACAGGAATAGAACCCTCTCATCTTCAGAATACAGAGCTTTAACAAGGAAATGCTTTCCCTGTTCCATTTTGGTTTGGACCACCCCTGGTGATGCTCAGGAGCTATTTACCGCTTGGTGCTGGGGGGGAGGGGCGGGAGAGGGGGCGGGCCTCAAACCCAGGTCTGCTACATTCAGAGCATGTGCTTCATCTGTTGAGCCCTCGCTCCAGCTCTGCTGCTCTAATAGTCTATTAAAGATGTTTTAGATTCTCCCCTTCTCCGCATATATATGGGCTGGAGCGATAGCACAGCAGTAGGGCATTTGCCTTTCACGCGGCCTACCCGTGTCGATTCCTCTGCCCCTCTCAAAGAGCCCGGCAAGCTACCGAGAGTATCTCGCCAGCGCGGCAGAGCCTGGCAAGCTACCCGAGGAACATTTGATGACAAAAACAGTAACAAGTCTCATAATGGTGACATTACTGGAGCCCGCTCAAGCAAATCGATGAACAACGGATGACAGTGATACAGTGATATATATATATATGTATATATATATACACACACGTCTTCATTTGTCCTAGTGTAGCCATATATATGCATATATGCGCATATATATACCCATATATATAAAATAGAAATATAGTGCTAATATTCAACTACGAATAGAAAGCAGTTGATCTCCAAAGAGGTGCTTTCTTCTTCCTGTGAGCCAGCCCAACAAGTTAAGGCACACGGGATGTGCCTGCAGCTCCGCAGGTGAGTCCTATTACGGACACTCTTTCGATGAAGGTTTCAACTTTCAAAGAACAGTGACTCAGGCACTAACTCACTGTGCAGGAATGCTTTGGTTTCCCTGGAAGGAATCAGAAATGGATACTTTCCCCTGGGACTGAGTGTTTCCTTAGGATTATGGAATTATTTTTTCTAGCATCAGACAGCACCTCACCTGGGCAGGAAAGCCCACATCATTCTTGGACGTCAACTAGAGACCAACCAGGGTGTCACTGTTTCTTCTTTGGCTGCAATTAAGGACACCTTTGACTTCTTCCTTCACTTGCAATTGGCCTAGAAAGTAATTTATTTCATCCATGGAACTGGAGCGACAGCACAGTGGGTAGGGCATTTGCCTTGCATGCCGCACTGACCCGGGTTTGATTCCTCCGTCCCTCTCGGAGAGCCTGGCAAGCTACCGAGAGTATTTTGCCTGCACGGCAGAGCCTGGCAAGCTCCCCGTGGTATATTCGATATGTCAAAAATAGTAACAAGTCTCACAATGAAGATGTTACTGGTGCCCAGGGCTGGATCGATAGCACAGCTGTAGGGCGTTTGCCTTTCATGTGGCTGACCCGTATTCGATTCGTCTGCCCCTCTCAGAAAGCCCGGCAAGCTACTGAGAGTATCCCACCCTCACGGCAGAGCCTGGCAAGCTACCCGTGGCGCACTCAATATGCCAAAAACAGTAACAATAAGTCTCACGATGAGAGACATTACTGGTGCCCGCTCGAATAAGTCGATGAGCAACGGGATGACAGTGACAGTGACAGTGGCTGGTGCCCGCTCAGCAAATCGATGAACAACAGGATCACAGTGCTACAGTGCTACTTCTTTTCGCAAGGCAATTTTTCTAGACAATTTGTAGAATGTGTATTGATAAGGAAGTCAAAATCGTGTTTTCTTCTTCTTTTGCTTTCTTTTTTGGGATACACCTGGGTAAACTCAGTGTTTATTTCTGGCTCGGTGTTCAGGGGATCACTCCTGGTGCTCATAGAGGACCATATGTTGGAGATAAAACTGGGGTTGGCCACATGCAAGGCAAGTGCCTCACTGGATGTACTTTCTCTGGTCCCCTGTAACTGTTTCAAAGCAAGCAGAACCACCATTTAGAATCAGGTCTCACTATAAAATAATTCCTAGGCAAATCACTGCACACACGCGCACGCACGCGCACACGCACACACACACACACACACACACACACACACACACACACACACCCTCTATTTGCACATTTTGATCATACTCTAGTTGTGGGCCCTTTTCAGAAGACTGTGGGGAGCCATAAAACAGCCCTAGTGAAGAGAATCAACAACAAAGTGAGATGCTGTTCACAGACTGCCAGATTGGAGTGGACAGAAAGGCCACTGTCCCTGGATTTCTCCACAGAAACCACCAGATGAGAGGTCCTGCCATAAATACATACACTCACACCTACCCTGCAAGCAGGAAAATAGAACAGTGAGGGAAAACTCCAATTCAGCAAGATCCTGCAAAATGAAACGAAGGAGCTTGCCTCATGAGCAGCCCAGGAAAAAAAATAAAAATAAATTAAGAGGCGGTAGTGTTCCTGGCAAGGTTCAGATGGAAAAACAGAAACAGATCCCAGAAGCAGAGCCTTCGCCAGAAATAACTGAAGCCCGAGTCATTTAAGTCAGAGCAGAATTATACTCACGGAGGATGCAGCACATGGCTGCCCTAGCCTCTGGGCCTCCACACTCAGCCCTGACTTGGAATCTGCCACTAACAGGTCAACACACATTTATGGGAGATTTGCTACATATTCAGGCTTCTGCAATTCATCGCCTGGGGAAGAGCAGAAAGAGGTCAGACACGGGCCAGCCCCTGTTGAGGCACTAGAGACCATCTTACTCCAAATACAGCTTGCTAGAGGAGGCATTTCTCCTACCTGACACATCAAAGAGCCAACACTAGGAGAATTCCACAGGGCCACGTGACTTATTAAGTCGAATCATGCCCTGACCTCAGTTTTTCCTGCCTCCAAAGCGCACACCACCATATTACCATGTATCGAATACAGCGCCTGCCCTAAAGCAGTTTAACAATCTAGACCAATTAGAGATCAATATAACCAATGTAACAAAACAAGGATCCTAAAAGCAGAAGAGGAGAAAGGAGAAAAGAACATGAAGGAGAAAAGAAAATGTCATGGTGGGGCTGGAGCAGTAGTCTAGCGCGGGTAGGGTGTTTACCTTGCACGTGGTCGACCCGGGTTCGATCCCTGGCATCCCATTTGGTCCCCCGAGCACTGCCAGGAGTAATTCCTGAGTGCAGAGTCAGGAGTAACCCCTGAGCATTGCGGGTGTGACCAAAAAAGCAAAAAATAAAATTAAATTAAAAAGTCACGGGAAAAGCTGCATGCTGGGCCTTGCACAGGGCAGTGATGAGAAGAGAAAGGGCTTCTAGGGAGAGAGAAATAAGCAAGGGCACCACATTGACATTAATCCTGGACCCCTTCGCAGGGCGGCAAGAACAAACTACAGCGCGGGCAAAGGCGGATGATGAACAGAAAAGGGGATTTCAACAGAAGGGTGTGGAGTCCTGATTATGAGAGGCCTTGGGAAATCAGGCAAATTATTTCAGACTTGAGATAAGAGAATGGAGAGGAAGGAAAGGTTGTAAAGCTGGGAGAGAGGCGGGCAGTGAGGCTTGGGAAAGATCCACAAGGCCAAAGAGAGGGAAAGGGGCGGGTGTTAAGGACCTGCTCAGGGGCCAGATAGGACAGCCGTGAGGGCCTTTGTCTTGCATGCGGCTGACCTGGGTTCAGTCCCCAGCATCCCATACGGTCCCCCAAGCAACCCCCAAGCACCACCAGGAGTATTTTCTGATTTCAGAGCCAGGAATAACCCCTGAGCATCGCTGAGTGTGACCCCCCCCCCCAAAAAAAAACCACCCAAAAAAACAAAAAAAAAACCCAAAACACAAAGGACCTGCTCAGTCAGTCAGCTATCATGCAGGGAGGGGGTGGGTTGGGGGCAGGAGTGGAGAGGCTGGCTGGTGTGAGGGTGGGGGGTGCTCCAGACTAGAAGGTGGAGAGAGGGCTCTAGGGATACCACATTCTAGGGCTGAAGAGACAGAACAGGCCTGTGGCCAATTCCATTTAAATCCCTGACACCACAGAGTTCCCTGAGCACCTCCTTGATGACCCCTGAGCACAGAGCCAGGAGTAACCCCTGAGCATTTCCAGGTATGGCCCCAAAACACTCCCTCCCAGGCCCCCATATAAAGAATTCACATTCCAAAGGTCTGAATAGCACTGATATGAAGGATGAAGGTAAAGAAGGAAAAGATAGTCAAAATTATTCCAAAATTTCAGAACCGATAGGACTTTTGTTACTAAAAATCTCAAAAAGAAAAAAAAAAATTAGTGGGCCGGAGCGATAGCACAGTAGGTAGGGGATTTTTGCATGTGGCTGACCTGGTTCCATCCCCAGCATACTGTATGTTCCCTCAGCACCGCCAGGAGTAATTCTGAGTGTCCTGAGTGCAGAGCCAGGAGTAACCCCTGAGCATCGCTGGGTGTGACCCCCAAAAGTCAAAAATAAATAAATTAAAAAAATTAATTTAAAAAAGAATGAAAGTATAACAAGAACTTGGGTGAGGTTTAATATCAATAAATAACTTCCCACCCCTCACCCCTCCACCTAGAGGCCTATTTATGATCCTGCTAGCTCAGTTATCTAGGTAAAACTGTAGGTAAAAAACTTCAGTGAGAACAAGACATTCTTGGCAACTGAATGCTCTTTCTGTGGCAAGGGTGACAGATTTCGCTGTTGTCTCATGGCTCCATCCACCCTCCCATAGGCTCCGTCCATCATCTAAAACTACAAAATTATGAAAGTACGTCAGTGTCATCCATCCTGCCCACACAGAAGACAAGTGAGAGAAACCAAAGAAGTGGTGAGGGCGACTATAAAGGGCTGTACCTTAAAGAAGAGCTGTAGGAGATATCACTTTCAAATTAAAAAAAAAAAATCCCAGCACTATCTTCTCTCCACACCCACAAATTACTGGTCCTCAGGATGACAGGAAAGCAGGAAAGGCTCCTTGAGAAAATTGCTGCGCTTTGTTCAGAAACTATTTCAAATGTGCATATTTCCGCATACATTAGCTCCCAGCACAGTTAGCATATGGTGGGGACACAAATTCTTCTTAATCATTTATATGTTGACTACACAAAATTCGGGGCTCATTTAAATTTTATATTCAGCAGGAGCACAATTCACCATTGGGCACCTCCAGGAAAAACCCACTCACAGGAAAATGTGAAAAATGAAAACTGTCGCTCTCCAACTTCTCTTGCTACCAGCCAATGCCCCTTCGTGGAGCTCTAGCCCCCCTCCGCCCATACAAACTCCCGGTGGCATTTCTTCCAGCACAGTTCAGGGCAGGGAATAACACGCTCATCTGCAGAATGATGCATCCAATTACTTTTTTAATCCTGAAAAGTAACAGCCTCCCGCGACAGTCGCAAAGTTTCCAGGTGCATTTTCACAAAGGAAAACGGTTGGTTCTGGAAAAATCCCGCATCCTTCCACCTAGCCTTTACTCGGTTTTAGGAGGAAGAAGAAGAAGAAAAAAAAAAACCCCACGGGTAAAAAAGAAAAAATGGTTGCACCGATTGGGTGCGGATTTTGACTGGAGACCCCGTGTGGGACAGCCCAAGGCCTAGTCGGAAACATTCCCGGAGCAGAGCCCACCCCCTCCGACTCCGACAGGCTCCGCATCGGGCGAGACTTAGTCTCCCCCCACCCTCTCTAAGGCGCCAAGGCAAACACCCATCAAAAGCGTCCAGACTCGGCGGACCCAGAGTTCTCCAGCCTACGGGGAGGCATCCACATGACCAAGGAGGAGAGAAACTAAATCCCATTAGCGACTCCCCCCCAATCCCCCCGTGGCACCACCCCCCAGCCCCTCGCGGGGCCCGCCGGACCTGGGGGGGGGTCCCTGCGCAGCGCCGGCCCGTCCCCCCCCACCCCCGAGTGACCAGTGCCCGCCAGTCGCCCCCCCACCCCCCGATCCCCGACCCCACTTACTGGCGCTGCGAATCCAGGCGGGGGCCCGCCTTGCGGTGAGCGGCGCTCTCGGCGACAGGGCGCCGCGGCCGGCTCAGGCGCTGGGGACCCGGCGAGCCGCGCTGGCAGCGGCCGAGGGCTCGGCTGGGGACGCCCGGCAGGTCCGGCCACTCGCTGGGGCCGCGCGGCGCATGGCACAGCAGCGGGAGTCGGGCCTCGGGCAGGAAAACAAACAAAAGGCAGGGAGGCTCTGCCGGGCCCGGCGGGCCGCTTTCCCGGGGAAAAGTTACCCTGCAGCTCCCCTCGGTGGCCCTGCGCGTCCCTGCACCGCGTCGGGGCCGCCGCAGGGCGCGCCGGCTTCGGCCCGCCCGACCGCGCAGAGCACCCGAGGCCGCCCAGGACCACCCAGGCGACGCCAGCGCCCGCCGCGGCGTCTCCTTACCGAGGAGCGGGCCGGGGGGCACCAGATACCGAGGTCTGGACTTGGAGGCCGTGGTGCAGGCAACGCCCGGAGAAGGTTTTTCGTTCTAGGTAATCCAAGTGAAACATTTCCCAATTGGAAAAAAAAAGTAAACTGAGGTTGGTTGCATGCATGAGAGGCGGGGGGTGGGGGGGAGTCAAATGAACGCCACTGAAGTGCACACTGAGAGATGATCAGGTGGGGAGTAAGTTATAATATTTCAGCACAGTAAAAATATGTCCAAGCACAACGGCTGCCTTCTCGTCTTCATACGAACGCCAGGCGTTCTATGGTGAGCACCCTTCGTTAAGATGGGCTAGGTATCCAGATGGCCAAGAGACAGGAAAGGCTGTACGCGTTCGCCTGTGCCATAAATTATGTTACAGACATAGCCTTAAAGCATCCATCTGAGCACTGGCTCTAAAGTCTTGTAAAAAAATGCCTTTTTTTTTTTTTTTAAATGTACACAATTGCCCTGAGCCCGTGATTTCAGACTTTAGCTGGAGGCATTAGGAGTCATCCGCAGGACTTGTTTTAAAAAGGATACCTGGCTTTGTCATAGATTTTGTTTGCTTTGGTTTGCAGCCACACCCAGCGGTGCTCAGAGCTCTGCATTCAGAGATCACTCCAGACTGGCTCTTATGGGAGGTTTTGGGGGGCGGGTGGGGGGGGGAGTTTAAGGCGGTGCCGGATCTCACCTGGATCCATCGCTGGCAAGGCAATAGCCCTGTCATCCCATTGTTCATCGATTTGCTTACGTGCACCAGTAACGTCTCCATTTGAGACGTTACTGTTTTTGGCATATCGAATACACCAGGGTAGCTTGCCAAGCTCTGTCGTGCAGGCAGGATACTCTCGGTAGCTTGCTTGGCTCTCCGAGAGGGACAGAGGAATCAAACCCAGGTCAGCCCTGTGCAAGGCATATGTCCTACCTGCTGTGCTATTGCTCCAGTCTAGATTTCTGATTCTGTTGCTACTCTGAAGCAGTTGTCCCAAGCAATGCAATTTTAGTTAAACTAGTCACCCACCAACACTTTGCAGATCCTTCTCCAAGGTTACAGTTCCCAGCTCGTCACAGTATGAATTTTCTCTCATTTTCTTTTAATTATTTCTGAATTAAAGAAGTGAAAGTGCGGTTTTTTTTTTCTTTCTTAAAAGAATCTATACCAAAAGCCCAAAGGCCTTTCCCTGGTCATGCCTGTTGAGGGGGGAAAAAAAAAGAGAGAAGGAATATAAGCCTGTCAAACTTTCCCAAATGGGAAAGTGTCATCTGGACATTTGGCAAATGAATGGCACTTTTACCATTCTGTTTACACATATCACACCTAAACCAGCTCTGAAACAAAAAGCCATTATTAATGAAGGGATGGAGGGGGCAGGGCATGAAGCTCTGAGTAGCATAATATATCATATGCTACTCTGGGAAAAGTGATTTAGGTATCAAAATCATCAGCTTTATTATTAAGCGGATGTCCAGACCAAGTCTACCAAGCAAAGAAAGAAATTACTTTTAAAAAACACCTAATGAGCAAGCAAATGGTTCAGGTCAGTAGTCCGAGCCTTGGGATAATTATAACATTGCAAATAGAATATGATGCAATAGTATAACCCTGTAAAGAGAACCAGTGTGGCTACTGATCTAAAATAGCAAATTAGTTGCTATAAAACATAACTGTTTTATTGAAATAGCTGCTCAATTTACCCTTACAAAAGCTAATTAATATTTTACTATGCTTTATTGCTTTTTGCTAGAATAATGAACATCATCTGAGCTAATTGACCTTGATATCTTAAATTAGCATTCAACTTAGGTTAACAAAATTGAGCAGATCTGAAAATATTTAAGTACACCATTATTTGTTTTCTAATTCAATGAGTCACTTTTATCATTTCATTGTATACTAAACCTTAATCTTTTCCTCTAATTTAAAATTTAAAAATCAAATTTTATAGGGGTCATTGAGAAGAAAAATCACTCTTAATAGATTGGCCCTAAAGTTTCCTTTAAAAACTTACTTTTTCTTTTTTTTTTTACCGTTCTTAAATATTAGGACACTTATTAACTAAGCTGCTGAATTAGGGACAAACCAAAAAAATCCATCAAAGGGCAGATTTTAATATCAAAAGAAAAGATTTGGGCTTCCTTATTGTAGTTCACCATTCTCCCCCTTCTCTTTCTTCTGTGTTTTCTGCCAAAGACGTACTACATTTCTAGAGTCCCAGAAAGAAAAAAAAAAAAACGGTTTCAGTTCTGGGAACTTGTTGAAAGTAGAGCATGGAACTCATAAGTAATAAACATCCTAGACATCTAGAAAAGACTTTAGAAACACCATAAATGTTTATTAAATAGACCATAATATATTCATTGTGTGGGTGTTTGATTTCATAGAACATGCAAAGCTCCATGCAAAGCTCCATCTTTTGAACGACTCCAAACTGCCAGTAACTGAGAGGTCATTCGATCCGGGAGGAATCAGGGGGTTGGGCTTTAAGAGGTTGGGCTTTAAGAGGCTCTGGTCTGAAGTTCCGGCATTCAGCGCAGACCGAGCGGACTACAAACCCCAGAGTGCCTCGCGGTCGCCGGCCCGCAAAACTCCGGTTTCAAGAACTTGGTGCGGCCGCGTCCTGCCCCACCTTGCATGATGGGACTTGTAGTGCGACCGTCTGCTCCGCGCGAGTCGTCGTGGCTAGCACCTACAACTGCCCCGCCGCTGTCTCGAGCATCTTTCCGCCCTCTGGCGGACCCGTTCTTTCGAAACGTTTATTTGTTGTAACAGCGTCTGGGCTGTGGCGAAGTTTCACCGTTACCCCCCGCATTCGTGGCGCGCGACTTTAGCCGTGCACCGACGGTCCCGACTGCCAAATTCCAGGCGCTCTAAGGTCCCCACCCTCCATGAGAAACTATTATTATTATTATTATTATTATTATTATTATTTTCAAGTATAGGAGTGCGCACTATGGAGCCTGAGTTGGGCGTGTCGCCAACTGGCGGCTGGGCCTCGCGCCCTTGGGTTCTCTCTGCCCTCGCGCCCCGTCGGCGGCGGCGCTGGCACCGCCACCAGCCGGCGGGCGACGCGGCACTGCGCGTGCGCGGACCAGGCAGCAGCGGCGGCGGCGGCGGCGGCGGCAGCAGCGGCGGCGGCGGCGCAGGTTACCGCAGCCCACGGGCCCGCTGTGCTGCGACGTCTGGGCTCTGGGGCAGGGCCCTTGGCGGCTATTGGTGGAGTTGTCGGCCTCGGCTGGCGGCGGGCGCGTCTCCGCTGCGCCGGTACTCGCCCCGACCCGGCCCCCTGGCCCGCGAACATGGCTGCCGTGCGTCGGGCCCGCAGTCACCGCCGCTGCCTGGTGCGCTTCTCCGACCGAGAACTCTGCTGAGCCCGGCACGCAGAGCGGCACGCAGGCAGGAGTAGGCGACACCCGCACACCGGCTCGGGGCTGGGCAGCGCACGGGGCAGCCCGCCAGCATGGTAACCTGGGCATGGTTGCGGGGGGGGGGGGGTCGCTAGCTGGAGACGGTGGGGGGCCAGGGACCCGTGAGAGATGGGGCTGCGGCGGTGCCAGGAGGGGCCAGGTCAGGTGTGTGGGGGGGAAGGAGCCGTTTTGCACCCCCCCATTATGCAGCCGGGATGGAGAGGGATGGATAGGGGCTGGCGGGTGGGGACCGCTCCCACTGCGCCCTGGGGTTCGGTCCTGCCACCCCCCACCCACAGCCCAGCCCGCTCGGGTGGTCAGTTGCAAACACATTTCCGGGAGCCTGTTGGGGAAGGGCCGGCTGGTGACCCCAGAACCCCCCTTCCCCTTCCATGGTCTGCTTTCCGAGGACCGCGCCCCATCTTGCCCCTCTTGGGATCCTGTCCCGCAGGCTCTGAGCGTGGAGGGGGGCGCGCGCGCTGCGGAGAAATTGGGGAGGCGAGCGCGGCGGGGAGGGGGGAGCAGGGGGAGCCTTAGGAAGCCGACGACGCACTTGTGGATTGCGCCCCAGCTGGAAGTCCTCGCCTCCCGAGGGGCCGCTGACTGCGAGGAGGCCCAGGTTTCTGGCACACCTGCCCCTGGGCGTCAGAGGAGCCTGCTTGGCAGGCCGCTCCGCTCAGCTCGACCCGCTGGGCCGCACTCCACCGCAGCGTCAGTGCCAGGCGGATGGGGAGCCCCGGCGCATCTCGTTTAACAGCTGACAGCGCCTGTGCTGGCAGAAGTGGTTTGCCCAGCACAGCCCGTTCACTAACTTCTACGGATTTGTCCTCGGAGACAAAAAGTAGGGTTGAAGGAGTCCCGGGTGAAAGGACCAAACCAGTGAGGACCTAGTAGACATGCACACATGTATGAATACATGGGGAAATAATTTTTTTTTTAAGTCAGGGAAAAGCTTTCACCATATGTCCAGCCTCATGACGTTTTATAATCCAATCTATGTTTGGGAGCCATTTTTTTAGTTACCAGATTGGCATAATGCTAGAACTTTGTACGATATTGTTTAACTAAATTTCTTAAAATGATGCTTTTCATCATCATCATCATCATCATCATCATCATCATCATCATCATCATCCCGTTGATCATCGAATTTCTCCAGTGGTCTCGAAACGTCTTATTCGTCCTAGCCCTGAGATTTTAGAAGCCTCTCTTTACTTGTCCTTCCCACATTGGAGGCTCTTTCAGGGTCAGGGGAATGAGACCCAGCCTTGTTACTGGTTTTGGCATATGAATGCGCCATGGGGAGTTTTTGAGGCTCTCCCATGGAGGCAGGAAGCTCTCCAGTAGCTAGCCTTTAATCACGCAAAAGACCTCAGAGGTCACTAAAGCCACCATTCTATAGATGGACACGCCTTGAATACATAGCAGGTGGTGTATTTGGTCCAAAGGTTGTAAAGATGACAGCTAATGACCATGTTCCCGGTGCACAGACTATGGCAAAGAGAAAAAATTAATCTCAATAGAAGTCTGAAAATGCGATGGTGAATATGTCCTATGGGCACACAAGATGTTTCATTCTGGTATAATCCTGGAATCTTTTTTTCTTTTTTTTCTTGTTTTTCTTTTTGAGTCAACCTGGCAATGCTCAGGGGTCTACTCCTGGCTCTGCACTCAGGAATTACTCCTGGCAGTGCATGGGGGACCATATGGGATGCTGGGGATTAAACCAGGCCGACTGCATACAAGGCAAACGCCCTACCCACTGTGCTATTGCTCCAGCCCTCAATCCAGGAGTCTTGGAGGGTGAGAAATAGCAAGGGAGGAGGAAAGCTGTTGCTGATGGAGAGAGCAAGGAGCATATAATTCTGAATGGGAGGGAACCTGGGAAGCTCTTGAAGTCAGTCTGATTTGAGGCAAGAGTTTAGGAGGCCAGATTATTGAAAGGCTACCCCCAGGGAATTCAGTTTCTCTTCCATTAACTGTGCTTAGATTTACAGCACTAAAGCACTTTGAGAAGAAAGAGACTTCTCAGTGTAATTTCAAATTCAAGTCCTTCATTATGTATTTACCTTCGAAAAGCTCCCAATTTAAAATAGATGCAAATATATGCATGTGTGTGACTGTGCCGAAATTTCAGTTTTCTCAAAATTCATCCAGAATTATGGCCTTTCTCAAGTATTTTTCATTGATTTTGCCTTTCGCAGTGTGCCAAGCACTTTATTTTATATTAACTAGTTGAAGCCTTGAAGGTACTTATGCTTTGAGTCTGGTTGCCAGAGATAAGAGAGAAAGCGCGGCTTATTTATGTTGTCCTCTAAAGTTCCCCAGGTATATCTGATGTATTAAAAATGTGTGGTTTATATAAGCATTTTTGCCCTGGGAACAAGTTACAGCTTACAGCCAGTATTTGCAGTTAATAAAACTTGCCATCTTTGAAGTGAATAAAATTAAATAACATTTATTTTTATTTCTAACCTTTAAGGTCATTTCCTGGATTTTCCACATTTCTGTATAAGACTGCGCACATTACATTATTGAGCAAGTCTCATTTGCTAACATGTCTATTAGCTAATAAATGCTATTGAGACCACATTTTATTTTCTCTAGAAGGTGAAATTCAGTTTAGCAAATGCTTATTGAAAGTAAAGAATAAAATGAAGGAATCTGGCCTGAAATGTCTGTTCAGCCTCAAGCCACTCAGTAATCCCATCTAGCTTTATTCTATTTAAGTCAATGCAATATATTAAAATTTTAATTCATAAAATAGAAAGGGCTCTTTATAAAAACATTCAGTATTACATGTTGTTGATTAATGAGCTTTCCTAGTCCAATATAGCCATTGTGTAAAGAAGGACTTTATATGACCTATGTACATTGACCTAATTAAAAAAAAAAGCCAATTGGCTGAACTTTGTACTGAAATTAAATGTTATTTTATGATGTCAAACTCTTAATTATCACTTAAATATTTACCAGTGAAGCTACTTATTCTACAGTGTTAGAAAGGTATTACCTAAGGACAGTATTGGAGAGTTTTTGACACTTTTGGTAGTAATGGTACAGTAAGTATGTACATCAAAAGGAGAAACAGTTAACATTATTGTAAACCCTGTTACCACAGTAGTTAAACAAAACATATTCAGTTTAACCTGATTGGGATAATCAAATTTGCTGGTGAAGAAGTTAACCATGAGGGAATCTAAGGAATGTTTCACTGGATCAGCAAGTGAGAAAAACTCTTGCTTACATATTACATATTTGTAATCAGTGTTTGGGTTTTCTCCTCCACAGGCAGAAGCTGAGGAAGATTGTCACTCGGATGCTGTCAGAGCAGGAAATGATGAGGAAAATGAAAGCTCTGCCGAAACAGATCTGCAGGCATGTTGTCTGTTTAGTTATCATTCATGTGTTAGCTAAAATCTCGTCACGATTTGTATTTTCCAAATTCTGTGGAATTGTTTTCACACTAGTGTTTTAGCATACTTGCATTGTTAGTGGAGTGCTGTACAAAAGAACATAGCAAGCCCAGGTTTGTAGACTAATGTGCGTTTAAAGAATTCAAACCAAGGTTCAAGTGAGACTCAGGTCCCTTAAATAAAAGATTGACAGACTGCACCTCCTAAGCATTTAAAATTTGTGTCTAGCAAAAGATGCACAGGGGTTACTCCTGGCTTTGCACTCAGGAATTGCTCCTGGTGGTGCTCAGGGGACCATATAGGATGCTGGGAATCAAACCCGGGTCGGCCATATGCAAGGCAAATGCCCCACCTGCTGTACTATCACTCCAGCCCCTATATAGAATACTCTTATAAAAAGAGGACTATTAAGATATGTTTGACCATGATAGGAAAAATAATATAGACCCCTTAATCATTGAAGGGATAAGTAGTCTCATTTATAATTTTGAGAAATAGATAATAATATTAAGTTCTTTAAGAACCAGACTATGAAAACAGTGCATTTCTCATGACAGCGTCAGTTGTAAATTTTTTTGGAGAGCAAGCTAATAATTGGATCAAAATGGAAACCTTATATTCTCTTTGATCAAGGAAATCTGCTTTCAGGAAGGTCTCTGGAAATGGGTAATTATACATGTGCAACAATATTTATTATATCATTGTTTTGTGGTAGAATGATATGCAAGCTAAAGATTCACTTTTTGCCTTAAGGATGTATCCATACAGTGAATACATAGTTTTCATTCAGTCATTTAAAGGGGCAGATGGAGCTATCTGTGTGGAACTTTGAACCCAAGTATAGAGCCCATCCCCCATCCCGGCCAGTTCGCCAGAAAAATAAATCAGTAAAATATTTTAATCTCAGCTGCTTTACAGCTAGACATGTAGCATAATTGAAAAGCACATCTTTGCGTAAATTTTTGTTGGAAGAGTGCTATGCTAGAATATCATTGATTTTATGGCATTAAAAAAAACCCTTTGGTTCCATTGTTTATACTACTGGCCTTCTGCCACTGATTTTAGCTCTTCATTATTTATTTCCTTTGACTTTGTTTTCTACTTCTAGTAGGCTTTTTTTTTGTTGCAGCTTTTTAGGGTAGAAATGTAGATCAGTGAATTTTGACTATAATAAATTCTAAATTCTTTAATAAAAGAATTGGGGACCAGAGTGATAATACAGTGAATAGGGAGTTTACCTGGCATCTGGCTGACCTGGGTTCGATCCATGGCACCCCTTTTGGTCCCCTGAAGTAAGTCCTGAACACTGTGGGGTGTACACCGCCCTCCCCCCCCCAAAAAAAAAGGAAGAAAGAAAAGAAAATCTGAAAATCAGAGTAGAGGTGATATGGAGTGGAGAATGGTGGGGTGTAGTAACTTTACACATCAATATAATAGATTTTAACATTATTGTAACCATGTTACCTATACTATAACTTTAAAAAAAATAATGGATGGGACAGATTTTTCTTCTTTGAGAAAAATTATTGCAGTTAGTTATGGGCATGTACTAAATTTAAGTTTTATAATTTTTTTTTTTAAATTTGAAGTGTATTGGGGCCAGAGCAATAGCACAGCGGGTAGGGCGTTTGCCTTGCACGTGGCCGACCCAGGTTCGATCCCCGGCATCCCATATGGTCCCCCAAGCACTGCCAGGAGTAATTCCTGTGTGCAGAGCCAGGAGTAACCCCTGAGCATCGCTGGGTGTGACCCAAAAAGCAAAAAAAAAAAAAAAAAAAAGAAAAAAGATTGAAGTGTATCATGTAGTAATTTAAAATCTAAAGTTTTTTTTTTTTTTTTTTTTGCGTCACACCCAGCGTTGCACAGGGGTTACTCCTGGGTCATGCACTCAGGAATTACTCCTGGAAGTGCTCAGGGGACCATATGTGACGCTGAGAATTGAACTCAGGTCTGCCGCGTACAAGGCAAACGCCCTAACCGCTGTGCTATTGCTCCAGCCCACAAGATTATTTTTTTTAATTTTTTATTTATTTACTGTTTTGCTTTTGGGGTCACACCCAGCGATGCACAGGGGTCACTTCTGGCTCTGCACTCAGGAATTACCCCTGGCGGTGCTATGGGTATCGTATGGGATGCTGGGAATCGATCCTCGGTTGGCTGAGTGCAAGGCAAACGCCCTACCTGCTGTGCTATTGTTCCAGTCCCAAAAATCTAAAGATTTTAAAGTTGAAACCAAAGTAGCATATAGAAGGAAAAAAAATGTTTTAACTTACAGATTTTGTATGCACTTTAAAAAGAAAAAAAGCCAGGAATAGTGCATATGATTTCCACAGTCCAGTCGGCAGTGTTCCTAAGAAGGTGGAGCACCCTAGGTTAGTCTTCCCAGAAAGCAGTTTCTAGGGTGGATTCAGTTATTTTAGAGGAAGCTTGTTGGGGGTGCTTTTGGGATCATCTCTATGAGAGAGAGGAAAGCTGGAAAGGGCAAAAAGTTAAGTTGCTCCACACTTTTTTAAGGGTGAGAGATACACATAACATGCTCCCATGTTTAGTGAGTTCCCTCCAACCCTTTGAGCTATCTTCACAGCCCCTGCTATGCAGGTTTGGTTGTTCTTTATTTTTATTTTGGAGGGGGGATGTAGGGGAGAGGGGAGTTGTTAGGCCATACCCCCGTGGTGCTCAGGACCTCCTGGCGCCTCACTCTGGAATCACTCCTGGCAGTGCCCAAGGGACCATGTGTGATTGAACCTGAATCAGCCGTGTGCAAGGCAAGCACTTTACGTGCTGTACTGTCTCTTTGGCCCCACTGATATGCAGCATTAATGGACTGTCTCAGCCAGTCCTGCAGAAGCTCTGCAGATGGACTAACCTTTCAGAGCTGGGTCAGTATGGGTTTTTGACCCATTTCACTTGGAGGCCATCGGGGGAGGTGTGGGGGCCAGCTGAGGCAGTATCCTCAAAGAGCAGACTGTGGAGGGCATCTTTGCTGTGTTTTTCTGTACCGCAGCAGTTAGGGTATTCCGTGCCTTATTCCTGCAGGAGCTGTCTAGGCAGCACAGAGAGTCTGCCACTTAGAGGATCTCAGTTTCTCCAGTATGAAAGAGTTTTGCAAGCAGGAGGCTGTAGGTCCACCTCTAGCACTGGCCTACATCTGCTGAGCAGGATCCTGGCAGCACTGCTCTTGTCCACCTTTGTTTGTTTGTTTGTTTATGGAATCACTGAGATACAGTTACAAAGCTTTCATAGTTTCAGTCATACAATGATCAAACACCAATCCCTCCACCGGTGCACATTCTCCATCACCAATGTTCCCAGTATACTTACTCCCCCCTTTCCAGCCCTCCCCCTGCCTCTAATGCAGAGAATTTCCCCCATACACTCTCTCAACATTTGGGCATTATGATTTGCAGTGTGGATCCTGAGAGGTTATCATGTTTGGTCCTTTATCTACTGTCAGCAAACATCTCCCATCCCGAATGATTCCTCCAACCATCACTTTCTTAGTGATCCCCTCTCTATTCCAGCTGCCTTCGCCCCCAGCTCATGAGGCAGGCTTCCAACTATGGGGCAATATTCCTGGCCCTTGTCTCTACTGTCCTTGGGTTCAGTCTCATTATGTTATTTTATGTTCCAAAATGAGTGCAGTCATTCTGTCTGTGCCTCTCGTTCTGACTGATTTCACTTAGCATGATACTCTCCATGATCATCCACTTATAAGCAAATTTCATGACTCATCTTTTCTAACAGCTGCATAGTATTCCATTGTGTAGATGTACCAAAGTTTCTTTGACCAGTCGTCTGTTCTTGGGCTCTCGGGTTGTTTCCAGATTCTATTGTGAGCAGTGCTGCAATGAATATACAGGTGCAGATGCCATTTCTAATTTACTTTTTCTCTGCGACCTTTCGTGCCCCAACAGAGTATGTGATCTCTGGGAGGCCACAATTGTGTGCAGGCGAGCACTCAAGCTGACGTAACCTCTCCAGCTCAGTTTTCTGGTTTTTAATATATTTATGACAATTTATGTTGGGTCCCTGTGGTGAGCTACTATTTCTTGGTGAACCCTGATGTTTTCTCCTGCTAGGCCCAGCTGCAGATCTTCCGAGCTCAGTGGATGTTTGAACTTGCCCCAGGTGTGGGCACAAGCATAGAAACTCGACCTGGCAGAGCAGCAAGAGGCTCTTTCCTAAAAGCAGCAGAAGGCAAAGGAAAACAAGAACTGGCAAAAGAAGAAAAGTTAAGTATTATGGACATCTCCTACTAAATTCACTTTTTTGGGGGGTGGATGGGGTACACATAAAAAAATTTCATGGACATTATGTCATTATTGTATCTAATGAAGGAAACACAGAGTTATATATGATAAAATATATCATGTGGGAAAAATATTGACCGTCATGCCAGTTTGTTTTATCCCTCACTGCTACTTCCGGGAACTTCGAATGATACTCATGGTCTTCTTTCGTATAGGCACACTGTCTTCTCGGAACTGTCTGTGGTAATTCCTACATCCCTGACGTTCCCGGGGTCCGCAAAAGATTGACGATGCTAAATTTTTTTGTTTTGGCAATGCTCAGGGCTTACTTCTGCCTCTGCACTGACGGATCACTCCTGGCAGGCTTGGGGGACCATATAGGGTGCCAGGGATCAAACCTGGGTTGGCTGCTTGTCAGGCAAGATCTCTACCCATTGTACTAAAGCTACAGCCCTAAACTCTTTTGCTTGTTTGTTTTTTACCTTTGCAACGCCTGGCGGTTCTCAGGGCTTACTCCTAGCAGGCCTTGGGGACATATGCAGTACTTTGTTACTGATCAAACACTGGTCAGCCACGTTCGAGGCACATGCCTTACCTGCTATGCTGGCCTCTAATTTTGATGACAGAAGTCCAAAAACGAGTCTGTGGGTCAGGGAAGGAAATCTTCCAATGTAAACACACATTTCCAATTTACGCAGCATTTTGATTTGGTTGGGTTGGGAAGGGGGTTAAGGGGGATTGGGGGGTATTTTTTGTTTTGGTCTGTTATTTGCTTTGGCTTTTTGATTTTGATTCACACCCAGTGGTGCTCAAGGGTTACTCCTGGCTCTCCCTGCAGGGATCACTTCTGCGCACAGGGGTGCATATGGGGAGCTGGAGTTTGAACCCGGGTTAGCCTTATGCCAGTCAAACACCATACCTGCTGTACTATTTGTACCAGCCCCTGTATTTTGATTTGAATACGTGTATAATAATGCACTATTTTCTTATTCTGGAAAATGTTGAAAGTGCTTACACTGGGAAAGGGTTTTTATTCTGTTTTTTTGATGGGTGGGGTGGGGGTTTGGACCACATCAGTGGTGCTCAGGGCGTGCTCCTGGTTCTTTGCTCAGGGATCACTCCTAGCAGTGCTCAGGGACCATATGGGGTGCTGGGGATCAAACCTGGGTGGGCCACATGCACGTCAAGAGCCTAACCCACTGTACTATCGCTCCAGTCCCTAAGGATCTTTAAATTCTGTTGTTGGCTTCCTTCATGGTTGTGAAGTAGATGTGGCAACTGTTACACTCTGTTATTTTCCAGTTTCTTAGACTCTGTGATTTCTTTATCAGTAGTTCCAAGTTTCTGTTTATAAACAGTTTGCCACGGATATAACTGATATTACCATGAAGTAAAACTATTCCCATTCTTTTTTTTTTCCTCTAGAAATAGATTAGAACTACCTGTGGTGTTCCCTGTATTGAAATTATGCTTCACAAAAAAAAAAAGAAAGAAAGAAAAGAAATCAAGTGGACCAGAGACATACATTAAACAGCTAATGTTTTTTTCCATGTGGGAGGTTCAGGTTCAATCCTCGATCTCAAAACTCCATGTAATCCCCTAAGTTTGATTTCTGAAGGTGGCCTCTTGCATAGGTAGAGTGAGCTATGAAATACTTAGAAATAGACATTGGTCCAACCCACAGCGCTTGTTCAGATTTCTTAGATCTATAAGCACCATTTTCTTTGTATGAGTCCAGCATTCTCTGCAGTTTCATTACTTACAGTGACCACCACAATCAAGATACCAGACTGCTTTATTACTACAAAGATCCTTCTTGCTGTGTCTTTATGGATAAGACTTTTCAGCTTTTCCTGACCTTTCATGACCACTGGCAATTACTTGTTTGTTCTCTTCTCCTATAATTCTGATATTCCAAGAATATTGTGTAAATGGCATCAATATGGTATAGGAACTTTTCAGTTAACTTTGTTTACTAATTCCTTTCTGAGTCTTCCAAGTCATTTGTATGAACAGTTTCTTCCTTTTTACTTTTACTTTCTTTTGCTTTAACTTTTCAGTAGTGTTTTATAGTATAATATGTCCAATTTGTTTATTCATTGGTTAAAAGTCAATTTGGTAATTTCTAAGTTGGAAACTAAATTACTTGGTTATTAAGAGCAGAGGGGTTAAAGGGGCCAACAATATAGCAGGGAAGGCACGTGCCTTGCATGCAGCTCCCCTTGGTTTGATCCTCAGCACCCCATTTGACCCCCTGAGCACAGAGCCAGGAGTGAGCACTGCACCACCAGGTGTGGCCCCCAAGCAAAAAAGAATAGAGAAGTTATAAATATTCTCTTCCTATTATTTTCACGAGCAACTGATTGCTTCTTTAAAACAAATACCAAACAAAGTGTACATTTGCTGAGTTATGTGGTAAGTACACATCTGCTTAAAAGAAATGGCCAAACTCAAAAGAGCTGTGTTCCTGAGTATCTGTGTCATTTTCTGTTCTGCTGCAATTTTTGAATTACCCAATGTGCCTATATCTTTGTCAACACTTGATGCTGCCACTGCTTTTTAATTTTAGAACCTTTCTGAGTAGGTGTATAATGAAATCTTGTGATTTTAATTTGTGTTTCCCCAGGAACTGAGATAGACTCTCTCTTTTAATGTGCTATTTTGTATCTTTAAATTCTTTTTTTTTTTTTTTGCTTTTTGGGTCACACCCAGCGATGCTCAGGGGTTACTCCTGGCTTTGCACTCAGGAACTACTCCTGGCGGTGCTTGGGGGACCATATGGGATGCCGGGGATCGAACCCGGGTCGACCACGTGCAAGGCAAACGCCCTACCCGCTGTGCTATCGCTCCGGCCCCATGTATCTTTAAATTCTTTCCGAAATATCTGTGTTTTTACTGTTGCATTTGGATACTTTATGTATTCAAAATATAGATCATTTGTTGAATATGAGAAAGTAGATTCTTTTTCTCAGTTGGAAGTTTTTCCTTTTCATTCTCTTAACCAAGTGCTTTACAGAACAAAAGTTTTTAATTTTGATGAGATACAAGTGATCACTTTTCCATTTATGGAGTTTCACTTTTAGTGTCTAATATGAAAACTCATCCTAGTTCTTAGTCTCTGACTTCCTTTATTTTTTTCCCCCTAAAAGTTGAGCATTTAAGTCCATGATCCACTTAAGGTTCAAGAGGTAGGTTCTGGTTTGTTATTTAGCTTACAGAGTTTCCAGTTGTAACATTATTCTGCTGTTTGTACTTATGTAAATATAGCTTTTAAAAAATAGTTTTTCACTTTTTTTTTTGTAGGCTCGTGAACTCTTCCTAAAAGCAGTAGAAGAGGAACGAAATGGAGCTCTCTATGAAGGTAAAAACTCAGGACTTGAATCATACTGTCATAACAGCACTAAATAACAGCTCTTTGTTATTGACCAATTTCAGTTTTTTTTCCTCCCCTAGAATACATTTTGTATATAATGTCAGTCTCCGGGTACTTTAAATTGTTCTTTTAAAAAAAAAAAAGTTTTTACAATTAATTGGGCCAGGGAGATAGCTTACAGAGTTAATGTTTTCCATGTGGGAGGTTTGTGTTAATTCTTGATCCCCTGCATCACCGGAAATGACTCCTGACTCATCAGGGCTAGGCGTGGTCCAGAACAGACAAACAAAATCTATACGGCGTTTCTCTCTTCAAAAAATATTTCTGGTAAATATAATATTGGCATAATGAGTAAAGTAACCTTTTTTTTTTCCAGGTAGGTTTAAGTGTTTATTAGTTATTCTTGTCTGTTTCTCTTTGGGTGTTCTGAGCACAGCCCTGGCACGTGATTCTCAGGGACGCCTCCAAGCCAGGTGCTTGGGATGTGCTCCCGGTAGTGCTTTGGGACAGTGTGGTGCTGGCAAACAAAGCCGGACCTGCGTGTCGGCCTGCTGTGCTCTCTGGCCTGGACCCTCATCAGAGTCACAATGGAGGCGAAGAGCCGGCCCAGTGGGCCCAGCGCACGGTTTGCATGCAGGAGTCCTGGATGTGATCTCAGCATGTGGTGGTGCCTGGGTCAGAAATGACCCCGGGGCCACATGCTGCCAGGTGTGACCAAAAGCCCAAAGAGAGCAAGAATTCTGAAAATACTGTTGATGGTTTTAAAATGCATGTGCTTTCTGAGGTAAAATTATTTTAGAGGAGGAGAGAGTAAGGGATGGAGTAAGAATGTATACATGTTTTCTAAATTACAATTTTCGTTTCAGAAACAGGAATACCCTGAGCTTTATTTGTTCCTTTCATGAATCCGACCAAAATGCATACAGTGATAAAAGTTATTTACTGCACTGGTAGTTTCAGCTTTCATTTTGTGATAGTAAAGCTAATACGTGGGGCATAAGAAAAATGCCAGGGCTTGAATCGTTTGACTGTGCCCCCAAAATAACATTTTCAAAATAACATTAAAGCTGCATTTAAATGACTTTTTTTTTCTGTGAAACGTTAAAAGGCCCAAATGGTCAAATTTCATCTCCTCTTAGAGTGCAGTAATTCACCCAGAAAAATAAAATAGGGGAGAATGTGTTGAATTGAGTGTTACTTTCACTGGTAGTGGGGACTTAATTGGGCTCTACCTTCTATTTATATATATCCTGGGAAAAACTAATAAATATTTTCTTTGTAAACACCTGACCAGGAAATTCACAGAAGACCTAACAGGTTTAAATAAGAGGCAATTGGACGAAAGAAATTTGGATTTTCAGGATTCACTTCAGAAAATTCATTTGGATTCCATTCATTAGGAATCATTTGACTTCCTTCAACTACGCATCTTAGAAAGGAAAGATTGGTTAAAAGTCTTTTTATTAGGGCTACAATGGTTGCATTTTCGAAGCCATCTAAGATTCAGTATACTTTAGAGAGTGAAGGAGAAGATGAGAAAAGAGTAAAAGAATAAAAAATAACATCTTAAGTTTTTGTAACATGACAGCTTTAGAATAAAACATTATTTTTGAGTTATAGTTTTGCAAATACGCTTGTTCACTGAACTGCGGTTATGTGTAGAAAAAGGGAATTTAGCTGCTTATGTAAGGACGTTTCCAAATTTAACCACAGTTAAGGGTAATCAAAGGAAATGATAAAAATGTGTGGTCATAGCTAATTTAGCTTTATTTCTTCTTTTAGCCATCAAGTTTTATCGTAGGGCCATGCAACTTGTACCTGATATAGAGTTCAAGATTACTTATACCCGGTCTCCAGATGGTGATGGCGTTGGAAACAGCTAGTGCGTATATAATTTGATAGACAGTAATACATAGTTTGTTAAAGTTAAGCATCTGTGCCCTGTTGATGTTTAACCTGATAAGGAGATGGTGCTGATTCTGTTAAGTTCTATAGTCCTTAGTATAAAGACCTGTCATTGTAAACATGTAGAAAATGTTAATGAGGGAAGTTTTAAAGTTAAAATCTAGAAATACACATTTCAAACAAAAGTCGGATGAAAAAAGTTACGTGTGTTTTAATAAAAGTGATTATCGAAAGAACATTAACACATTTTAACTTTTGGAATCCGTGTAAGTGATGAAAACCATTGGGGTGCAGTCTGGCTCAGCGGGAGAGTCCTTGCTGTGAAGGCATGCTTGAGACCAGGACTTCCTGCCAGGCGTCAACTGGGCGCCTGGAGCCAATTGTGTTCAACCCTCGTCACCGCGGCTGCCATAGCAAGAACAACAGAAGGGAAAGGAATTTATTAATTTATTTATTTTGGTTTTTAATTTTTCCCCCTTTTTTTTCTGGTTCCATGCAGTTGTGACATTTGTGATTTTTCCCCTTTTATTTATTTTTTGTTTGTTTTAAATATAGTTAAAACTGAATCAGGGTGGGAAGGGAATATGGGGTCATTGGTTGAAGGATGAGGTCACAGGGCAGTGGGACCAGAGGTGAGAACATTGAATGCCTGAAAACGGATTGTAAGCTACTATGTAAATCATCGTCTAAAAGGGGGGAAAAAAAGGGTTTAAATTTTTTTTCTGAACCTGTGACAGGAAGTCTATTTCATAAAATACCATTTTTAAGGCTGCTAGTAAATTTTCTAAACTATAAAATAATAGTTAATATTATTAAAATTAATTATTAGATCAGAGTTGACAGAATGTTGATAATGGTTGAAACTGACTGAGAAGGTACTTGAGATTTTATTTATTTATTTTTGGTTATTGGGACTTACCCCGCGATGCCCGGCAGTTACTCCTGGTCCTACGCTAAGGAATTATTTCTGGTGGTGCTTGGGCGACCATATGGAGTGCTTTGCCCTACCTGTTCTACTGTCTCTCCTGTCCTAACTGTAACAGTTGTTTCTGGGACTGGGGGTGTTATGGTTCTGTCATGGTACAGCGAGAGTACAGAGCATAGGCTCGTGGCTGACTCCAGTTTGGTTCTCAGCACTGCCTTTTGTCTCCTGAGCATTGCCAGGCGCGATCTCTGAGCACAGCTGGGTGTGTCCCCAAAACCGAAAACAAAACTATATATAAACACATAGAGATAGATAGATAGATAGATAGATAGATAGATAGATAGATAGGCAAATATTAGTTATTTGAGCGGAGGTTCAGGATAAAAGCATTCCTGTAGGTAAACCTGTTACTTTGAAGTTGCCAATGGAGTGGTCTTGATGGCCTTATCTAGATCAAAACATATATAATTCTCTAATTTTCTACTTTCAAAGTAATTTTTGGTTTGTGTTTATTTCTACATTTTGTTTTGAGGCCATACCTGGTGGTGCTTGGGGGCTACCCCCAACTCTACTGGGGGGTGGGGGTTGCCCCTGTAGCTGCTTGGAGACCTGGCGTTATGAGGGTCATCCTCCTGCATGTCAGAGTACTCGTGCAACCCACTGAGCTATATTGTCTTCAGTCCCTGGAGTATTTTTAATGCAATTATAAGAATTGCACTGCATTGGGAGTAGAGAGATAGTACAGTGGGTAGGGCACTTGCCTTGCATGTCTGATCCCTTCGCATCGCATATAGTCTTCTGAGCATGCTAGGAGTGATCCCTGAGCATTGCTGGTGACCTCTCCCTGCCAAATTATACTGCCTTGAGTACTCTTACTTACAAAAACCTAAGTGGCTGATATTCAAAGTGGAAGGAGTCAAATGAATCTGTCATTTGATTCTCCCAGAAGGCGTATCAAATTTAAAATGAACAATCCTGGGGCTGGAGTGATAGCACAGTGGGTAGGGCACTTGCCTTGCACTTGGCCGATCTAGGTTCTATTCCCAGCATCCCATACGGTCCCCTGAGCACAGCCAGCGGTAATTCCTGAGTGCAGAGCCAGGAGTAACCCCTGTGCATCGCTGGGTGTGATCCAAAAAGAGAAAAAAAAAAACCAATTCTAAAAACTAAAGTTTTGTGAATGAGATAAAGGTTTGTGAATGTGTTATGCAAAACCTTTGTCATATAATTTATCCTTTTTTTTCTTTTTTAAAAATAAAAAAAGCATTTTTAATTTGAAGCACCACAGTTAGTAATACTGTAAGTGAGAGGGTTTTGTGCCAGCACTACAGCACCCCTGGAGTGCCTGTCTGCCCCAGCCTGTCCCCCCCCCCGAGCCAGTTAAGCTCAGTACTGTAGGCCAATTCTCAGGCTCTGTCAAAGAGGGAACTTTTTTTTTTTTTTGGAAAGTTTCAAAGTTCTCAGGCTTATGTCTCAGTTATACAATATTCAAACACCCATCCCTTCACCAGTGGCCATATTCCACCACCAAAAACCCCAGTATACCTCCCACCCCCGCCCCCCCACCCCCAACTGCATAACTGATGAATTTCATTTCATTTTCTCTTTACCTTGATTACATTCCATATTTCAACACAAAACTCACTATTGTTGTTGGAATTTCCCCCAAGAAAGACAGCCCTACTGCCAAGGAAGCATTTGATAATTAGTTTTCCATTGCTGAGAATGAGGAGATATGTAGCCTCACGGCTCCAAGTACATAACTCTTTTTTTTCCCCTTTTTTCTTTTCCTTTTAAAGAGGGAACTTTTATTATATACATTCTTATTTATACACAGTTAGGTCCAATCTTTCAAACTGCTCTTGGTATTTTCACTTTTAGGCACATCAAAACATTACAACAGCACATATTATTGCCTTTTTGAACTTTGGTCTTATAGTATTCAATCAGTTTTACGGTGTGAGCTTGCACATATGCCGGGAAGCCTGGGCCTTTCTGAACAGTCTGTAAGTTTGGGTGGCCTGAGCAGTAGATATTACTGTGAGCCGAGTCTGAGTCTTTGCCTTGTATGCAGCTGACCTGGGTTAGAGCCCTGGAACCCCGTACAGTTTCCTGAGTCTGCCAGGAGTGATTCCTGAGCACAGAGCCAGGAGTAAGCCTGAGCACCACCAGGTATGGCTCAAAAACTGAAAAAAAGAAAAAGAAGAAGAAACAAAAAAGAAACTTATAAATAGATGGTACATACTGTTGAGAAGGGTTGTATTCAAATAGTAAAAAATCATTTTTTCCCCCTCTCTTTTTTTCTCTTTATATAAATCTAGATTCTGTGAAAGACATTAAAAGTAGTTTATCTCTCTCCCCCTCTCTCCCTCCCCCTCTCCCTGTGTTCCCTTTCTATCCCCCTCCCCGTCTCCCTCTGTCTGTCTCTCCCTCTCCCAATCTAATAATAAATCCTGAAAGACTCTGATGGTTTTTGCTTTCTGTGGAATGCCAGCCAGTAGCTGTTGAGTCCATCTAGTCTCAGCCATGCTTCCCCTTTTTGTATAACTCTAAATCATCCATGTTTTCTGACTTGAGTCTCATCCAGGCTTTTTTGTGAGTCATCACTGTAAGGTTAATTTCAGCAAAAAACAATAAAGCTAGAATATTCTTTTAGAACTCACAAGTACACTTTTTTAAAATTGGTAGATGATTTATGAACTTTTAGGTGATAAATTAAGTCATATCAATTAGAATATCCTTGGTAAGTAGTTGCTTAGAGGACATTATTTTATTTTTATCCACTTTGACTTATTGTTGCTCAAAAGAATTTTTTTATGTAGGCATTTGTAAGTCACTTGAAATGATTTTTTTGATTGGCTTATGAAATCTATTGTAAAATTGATTAAGACTCAGTTTCTGTGTCCAAAAATTTTTTTTTAGGTGGTAATCAAAATAACTGAAACTCCCTCCTTGCCTCCAAGGCAACCTTTGCAAGGTAGGATAAAGGTAAACTTATGCAAGGGCTGGATCACCAGGAATGACCCCTGAGTGCAGAGCAAGCTAGAATTATGCCCTGAACATCACGGGATGTAGTCCAAAACTGAAAAATAAACAAACAAAAAGATAAGCTAACATGCCAAAAAAAAAAAAAAGCCAGAAGAAAGGAAGAAAGTTTGCTTTGCTTGTAGGTGACAAGAGTGGATTTGGGAGCTCTGTGAAAAATCAGTTTCTGTGCTTTGTGTTTGCAGCAACATCTAATTTGTTCACTTCATTCTGTTTTTAGCCTTGAAGATAATGATGATGATGATGATGATGACGATAGTAAGATGTCGGATCTCTTGTCCTACTTCCAACAGCAGCTCTCGTTTCAGGAGTCTATGTTCAAGTTGTGTCAGCCTGAACTTGAGAGCAGTCAGACTCACATATCAGGTATGAACTCAAGTTTGTTACAACTTGGCCAGTGGGCTGGAGTGATAGTACAGCAGGTTGCCTGCGGCGGATCCAGGTTTGATCCCCAGCACCCCATGTGCTTCCCTGAGCCCATCAGGGTTGCTCCCTAAGTATAGGAGCCAGCCGGGAGTACGCCCGGAGCCCTGGGTGTGGCCCCCAACCAAAAACAAACCTTGTTGGGAATACTACAACCTCAGGATTAAGTTTTCCAGACTGACATGAGCTGATCACTTGCATGTTCTGGCGTAAAATATGGTGAGAGATGGGGACTGGTGGGACTGGGTGCTAACACGCCCCCCATGAAGATCTAAGGGGTTAAGTGGGTTTTGTTGGAGCAGTTCTAAAACAAATTGGAATTTTTCTGGCATCAGGTGTTTCGGCCACGCTAGACAGTAGTCATGAGATAGACCGAATGTTTAAATGAGTGTCGGGGCCTGGGAGGTAGTACTCGGGGCCTGCCTTGCATGAAGCCATTAGATCCCCAGCACTACATGTGGTCCCCCGAGCATTGCCAGGGACTATAGAGCCAGGAGTAAGTGCTGAGCACATTCAGGTGTGGTTCCCCCAATGCACAGAAATGAATTAATTAAATGAATGTAGTGGGACCCAGAAGTTGGCTCAGAGGGCTGGAGCATATCTTTGCCTCAGATTCGCTCCCTATTACTTGCTTGGCCCTGAGCTCGGAGTAGTCTCTGAGCACAGCCAGGTGTGTTCCGAAATGCTAATAAATAATGAGTATTGTTTTGCTATAACATTTTTCAAAAGAGAACAATTGAATGTTTTTAAAATTAAAAATAACACGTATCAACAGATGCAGTAGGAGTCCTGTATACTTGCATATCTAGTGGACTCTTTCTAATACACTTAATATGTCTTGGTAGCAGATGATCTTCCTGAGGAAAGGGGTGTTTTTTTAAAAGCAGCTTCATTACATATTTTGCTTGCAGGAGATCCAGAATGATCTCGGCATTGGGGCTGGTCCCCTGAGCACTCCGGGAGCAGCCCTTGGGCAGTGAGCCGGGAGCGCCCCTGAGTATCACTGGGTGTGGCCCCCCAAATCAGATAAATTAAAAAATAGCTTCAGATCTGTTCTGCCCTGAAAAAGCAAAGATACTTGTATCTTATATTAGGAACCAATATGACTTTTAAGAAAGTGTTTAAATATATTACTGTTGGTTTGGGTTTTGGGGGTCAAACCCAGGGTCTCATGCATGAAGGCAAACACTTTCCTCTTGATGGTCCTCCCTGATCCTTAAATACACGGTAGCCGTGGCTCTGAGCAGTGCTGCGGGAGCACACACAGGAACCTGTGCTGAGAGGGGGCAGTAAAGTGGCTCAC
The DNA here is from genome assembly GCF_027595985.1 of Sorex araneus. Classification (NCBI taxonomy): domain Eukaryota; kingdom Metazoa; phylum Chordata; class Mammalia; order Eulipotyphla; family Soricidae; genus Sorex; species Sorex araneus. The sequence continues at coordinate 87,793,838 of NC_073305.1, forward strand.
CAGAGGACCTTTTTCTTCTGCAGTCTTGCCCATGGAGGTTCTCATGTACATCTTCCGGTGGGTAGTCTCCAGTGACCTGGACCTCAGATCCTTGGAGCAGCTGTCACTGGTGTGCAGAGGATTCTACATCTGTGCCAGGTACTTTGTAAAACACAATTCTGGCATGGGGGGGGGGAATATAGTGTATATTCTTCTCCCAATTTTGATAAAAAGAACGGGATGTCATGGCTTTGAGTAGTAAGCTATATGTGACTTTCTCACACAATTGCCATTTAAATGTAATGCTCCTGTTTCCCAGGGTAATAACGTAGTGCGTAGATTTGGTGTTGCCTCATTTAATACTTGCAGAGATAGTTTGCATGTTAGCTTAGTTGATTTGGAAAAAATTATTAGAAAAATAGACTGTAGTCATTTTTTCCCTTTGATTATTTTACTTTAGCCATTTTCACGGTTACTCTCCAACCTTTCAAGTCTGTTAAATTAGGTTACGGTGAGATTTTCTTTTAGGTTGCTAAAAGTCACTCTGTACTTTTAAAATCTTGCTATGAGGGCCGGAGAGGAGAGTGCAGTGTGAGTAGGGCACTTGCCTTGCATGTGGTAGACCCGGGTTCAGTCCCTGCCACCCCGCATGGTCCCCAGATCCCTGCCAGGAGTGATCCCTGAGCACAGAGCCAAGAGTAAAGCCCTGAGCACAGCCAGCTGTCACCAAAACAAACAAAAAATTGCTGTTAAAAATAACTATAGTATGTTATAAAATCATCTGAGACTAGGGCTGGAGGGAAAATAGAGCAGGTAAGGCACTTGCCCTGCGTGCTACTGACACCAGTTAGATCCTTGGCCTCTGAGCACAGAGCCAGGAGTAAGCCTGGAGTAAGCCCACTGTGGATGGTACCAAACCCCCGCTTTCAAAATAAAAAAAGGAATTCAATATTCTCTTTGAGGAAAGGAATTCAAAAGATAAGTCCATGCTGTTTTTTTTTTTAATTGAATCACCATGAGATACAGTTACAAGCTTTCATGTTTGAGTTACAGTCACACAATGATCAAACACTCATCCCTTCACCAGTGCACATTCCCCACCACCAGTCTCCCCATGCTGCTTTATAGTCTGAGAATAAGGCTTTAAATGGAAGGTGGGACCATAGAGATCATACAGTGAATAATGCGCTTGTCTGCAGTTAGCCAGACATGGTTTAACCCCCAGCACTACATAGGGACCCCTTGGGCACAAAGCTAGACTGCTGGAGCATCACCATGTGTGGCTCAGCTCTCCTCTATCCCGCAAATCATTTACATTTTTCATAGGTCTCATATAAAAAACATATACTTAGTTCTCAGCTTCTAGAATTTAGCAGGTAAGTTTTAATTCTTAAAATGTAGATGCATTATTTTCAAGTAATTAACGGGATGACAGTGATACAGTGACATTTTATTTGAGTCTTGCATTTTGGGTAAAACATTGGATTCCTTGAAACATGTAACTGTGTGTGTGTGTGTGTGTGTGTGTGTGTGTGTGTGTGTGTGTGTGTGTGTCTGATTCTGTGCACTGTTCTCTGTAGTAGCACTGTAATCCTGTTGTTCATTGATTTGCTCAAGCGGGCACCAGTAACGTCTTCATTGTGACTTGTTGTTACTGTTTTTGGCATATCGAATACACCACGGGTAGCTTGCCAGGCTCTGCCATGTGGGCGGGATACTCTTGGTAGCTTGCCAGGCTCTCCGAGAGGGGTGGAGGAATCGAACCTGGGTCAGCTGTATGCAAGGCAAATGCTGTACCGGCTGTGCTATTGCTCCAGTTATCTGTAGTAACTGCCCATTAATCACCTCATAGATTAATCACATGCCAGTGTTTTGTAGCACTGTTACTGTGCTAACATTTTTTTAAATTGTACATGAGGAGTATTATGAGGAAATTGACTAAGAATATTCAGGGATAAAAATTGATGTATTATGAAAGGAATCATTAAGAGGAAATTCAGGTAACATTCCAGTATCAGTTGAAGGGGGTATCTTTTATAGGCTGCTCCAATACTAGCAGAATTTACAACTTTAGAATATTTTAAGTCATAGATGGAATTTAACATATTTTAAGCTCTATCAGAATAACATCTATTTGTGGTACATCTTTTGCTTCACCATTCGGCACAATTTCTTAACACAGCCTTTAAAATCCTGGGTCAGAGAGATAGCACATTAAGCAAGATACTTGCTTTGCATGTGGTCACCCCGAGTTTGATTTCCCAGCACTATGTATGGTTCCCTGAGCATGATCAGGGATTACTCCTGAGCCCCAAACTAAGAATAGCCCCTGAGCACTGCTGAGTGTGGCCCAGTCACACTCACACCCCCCATGCCCCCTAAGGGAAAAACCTTCTCTCTCCCGTCTGACCATATCATTGTTTCCCTGGCACCTTTCTGGTGGGTCAGCTACCATGGCGCCTAGGCTGCAAGGCCTCCCTGTTTCTGCTCCTGCACCGCAAAAGCTGGTTCTCCAAAACCACTAGCGTGATCTTTTCTTCTACGTTTTTGGCCTCACCTAGTAGTACTTGGGTCACTCCTGACTCTGAGCTCAGGGGTCACTCCTGGTGTGCTCGGGAGACCAAGTGGAGCCAGGAACTGATCTGGCTCAGCCATATGTGAGACACGCGCCTTAAGCCCTGTGCACTGTCTGGCCCCTAGAATGATTTTTTTTTCTTTTTGGGTCACACCCAGCAATGCTCAGGGGTTACTCCTGGCTCATGCACTCAGGAATTTCTCCTGGTGGTGCTGGGGGGACCACATGGGATGCTGGGAATTGAACCTGGATCTGCTGCGTGCAAGACAAACACCCTACCCGCTGTGCTATCACTCTGGCCCTGGAATGATCTTTTAAAAGTGTAAGTCATGGCCCCAAATGCTGCCAGGGCATCCCTCTCTCAAGTAGCTTCTCCCGCCAGCCAGCCCCTGCTAATGTCTCATACAGTGCTCGAGACTTCCCCATCCTTTACTGCCCCCGCTCCATCCCCTCTGTGGGTCACACCAGCCCCACTCCTGCCTGAGGACTTGCTGCGGGTCCTGGCCAGTGGACATCACCATGGACTCAGACCTGGAGAGACCTTCCTTCTCTGCCAGCTCTGAAATAACCTCTTTGCTAACAAGTGCCCTTGCTGCTTTACCCTACTCGGTTGCTTTCCATCCTGAACACATTAGCCGGAACGTCGCTGTTCCATATTTCTGTTTGCTTTTCTATCCATGAAGGAGCAGGACCCCCGCCCTGTCCTTCTCTTTGCCTGGTGCCCGGGCCGGTGTTGGTGCTGGCACAACACAGGCACCCAGTGGAATGAGTACTCGCTGCTAGCAGGGATCTACTTCCATCTGCCAATGGGAACTTCACCTCTCTCTCTTGCGCCTTCATTTCTTAGAGACCCTGAAATATGGCGTTTGGCCTGCCTGAGAGTCTGGGGTAGAAGCTGTATTAAACTTGTGCCATACACGTCTTGGAGAGAGATGTTTCTAGAGAGACCCCGTGTGCGGTTTGATGGTAAGTGAAACCCTTTAGAACCTGGGGCTGGGGGGGGGGGGGGTGTTGCGAGGGGCGTGGGAAATGGCCATTCTGCTTTGGGGAAAGATGCAATGTTAATTTACCAGAACAGGTATAAGTTCTGTGAGCAAATTTGAAAGAAACCACAATGAAAATTAAAGATGGGGGAGGGGGCCGGGCTGGAGAGAGCCCAGAAGACTGACGCATCTGCTCTATGCTGAAGTCCCCACCCCCCATCCCTCCCCGCCAGCTCCTCTAGGAGTAGCCCTGGCATTCTTTGTGTGTGTGTCGTCCACGGGAACAGCAAAGTAAATGGGAGTGTGTTAATTGGTGGTGGTGGTGGTGGTTAAGCTTCTCGATCCCAACAGTTGCCTTTCTCCCTTGCAGGAGTGTATATCAGTAAGACCATATATATTCGTCAGGGGGAACAGTCTCTCGATGGTTTCTATAGAGCGTGGCACCAAGTGGAATATTACAGGTACAACTGTAGTAAACTGAGTGAGTGAAACATTCTCTCTCTCCATGTATTAGTTCATTATTTATTGGACATCTGTTCTCTGCAGTTTTTCTATTTATCTACAAGTCACTTCTGGGTGGGTTGTTTTTTCTTTTTAATCAATAGGATGACAGGAACTACACTCAGAGAACCAAAGGTCACTAGACATTTGTTCTTCCTGGCCTCTGAACCAGAGTCCCTTTACAGCTTAGAATACTTGCTCTTATTTTGCCCTTTGTATATGCCCATTCGCTATTTAAATAGCTTGTATTATTGGTCAGCTTTATTGTTCATCAGATACTGCTGTCTTTGAGAAATTAGGGAATTTGTGTGAACTACTATAGCCTGGAAGTAGATTTCACAATTGACATTAAGGCTGTACTTCCAGGGCAAACACAGAGCGCAGAGCAGGACTTAAACTCAGTGAGTAAAGCTAGGAGCTCAGCAGCTCCCTCAAAGGAAAAAGAATCAAATGCCTTAGTTCTTTGTTGCTGGCCTCGCAGATTATCGGTCTCACTCATTTTAATGTCTTTATTGTTGTTCTTTGGCCCCAGCGTTTCCCTTCTGGTGTTGTGGTCATGAACGGGGTTTGGCGGGGTCAGTAAGCGTGTGCTGTATGTTGAGTGGGTGGCATGTGGGTGCTGACTTTCTTTTCACGCAGGTATATGAGGTTCTTTCCTGATGGCTCCGTGATGATGCTGACCACCCCCGAGGAACCGCAGTCCATCGTTTCGCGGTTAAGAACTAGGAATACCAGGTATCATTTTTCTGCAGGTTTATTTTTTGTTTTTTAGTCCAGTGTACATTTTCTGTGGTTGACTGCGGGTTAATAGAGGCCTCTGCTTCCTTACCCAAGTACTCGATGATTAAAATCCCAGTCACTGGGGGACTTGAAAAAAATACTGATTCCTGGGCACCTCTTTCTAGAAAGTGCACTTCATTTAGGTGTGGGATCTTGGAAATTAGATGATTCTTCTCAGGCAAGTAGAGTAAAGACTGTTATAACCATTACTCTCCTAATGATGAAAGTCAGGAATAGATATAGATCTAAAGAGTATCTTTCAATTTTCAGAACAGATGCAATCCTACTGGGCCATTATCGCTTGTCACAAGACACAGACAATCAGACCAAAGTATTTGCTGTGATAACTAAGAAAAAAGAAGAGGTGAGTATGTAAGGTGGAAATTTGCCGTTTCGTTTTTACTTCAGTATCCTACTCGTGTCTCCCATAGCACAGCAGGTAGGGCTTTTGCCTTGCACGAGGCTGACCTGGGTTCAATTCCTCCGCCCCTCTTGGAGAGTTTGGCAAGCTACCCGTGGCGTATTCGATATGCCAAAATCAGTAACAACAAGTCTTACAATGGAGACATTACTGGTGCCCGCTCGAGCAAATTGTTGAGCAATGGGTTGACAGTGCAGTGCTACTCATGTCGGCATTTTGATTAGAAAGGATTAAAAGGTACTGTTTCATAGTTACTCTCTCTCTCTCTCTCTCTCTCTCTCTATATATATATATATATATATATATATATTCATGTACATGTATGTATATATTTTTGGGTTTTGGGCCACACCCTGCAGTGTTCAGGGGCTACTGCTGGCCCTCTACTCAGCAATCAATTCTGGCGTTGCTCAGGGAACCATATGGGATGCCAGGGATCAAATCTGGGTCAGCAGCGTGCAAGGCAAATACCCTATCTGCTGTACTATTGCTCCAATCCAATTAATTTATTCTGTTGTACAAAATGTGTATATTGACTTGTGGCATATTTCTTAAGAGAACTGAAGGGGTTTCTAAAATGTCTCTTTTTTTAATTGAATCAGTTTATCTTTCTCTAAATTGTGTATTTTTTTCTATGCCAGATGAGCATGTAAAACTTTACTTCTATGCTATAAGTAGTAAACACATGACCTAACTATGTTGTTTTGGCTCTTTCCATTTGGAATCTTTAGAAGGTTGGATCTAATGATCCCATTTGGAATCCTTAGAGGCTCATACAGATGTTTCTTTCACAAAGCTATTCTTACAGAGAATTTAAATTTTGACTGGAAATAAGCTAACATGACACCAGTTCTTTTTTTTCCCTGTTGTCTTAGAAGGGAGAAAACAGCTGCCAGGAAAATGGGATTGCTGGGTTATATTCGAGCTGAATTCTTTTGGGTTCTGTTGGCGCAGGGAGGGCTGTCAATCCAGCCACACCTGGTGGTCCCTGGGGACTGTCAGAGCTTCGGTGGTGCTGGGACCATCTGTGGTGCCAGGGATGAAGCCGGGGCTGGCGTCGTAGAAGCCAGCAGCCTTAAACCCTGTGTTCTCTCTCTGGCGCACCGGCCCACTGCTTCGCCAGCCTCTCTGACCACGGCCGCTGCTCTCTTTCCTCCTTCCCTCTGCTCTGTCCTAACAGTGCCCCCTGTTCTTGTGCTGTGCCTTCCCCGGTCATGTCACCTGTGGTCCCTTGGAATATCCCTGCAGATCCAGAGCTATGTGTCTGATGCCCGGTGCCCCTCCACTTGAGAAATGCTGCCGCAGAGCACTTAAGACTCTCTGAACACATTCAGGGCCTGATTGTCATTGTGACATTTAACAGCCATGGTGAGAGTCGGGAAAGTCAGGGTGAGGTGGAATAAAAAGTGGCCAAGCAAATTGCTAGTTTTGAAAGAACAATGTAGCCAGGGGCCAGAGAGTTAGTACAGCAGGGGAGGTGCTTGCCTTGCATGTGGGAGATTCTGGTTTGATCCCCAACCCGCCCATGTGGTCCCCAAGTGCAGAGCTGGAAGTAAGCTCTGAGCAATGGCAGCTATGCCCTCTCCCCCCAAGAAAAACAAAAGAATTTTTTTTTTTTGGCTTTTTGGGTCACACCCGGCGATGCACAGGAGTTACTCCTGGCTCATGCACTCAGGAATTACTCCTGGCATTGCTCGGGGGACCATATGGGATGCTGGGAATCGAACCCGGGTCGGCCGTGTGCAAAGCAAACACCCTACCCGCTGTGCTATCACTCCAGCCCGAAACAAAAGAATTTTTAAGTCAGTTGGTATCACATATACTTTGTTGAGTAATAAAATGGGTGAGCCTGAATTGATAGGGGTTTTTGAAAGGACTTCCCCCAGTGAACCCCCTCTCTTCCCAAGCGTCGTAACATTGAGATAGCTGGGGCAGGGTTTTGTCTGAGTCCCATTGCCCTGTGGCCATCTGTCGCCAGCCTCACTGCCTCTCTCTAGAAGGTTCCTGGAATCTAGCCCCGTGGTCTGAGGTGCAGAGACAGTTGCTTTGATGACCTGGCCATAGCCGTGAGTGTCCTGGGAGTTGGCCTATCTCTAGTATGCTCCCACAGTCTGCAGCTTTCTCTTTGGAACATAGCAGTGAAACAAGACATAGTAGGAAGTGTGTGTGTGTGTGTGTGTGTGTTTGCACAAGTATGATTCTAATGACCCATATAACCCTATTACATCTGTTTCTCTACTGATTTAAATGTAAACAGATGTAACCCTATTACATCTGTTTCTCTACTGTTTCTCTACTGGTACTGGAAAAGATACTCTTTTTTCTGTGCCCTTCAGTTTACCACTATCCCTCTTTCAGAATTCCCGAATGTTCCCAAGTAGAAGGAAGTGCTTGACTTAGAGATAAGAGAACCAATCTTTGAAACTGCTTTGTAACTTTGGTTAGCCCTTTTGATCTATGTTGGGTCTTCATCCTTCAACCAATGTGTTGCAGCCATAATTCACACACGGGCTGTTGTGATTATTAAATGAAATGCTGCTGCTGCTGCTGAAAAAAGCCTTGTTTTTAGAGTGCTCCCTATATTTAAAGGCACCCATACACTTTCTCATTTGATATCCCACACAACTCTTTACTATATACTGATACCATGTTCTAGTCTTGCTTTTGCATAATGTATTCCTATGTATTATATGTACTGTATTCATATATATATGAAATCTGTAAGGTAACACACCTTATAGGTTACACATCTTTTCTTTTCTTTTACAGAAACCACTTGACTATAAATACAGATATTTTCGTCGTGTCCCTGTCCAAGAAGCAGAACAGAGTTTTCATGTGGGACTGCAGCTGTGTTCCAGTCGCCACCAGAGATTCAACAAACTTGTGTGGATACATCACTCTTGTCACATTACTTACAAGTAGGTGAATGCAGTAAGAACATCTCGTGACTGAATGAGTATGTGCTTTCTATAAGGCTTATGAAACTCCCAAATAGGTTTCAGTTCCTCAGAGTTTACATTATAGAGCAAATAATCTTTTGGGGGGAGGGGGCGGGCCACACCCATCAATGCTCTGGAGTGACTCCTGGCTCTGCCTTCAGGGATCACTCCTGGCATGGCCCGGGGAACAGTATGGGATGTTGGGGATCGAACCCAGGTCAGCCCTGTGTAAGGCAAGACCCCTACGTGCTATACTATTGCTTTAGCCCCATTAATACTTTATAGTTTTACCTTATAATGTGTCCCAACTCATTTAGAAACTCCCTACAACAAAGAGCGTTTCTTCTCATACTAATCCCACCATTCTCTTTTTTGCTTTGTGAAGCGATTTCTTTTTCTTTTCAATGGAAAAAAATTCAGAAGTAGCATCAAGCAAGTGAAAGAAATGATACTTTAGGAAAACAAAGGATGTTTATAATAGGCATCATTTGAATATTTCACTTTTGTTTATGTCATCTAGTTTTTTGTTTGTTTGGGGCCATATGTGGCAGTGCTCAGGGTTTACTCCTGGCTCCGTACTCAGGTACCACTCTTGGTGGGCTCAAGGGACCATATGGGGTGCTAAGAATTTAACCTGGGTCAGCCACATGCCAGGCAAACACCCTACGCATTATATGGGTATAGCTCCACCTCCATATCTCCTGTTTTGGGGAGGGTGGGGAATAAATAATTTGCTACCTGTGAGCTCCCTCCTGGCCTCCCTACAGGTGAGTTGCTTTCATATTCTAAATTTTTCTACAATAGAGAAAAACTATTATTATTATTAAGAACAAACTTAGATGAGTTGAAATTTAAACAGCTAAGGTAAGAAATATACCCCTCCACCTGACCCCCCCTATAAAACGTGCAAAGATTTCAAGTAACTTGAAGTTTCCTTGTAACTGGTGATTTTTTCCCTCCTCTCTTTCCAGATCAACTGGTGAGACGGCAGTCACTGCTTTTGACATTGACAAGATGTACACCCCCTTGTTCTTTGCCAGGGTCAGGAGCTACACCGCTTTCTCCGAAAGACCGCTGTAGAGCCTCATGCCCAGGCCTCTGTCACTGTTGCATGAATCAAAATATAGAGAGCAAAAGAGTATCTAAGTTATACATGTACATACATATATATATCATATATATATATATGGAACTAGAACTTATTTTGCATTGTTGGAGTTCTTTTAAGGAGACTATAAATTGATTATTATTTTCTTTTTTTATTTAAAGGGGGAATAGCTGACTCTGGGGATGTTTTTGTTTTGAAGTTGAAAAGTTGAATTACAAATTATTTAATCACATTTATGTTGTGAGAGGGGAAAACATAAACCTTAATATGAGGTTTAAATCATCCCCCTTTCCAAGCAGGCTTCTGAGCAGATTTCTGTCCCACCAGCCGTCCTCTGCCTGATCATTCCCAGTATTTATGTACGTCAGGAAGAGTGCCACCGGAGAAGTAATTTATTTCACGCATGATGTAACGTCCTTGCACTGAAGGCTCACAATGTGAAAAATCTGTTCTGGATTTTGTTTGAATCTGTTTGACAATAAAGATCATAAATAAGTGTTTCTTTGAAAAAAGTAGATTGTGATGCCTCTCTTAAGTGTCACAGTCCTAGCGAGACCCTTCTAGGGTGGCTAGTGAGAGGAAGGCGCGTGACTGCCTTGTTTCAGCATTGGGTTTTCCATGCAGCCACAGCTGAGAGGTTCATACGCCAGCCTCATGTCATCACCTTTCACTGACATATTAAGTGAGAAAAACCAAAGTCCTCAGGACCGCGGGACCCATCCACAAACTCATCTGGTCCTCTTAAATCCTTAAGAAAGGAACGACTCAGGTAAGCCTAAGACCTGACTTTTTTCAGAATGAGAGTTGGGAGAAGGCCAACAGTACTATTTGTCTTCACAGAGTTTGTGTCTGGCAGGCAATTCAATTTGGATGTTTTTAGTATTTCAAATATAGGGGAAAAAAAAAACAAGAACTTTCAGAAATCAGCATCTGCAGCTACAGTCACTTTCACATTTATGGTATTATTATTAAATACCTGTTGCCACAGTCCAATATAGATGACCTTGTAGAGCATCAATACATGCTAAAGATGAAAATCATGCCTCCAAGGTGAGAGTGCAGAGGCTGAGTTGCCTGCCTTTTATGCCACCGACCCTCGTTAGATTCCACAGTATTGTACCAAGGGTCACTCCTAAACAAGCACCACTCGGTATGACCTCCCCAAACTTATACCTCCAGTGTATTGGACAAAAAGAAGAATCTTACAGTTGGCTTGAACATTCAGCTCTGAGAAAGAATGTTCATTAAGTTGGGAAATAAAGCACATGGCTAAAGTAAGGCAACTATTCAAGGACTGTCTAGATAGGCAAGTTAGTAGAACTACTTATTAGGACACAGTTCAATGCAGCTAGAAAGATTATTTCCCCAAGGGAGCTAGACTTTGAAGATGCTGTTTTGTGTTTGTCCCTGGATGAGATGACCTATTGCAGATAGTGGGCACCAAGTTCCAAATCTTACTTGCAAAAAAGTAATGGAGCTCACTTCTTAAGCCTCAAAAGTATTTTTCACATATTTTCTGTATATTATAAATGTCATACAAGTGCAGTGTACATGTACTGTGAGAAAATTAGTATATATATAAGAATGAAAAATAAAATATTCTTAGTACCCTAAAATAACTAACCAGAAGGACTTCTGTGTAACTTTTTCTTCCTGCTCTCTGCAAAAGCTACCACAGAAACATTAGGGTTTCACTAGTTTCCTTCCTTGGCTTTATCTGGTCGTTCCAGAAATCAGAAGTATAACAAGCTGACTAATAAGGTCAAGAGGTAGTATTGGGGTTAAAGTACGCCTTGCATGCAGCCAACTTGGGTTTGATCCCCAGCATCCCAATGATCCCCCGAGCCCCACCAGGAGTGATCGCTGAATACAGAGCCAGAAGTATGCCCTAAGCACGGGTAGGTGTGGTGCCCAAAACAACAAAACCAAACAAAAAGAAATTGCAGCCAAATTGAAATAGATTATAATTGCCACTGAGCTGAAGCAACAGCTTCGCCAACACTGCCCCATTCAATTATAATTTGAATAACATAACATTTGTAGTGTATTATTATATATTACTATTATATGGTATCATTATTATGTATGGCATTCTGATTACAAAAAGTTACATAGGGAAATGATTTAAATAATATACTTTGATTTAATGTCTCTAAAATAGTGTTCTAACATGTCAGTATGAATGCTGTGAATGGGACCTTTGTATGCTTTCCTAAGTGCTTAAAACCTAAGTGCTTTCCTAAGTGCTGAGCTGAAAGGATCCAGTGGATAGTGGTATAATCAGCACTCTGGTGGTAGGTGTGGAAACATCATACCCCTAAAACATAGACATTACCAAACATGATGAGAGTAATACTACATAATAGGGCCTGAGCAATAGTACAGCCCATAGGGTGTTTGTCTTTCATGCAGTTGGCCCATGTTTGATCCCCGGCATCCCATATGGTCCCCCGAGCGCACCACCAGGAGTTATTCTGGGTGCAGAGCCAGGAGTAACCCCTGAGCATCACCAGGTGTGATCCAAAAAGCCTATATATATCATATATAAAGGCCTATATATGGTCCATATATAATATATGTGTATATATTTATATACGTATATATTTATATTTAATAAAAAATTTATATTTAATAAAATATTTTATATTTAATATAAAATATATATGTACGTATATATAAGATGTATATAATATATAAATATATACATATATATATGAATATATATGGACTGGAGCCATAAGGCACAGTGGGTAGGGCATTTGCCTTGCAAATTCCTTCGTCCCTCTTGGAGAGCCCAGCAACTTACCGAGAGTATCCTGTCCGCACAGCAGAGCCTGGCAAGCTACCCATGGTGTATTGATATGCCAAAAACAGTAACAAGTCCCACAATGGAAATGTTACTGGTGCCCGCTTGAGCAAATGAACAACGGGACAACAATGCTACAGTGCTATATTATATATGTGTGTTAGCATTCTTTCACCACCAGATGGCACTCTTATCCAAATCTTTCATTTTGTTTGAATTTTCAATCCTGGGAAAACTAACACACAAGTTTTGGTTGGCCTTCAAAGCAATGAAATCTAAGACTTAAGCTGTGAGTGCAAAATGAAATGCCATTTTGATAATATCTGCTCAGAATCTGCCATGCGAACCCCTCAATAAGGCTCTCAATTTTCTGGACTAGCTTTTATCTGGCCAGTCTGTCTCTCCTAAGAAACTGTGGACCTCTTACTCAAGAGTGAACGAGGGAAAGGGGGCCTGGTGAAATTCTGCAAGGATAGTAGAAGTATATTGTTAAAAAGTGGTCCATATAAGTTCTTTAACTGGCTAGGATCCAGGGACTCATAATAAATCTTGAAAGAGATCAATAAGCTGCAGAGATGCTTTGGACTCCAAAGTCACCATCAGTTAAAAATTTAACTCCAGCTGTATCACCCCATTCAAAATGCTAGAATTCCTGGAGTGACATCTCAAACTCTGCACCACTGGTATACCAGGAGTAACACACCACATTGGGTGGTATGTAAAGTAAAAGGCAACCAATCTTGATTAAGGAACTATTAACACACAAGGCTTACCCTGTAACAACATGTTAGTAATCTCTTACAGAGGGGCTTAATGACTCCAAAGTGAGACATAATAACCTTCACACACTTTCTTCTAAGGAAATGTCTTGATAATTTTTAGCAAGTTAGTCATAACAAGCAATATTTAATAAATTATATAGTGCCTGCTATTGGGGCAGGTTTGGGTAGTGTTTGGGAAAATTGGAAATAATGGTGGTGGGAAGAGGCAATGGCGGTGGGATTGTATTCAATATTCCAATATTCAATTGGAATTTTGAATGTAATAAATCATCGTGAACAACTTTAAAAAAAAAAAAACAGTGGTCCAACACCCAATTGGAGAGAGAGAGATCAAAAGGGAGTACCCTGCCACAGAGGCAGGGTAGGGTGGGAGGGATGGGATTGGAGGGGGAGGGATACTGGGTTTATTGGTGGTGGAGAACGGGCACTGGTGGAGGGATGTGTTTGTGAACATTGTATGAGGGAAAAACAAGTTCTAAAATGTGTGAATCTGTATCTGTACCCTCATGGTGATTCACTAATTAAAGAATAAAATAAATTTAAAAAAAAAACAACAGTGGTCCATGCTTTAGGAAAGAAGCATCTGCTTTGTAGTTGCACGGGAACCAGATGCATAAACCAGCCCTGCTGGACACATTAGGATGGACGTTGTGAATGTCTCATCATCGGCCTTCTATCAGATTTCACTTTGAAATGTGGGTTATTTCTTCTGTCCTGGCTATTTTTCCTCCTCCTGAAAGGGGAAAGGAAAAGGCCTTTGGTGTTTCCCCGGGTATAAAGTACGGCTGCTGTCTATGCTTACTTCCCCATCAGCCCACCAGCTCTTGTGTTTGACACATCAGGGCCATGACCACCTATAGCAGAAAAAACATGCTGAGTCTGAATGGTAGCGTCTACTTTTCTCGAAATTCTCCTCGGCTTCAGTTTGATTGTTTTCATGCTTCTTCATTTAATAAGCAGATGATTTTGTGTTTTGGTTGGTTTCGGTTGGTTTGGGGGGACCACACGTGGTGATGCTTAGGGGGATTGCATCCTGACCCTGTGCCCAGGAGTGACCTCTGACCTTGGAATTCAAACTACTGTTGGGTGGGATGCAAAGCAAGTGTACCCACTGTAGATTATCTTTCCGGCTTCAAGAAGCAGATGTTGTGGGGCTGGAGCGATAGATAGTACAGCGGGGAGGGCATTTGCCTTGCACGTGGCCTACCTGGGTTTGATTCCCAGCATCCCATTAGGGTCCCCTGAGCACCGCCAGGAGTAACTCCTGAGTGCAGAGCCAGGACTAACCCCTGAACTTCACCGGGTGTGACCCAAAAGCAAAAAAAAAAAAAAAATAGGAGAAGATATTGTTGGGTTTGGGCTGGAGCCATAGTGCAGCAGGTAGGGCCTTGCACATGGCTGACCTGGGTTCGATTCTTCCGCCCCTCTCAGAGTGCCAGGCAAGCTACCGAGAGTATCTCACCCACCCGGCAGAACCTGGCAAGCTCCCTGTGGCGTATTCAATATGCCAAAAACAGTAACACTAAGTCTCAAAATGGAGACATTACTGGTCCCCACTCGAGCAAATCGATGAGCAACGGGATGACAGTGACAGTAATTGTTGGTTTTGTTTGGCTGGTTTTGAATTTTGAGCCACACCTGTCAGTGCTTAGGGTTCATTCCTGGCCCTGTGCTCTGGGCTCACTCCTGACAGTGCTCAAGAGGCAATATGCAGTGCCAGGGATTGTGTGCAAGCTAGGAACTTTCCCTGCTGTACTCTCTTTCTGGCCCCAGAAGCTTTTCAATAGTCAAAATGGTCCATGATCAGGAAGCGTTGGCGGTCCCTGGCTTTCGAGCACCTCAGAAGCCCAACTGCCATAGGCTGGTTGCTGATCTACGGACTCTGATTGTGTGATGACAGCTCGAGACGGAAGAGCTGTACCTGGTTCTTCCTTATGGATCAGTCCCACAGCAGACCTTCATGGAGACTGAACACCAGGTCTCATTCCCCCTCCGTCCTAATTAACCAAATAAAAGCAGCATTTGAAGAAGCTATCATGGTCCCAACGCAGGTAGGAAAAATCATCCTGAAGAACGCAGAAGACAAATATAAGATCAAGGCATTTAGTTTGGGGGTGGGGAGAGGGTTCGGTGGGCTGGCGCACATGCTCTGCATGCGAGAAGCGTGGCTTCCCCCTGGCACCACCTGGTCCCTAAGCCCAGCTGGCCCCCAGCACTGAACTAGGAGTAGTGGCACCCCCCACACACACTCCCACCAACCAACCCCAGCCTTAGAAGTTCCAGATGTGGCCCCCAAAGCAAAGCAAAACAGAACATGCTATTTTGTTGTAAGAAAGAATAAGTTTTATTTTATTTTTTAGTAAAGAATTTGATATATACTTAAAAAAACTATTTACTGCTTCAGAAGATTCTAAACATGCACAACATAAATGCTGATAGAATTACAAACTTAAGTTTTTTCAACTGAATCACAGTGATGAACACATTTGCAAAGTTGTTCATGGTTGGATCTAAGCCATACAGTGTTCCAACACCCGTCCCTTCACCAGTGTGCTCTCCCCACCACCTGCCACTGTGGCACGCACTTTTCTTCTCTCTTTCTCTCTCTCTTCCTTCCCCTCTCTCTCCCTCCCCCTCTCTCTCTTCCTCTCTCTCTCTCTCTCTCTCTCTCTCTGAGAAGTTGAGTAAGTTTTTGAACAAGCTTTTCTTCTCTCACTGAGGGGATCATCGAAAGGATTTATCTGAGTGTGAGGACAGTTGCCCATGTGGCTGTCACTTCACCTGCACCTTTCGGACAGCGTGGGTAGCTGTCTCCTGATCTCCCCGCAGTAGGCAACATTCTTTTGCCTTTTCTTCCTTCACAGACAATCTTTGGTTTGGGGAGAGTTCTATGTCTCGATCAGTTAGCAGAGTTCTAAAAGGACCAGGCCTGGGGGGACCTGCTGTTTGTCACTGGAAAGTCAAAGACAAATCCAGCCTAGTTCTGGCCTTCCACTTTCAACCTTCTTCATCTGAGACCATTTTCCTACTGATACTATTCTCTGTCTTCTGGTCAATTCTACCATCAACTGCTGGGTGCATCTTCCTTCCTTCCTTCCTTCCTTCCTTCCTTCCTCCCTCCCTCCCTCCCTCCCTCCCTCCCTCCCTCCCTTCCTTCCTTCCTTCCTTCCTTCCTTCCTTCCTTCCTTCCTTCCTTCCTTCCTTCCTTCCTTCCTTCCTTCCTTCCTTCCTTTCTTTCTTTCTTTCTTCTTTCTTTCTTTCTTTCTTTCCTCCATTCCTTTTTTTTCTTTCTTTTATTAAATCTTCATTTTTCAATTGAATCTCTGAGATAGACCCTTACAAAACTGTTCATGATTTTAGGTTTCAGTCATATAGTGTTCAGTGCATTTTCTATAAGAGATGCAACCAGGGGGTGGGGGTGGGGGGTATACTGGGGTATTTTTGGTGGTGGAATATGGGCACTGGTGAAAGGATGGGTGTTTGATCATTGTATAACTGAGACATAAGCCTAAGAACTTTGTAACTTTCCACATGGTGATTCAATAAAATAAATTTAAAAATAAATAAATAAAAATATTATTACATTGTCAAAAAAAGAGATGCAACGATTAAAGCAAATTTAGAGGCTAAATACAACATAAATATTTCATCTTGCAGCAGTGATGAAAGTCAGAAACTTGAACGTGGGGGGCAGGGGGTCTTGCTGCACAAAAAGTCAAGGCACCAAAAGGACAGTCGCACTTCCGGAGGTCAGAGGAAGAACCCTCCCCCTGGCTCTTCCAGTTGCTAGAGGCTGCCCATATCCCTTGGCTCATGGCCACCTCTTTCCTTTCCCAAAGCCAGAAATATTGCTTTGTTTCACCTCTCTTTCCTTTTGCCACATTTTCCTCCCTCAAATTATAACTGGAAAAACCACTTCATTTCAAGGGAGAGTGTTTGGGGGACCACATTCAGAGATGCTTATTCCTGGCTCTGGGCCACTCTTGGACATGCTTGGGGGAATTGTATGGGGATCAAAATGGGGGCTGCTGTATTTAAGTCAAGTAAGTGTCTTCACCTCTGGACTATCTCTCTGGTCCTGGGTGGGAAGAGAACTCCATCTTAAGGACCTCCATAATTAGACAGGACCACCCCTGGATCAACCCCAAAGAGCCTCTCCATATCAAAATCCTTAAGATAATTATATCTGAAAGTACTTTTTTTGTCCTTCGTCCTAGGGATTATGACATGGATAGTACCTGCAGTTTAGCACCTATGATAACTCACCCAGCATCTTGTATTTATATCTTCTTTTCTTCAGGCACCTATATCAATGACTTTAACTACTCTCCCAGCTCTCAATCCCATTTCTCTCTGACCCAGAAGTACAAAACTTCAGGCCTTACTTGCTAGGCTAGGGTGGGATATCTGCTAAATCATCTGCTAACTGCCATTTGGATTTTTATCTCCTAATCTGAGGATCACATAATATAAGCACAGGGCTGCAAGTGGGTGTGACTGCCAAGTTACTGGAAAACCGGGGAACTGGGGGGAGGAGGCCCAGTCCTGTTCTGAGAGAGTTTGGAGATCTCAGTCACGGATCCCGAATACCTTGTTTTTTTCTGCAGGTTCCCTCATAGGTGAAGCTCATCTGAGCTTGTAGCGAGTGGCCTTGAGCATGACTAAAGTTGTGTTCTGGAGGTTTTCGGCTGCCAGGGTTCTGCTTGGGATAGGGAGGGAAATTCAACCCATCCCCCTCCAGAGTTGCCCTGGTGAAGACAGTGCGGACATGCTTCGTGAGGCGGTCAGTACCTGTGCAGAGCTGGGAGAGGCCCCTTCAAGTAGTTTGGCAGGTGTCACTCACCAGCAGGCAGAGATGCAAGCCAGCGGGATAGAACAGGCACATGAGCCCCTCACTGTGATGATGGGGAAAGGGCAAAAGGGCTTTGTATGTAGGGATGAGTAGAGAATCCTGATGGGTGACTGCACTGAATCCTAAGACAGGACAAGTGATTCAGGGAGCATCTTCACCAGGGGTGGCCTACTGCTGTTCGGGCTTCACAGGTCTGTGCATGGCAAGTTCTTAGCAAGGAGTAGGAAAAATGGTAGCGAAGGAAGATGAAGGCTGAGAATGTTATTTGGTAAGTCTCTGATCATCTTGGGCATGAACCTTCTGTGAGACATGGTGCTATTAGGAGTGCTGGGGTTCCACCCCAACATGCTCAGTCCTATAAAACATTTGAATGTGGTTCTCAGCTATTTGGCATCACCTTAGCTAGCTGAAGGGGCCAATCTGTGGTGCTAGAGTGAAGAATACTCCACTGTGGAGAAATGGTGCTGCCATCCAATGAAGACGGAATGCACATAGCCCAAAAGGTTTTTGGTTTGTTGTTTTTTGTTTGAGGACCACACCCAGTTATATCCAGGGATTATTCCTCACTCTACCCAGAGCCCAGGGTTCAGGGGACCCTGTGGGGTTCTGGGGATCAAACTCAGGTCAGCCCTATGTGTGACAAATACCCGACCCGCTTTTCTATCGCTTCAGCCCTCTAAGGACATTTTCAAATAGATTTTTATGTTGATATTTTATTTATTTATAATTAGCATATTTTCTCCACCATCATTGAATGTAGTGATAAATGTTGCCACTTTGCTCACTTCAATAGTTGGCTCAAACCCTAGATTAAAAAATAAAGTTGGCCCAAAATGTAAAAGTAGAAAAGAAATCACATGACACGAAAGCCATCTGCTGACTTGGAAGCAGAGTTTGGTGTTTGGTATATGGGCGACATCTAGAGTCATTCGGGGCCAGAGAGATGGCCCAGGGGATAAGACACCTGGCACGTAACCAACTCCAGGTCAATACCTAGCCACCATAGATGGTCCCCTGAGCACTGCCAGTGATCAAAGAGGAGCCCCTGAGTACTTCCAGTTGTGATCCCCAAAACCAAACCAAAGCAAACAATGCCCCCACCCCCTGAAATCATCAACCTTACAACCTTACGTTCTTGGATAGGATTTCATCAAGGCTCACCTTCCAGCTCCCCCCTGCTCCAGGCTTCTGCTCATCTGGAGTAGGCTCTGTTCTCAGATACGTGGGGCACCTCCAACCCCCCGTCTCGGCTCTGCAGGCGTGGGAACACCATTCCTTTCAGCAAGTTTAACTCCACCTTGAACTTCCTACTCCTCCACCTAGAAGCCTTTCTGGATTCACCACAAGCCAAATGACTCCTTGGATTTCCTCCCCTGTGATCTCCCAGGCTTCCAGAAGTCTGATGTACTTTCCACCCGACTGTGGGACATATGCCCTATAAGCAGGCTTCAGAGAAGGGCTGTGATGTGAGAGTCATCATATGTGGGTGCACAAAGCCCCTGCTCCGCTTTCCCACCTCCCTAACCCAAGAGACCCCAAGATCTGTCTTACTGAGGCCACATAAGTGCCAAGACTTCTTTATGGGGGGGATGGGGAGTAGCGGGGGTCATGTCCAGCAGTGCTCAGGGGTTACTTCTGGCCTTGCACTCAGGAATCACTCCTGGCACCGTTCGGGGACCGTATGGGATGCTGAGGATCCGGTCTGAACTGGCTGCGTGCAGGGCCAGCGGCCTCCCTGCTGGACTATCGCTCCAGCCCCTAATGCCCAGACCTTCAGCCTTCAGAGCCTGAAGTGACTCAGGTGGAGCCTGGAGATGGGGGGTGGGGGCCATGACTGACAGTCTTTGGGGGTGATCCCCCCACTGCAGCCCTGCTGGCTTCTACTCAGCTTTCGGTGGGACTAGAGTCTCAGTTGCGTCCTGGGTGATTTGGGGGCCACAGGTGAGGGGAGCAGAATCAACAAAGTGCCTCATGCCACCTCAGGGGTGCTGATCTAGGTGCTTGCTTCAGACTGCTTGGTGGTGCTGGCCTCCTGGGGTGCTCCTCAGGAAGATTGCCCTGAAGAAGTAGCAACGAGATGTGATGAATCCAACTTGGCCCAGACGTTACCATCTGCTATGTAAGATCATGGTGGGGACGTGGGGTGGGGGTGGGGGGTTAACAGGTTCTTAAGGGGAAACTGAGGTGCAGAGAAATGGCAGTGTGGAAGGGCAATGCAGGGTGTGCTCTAGACAGAATGTGGGGGACCCAAACTCCAACTTTGAGAATTTGGCCCCACTCAGCCAGAGATTTGCTGCTGTCCTTTGAAATGGTCTGCTTAAGAACATGGATAGACTATCACAAGGTCACGATTTTCTTTTTCGTATTTATTTTGAAAGGGTGGGAACTTGGGGGGGGCATATTTGGAGGTGCTGGGGGAACCACATGCGATGCCAGAGATTAAACCCAGGCCAACTACAGGAAAGCCCAGAGCCCTCCCCCCACCCCTGCTGCCTCTGCAGCCTGAGGTCACTTCTGTTTTCAGAAGCTCGGCTCTTGTCTCAGGAGATGAAAGGCCCATCCCAAACAGCTAGGCCTGAGCCCTGTCATGTTAGCCATCCTTCTGGCCTCCAGAATGGCTCAACCAATCAAGACAACTTTAGATAGTGTTTAGATACAAATGACACTGTAACAAATGCTCTTTTATTTTTCTTTTGGGGTCACACCCAGTGTTGCTCAGGGGTTACTCCTGGCTCTGCACTCAGGAATTACTCCTGGCGGTGTTTGGGGAACCATATGGGATGCCGGGAATTGAACCCAGGTTGGTTGTGTGCAAGGCAAACTCCCTACCCACTGTGCTATTACTTTGGCCCCAATAAATGTACTTTTTAAAAAAAATCTTAGGGCGAGGGAGATAGTACAGAGTATAAGGCACTTGTCTTACAGGCAGCCAACCCTAGTCAGATCCCTGACATCACCTACAGTTCCCTTGATCCCTGCCAGGAGTGATCTCTGAGTGCAGAGCCAGGAGTAAGTGACTCCTAGGCATTACTGGGTATGACCCCAAATCCAACAAACCAAACAAATAAAAACCCCAAAACAACAACAAAAACTTATTTAAAAAAAGAAACACCTTGTTCTGGAACAGAGAGATAGTACAGCAGGTAGGATGATTGCCTTGCACGTGGTTGACCCAGATTCCATCTCTGACATTTTATATGGTCCCCAGAGGCCACCAGGAGTCCTCCTTGAGCACAGAGCTAGAATAATCCCTGAGCACTGCTGGGTATGTCCAGGAAACAGGAAAGAAGGAAGGAAGGAAGGAAGGAAGGAAGGAAGGAAGGAAGGAAGGAAGGAAGGAAGGAAGGAAGGAAGGAAGGAAGGAAGGAAGGAAGGAAGGAAGGAAGGAAGGAAGGAAGGAAGGAAGAGAGGGAGGGAGGGAGGGAGGGAAAAAGGGAGGGAGGGAGGGAGGGAGGGAGGGAGGGAGGGAAAGAGAGACTCAGAGAGAGAAAGAAGGAAAGGGAGAGAGAAAGAAAGAAAGAAGGAAAGGAAGAGAGAAAGAGAGAAAGAAGGAAAGGAAGAGAGAAAGAGAGAAAGAAAGAAAGAAAGAAAGAAAGAAAGAAAGAAAGAAAGAAAGAAAGAAAGAAAGAAAGAAAGAAAGAAAGAAAGAAAGAAAGAAAGAAAGAAAGAGAGAAAGAGAGAAAGAGAGAAAGAAAGAAAGAAAGAAAGAAAGAAAGAAAGAAAGAAAGAAAGAAAGAAAGAAAGAAAGAAAGAAAGAAAGAAAGAAAGAAAGAAAGAAAGAAAGAAAGAAAGATAACATTCTTCTCCAAACAAGTCAATAAAACAAAGGTGGAAAAAATATGGGAAAAGGGGTCTGAATTTTGCTCCACTTCATACTTTTTCCTACCTTTATCAGAGTTCTTGTTCATGAACCAGAGGATCTGTTTTTGGACTCTCAATCCTATTCCACTGGTGTGAGAGTTGTCCTTATGCCATGACTACTCCATTTTAATTATTACAGATTTATAGTATAGTTTGAAGTTGGGGAAAGAGAAGCCTCCCATCTTTGTTTTTTCCCAGGATGGCTTTGGCTATTTGGGGTGGAGAGTTAGTGCTCTATATCAATTTCAACAGCATCTGATCTGGGGCTTTAAAAACTGTCGTGAGTATTTTTACTCTCCTCCACATTCTATTTCTCCATCAGGTGAGTCATCGCTGATTGAGATTCCCCAGGCTGCTTGCTCAATCCTCTTTTCTTATCTACTCCTTTTACCCAAACATGATCTTGTCCCCACACTGGCTGCTGCCTGAAATATGCTCTATTTTGCGAGGCCAGGCAGTAGATCTTGATCTTCAGGGCCGGGGTTTCATACGTTTCTCAGCATCTCTCAGGGTCAGTAGCCCAGAGCAAGCCGCCCAGATCTCATCTGGATTGTAGCTCAACCGAAGGAAAATTGAAGCCAAAGAAACCACTTCAAAGGGTTTTTGTTTTGTTTTCTTTTCTTTCAACCACAGTATGATTATTTAGCCTTGCAAAAAAAAAAAAAAAGCCAGACTTTGATTTCTGAGAAATGCCAAGCATTGCTAAGGCAGCTATCATTTCTTTTGACCTTTGCTCATCAAAAGCAAGCCCAGTGTTCTTTCCCTGTGCCCAGAGTGCCATGTCCCTCATCCTAGGAGTGAACCTGGGTAGACTTGGCTACCACTGTAGCACTGTAGCACTGTCGTACCATTGTTCATCGATTGGCTCGAGCGGGCACCAGTAACATCTCCATTGTTAGACTTGTTGTTTCTGTTTTTGGCATATTGAATATGCCACGGGGAGCTTGCCAGGCTCTGCCATGTGGGCGAGATACTCTCAGTAGCTTGTATACTCTTGGGCTCTCTGAAGGAATGAAGAAATCAAACCCGGGTTGGCCGCATGTAAGGCAAACACCCTACCCACTGTGTTACTGCTCCAGTCCCTGGCTACCACAGAAATAATAAAATCTAGGAGGAGAAAGCATGATGAATACAGATGAGACTGACGGAGGAACAGCTTATCTGCAAAAGTGTATTTGTGTGTGTTGCAACTTTAAGGACATCACGGGCTATTGCATCAGGGGCTCGATGAGCCCCAGTGATGGAGCATGATAAATGCCACTCAATATTGTGAAGGTCCAGCTGCTTCATCTGAGTCCCTAAGTGA
The DNA here is from genome assembly GCF_027595985.1 of Sorex araneus. Classification (NCBI taxonomy): domain Eukaryota; kingdom Metazoa; phylum Chordata; class Mammalia; order Eulipotyphla; family Soricidae; genus Sorex; species Sorex araneus. The sequence continues at coordinate 87,816,734 of NC_073305.1, forward strand.
TCATGTGACCAGGTATCATTCCAGGTTGCCTTAAACTGGCATGCTTGGGTGGCAGGGATTTTTGTTTGGGAGTCTGTCCCACCTGCTCTGTGGAGGTCCCTGTTCCTTCTGCTTTTGGGGCCAGGGAGTTCTCCTGCATCAGGAGCTCCATGAAAGTGGATCGGAGCCCTTCCATGGCTGGACTCCAGGGCATGCTCAGACATGACAGAGAGAGATCTGAAGAGAAGGGAAAAGGTGAACTACCAACGAGATTAACAGAAGATCAAGGGCCAAAAACACTTTCAAAAAGACTTCTCTGGGGGCCGGAGAGATAGTATAGTGGGTAGGGTGCTTGCCTTGCATGCAACTGACTTGGGTTCCATCTCCAACATCCCATATGGGCCCGCTGAGTCCGCCAGAAGTGATTCCTGAGCACAGAGCCAGGAGTGACCCCTGAGTATCGCCAGGTGTGGTACAAAAACAACAGAACAAAAATACAAAACCTAAAGGACTCCTCTGTTCACAGTTGCCAAGATCTGGAAACAACCTAAGTGTCTGAGAACAGATGAATAAAGAGATTGGTGGGGACAAAGAGACAGTTCAGCTGACAAGGCACTTACCTTGCACGCAGCCATCCTGGGTTTGATCTCCAGCACCCGAAACGGTCCCCTGAACCTACCAGGAGTGATCACTGAGCTTAGTGACTGGAGTCAGTCCTGAGCACTGCTGGCTATGGTCCAAACCAACCCCCCTCAAAAAAAAAAAAAAAGAAAGAAAGAAAAGTAAAAAAAGAAAATTGGTATATATCTACAAAGGAATGGTACCTTGCAACCAGGAAAGACAAAATATTGTAATTTGTTCCAATAGGGATGAAACTGGAGGGTATTCTGATGAGTGAAATGAGTTGGAGGAGATCAAGATGCTCTCACAAATATGTGGGATATAAAGACACATAGTAATAGGATTAAAAGTGACCAATGGAGCTTTGGAATAGGTGCAGCATTGGTATGACGTATGCATGAAAAGTGTTGTAAATCACTATATTTCAAGAAAGATGACTGCTCTTCTTCTTTCTTTTATTTCTTTTTCTTTAAAGGTCATGTGGGGCCAGAGCAATAGTACAGTGGGTAGGCGTTTGCCTTACACGTGACTGACCCGGGTTTGATCCCCAGCATCCCATACGGTCTCCCGAGCACTGGCAGGAGTAATTCCTGAGTGCACAGCCAGGAATAGGCCCTGAGCACGGCTGGGTGTGAACCAAAAAAACAACCAACCAACCAACCAATCGAACAAACAAAAAAAGACCAGTGTGGTTGGAAATGTACACTGGTGAAGAGTCGGGTGTTGGAACATTGTACGACTGAAACCAAAACAGGAACAACTTTATAACTGTGTATCTCACAGTGATTCAATAGATGAATAAATAACTAACTAAAATTTTAAAACAGTAAAGAGGCCAATGGTAAGGCCAGAGTGATAGTGCAGCTGTAGGGCCTTTGCCTTGCACACAGTCAAGCTGGGTTCAATCCTCAGAACTCCATATGGTTCCCCAAGCCCGCCAGAAGCAATCCCTGAGCACAGAGCTGGGAGTAACCCTTGAGCATAGTCCCTTGTGTGTCAGACTATAGAATTGGCTTGGCCGAGGAGGTGGGGTGGAGGGTGAGTGGAAGGGGACCTGGAGGTGTGGGGGAGGGATGCTGAAACTCTGGTGGTACATTGTACACTCCAACTTTGTCATTGACAGCTTTGGAAATTACAATGCCTCCAACAGATCTTGAAAAAAAAAAGATCTTTTGGGGCTGGAGCAATAGCACAGCGAGTAGGGCGTTTGCCTTGCACGCGGCCGACCCGGGTTCGATTCCCAGCATCCCATATGGTCCTCCCAAGCACCGCCAGGAGAAATTCCTGAGTGCAGAGCCAGGAATAGCCCCTGAGCATCGCAGGGTGTGAACCAAAAAAGCAAAAAAAAAAAAGAAGAAGCTCTTTTATCCATCAATAAATATTCATCATGTGAAAATACATCAATGAAAAGTGGAGCGCTGAGAGCACCAAAGCTGTGACTGCAAAGGAACAAGGCCGGAAGGTGGCACTGAGTAGCCGGGCCTGGGTCCGGGAGAAGCCCTGGGCAGAGAAAGCAGGTTCTGCTCCTCTCACGGCTGGCAGGCCAGAGTGCCCGAGAAGGCTGCCCTGCCTGCGAGAGGGCTGAGGGCAGCAGTGAGTGCTGGGGTGGCCAGGAGCCCCTGGGAGCTCCACCCTCCAGAGGAATAGGAGGCCAAGGACTGGTCTCGCTCCACACAGCTTGGCACATAGGGGCCTGCCAGCAGGATGTGGCATGAAATTGAACCCGAGCCAGAGAGAGGGGTCAGGAGCTGCAGACAGCGGCTGTATCATCTGCAGCCACCACTATCTTATCTGCCCAAAGCCGACCAACTGCCACAGAGCAGGCAGGCAGACTGCACAGTCAACTGTTCAGGGGAGCAACAGGACTGACAGGCCCGGGGCACCCCTGGATTTTGCTTAGTGACCAGAAATACACTGGGCAAGGGATTCTACTCTACATTGCTCTTCAGTAGGAACCCAGACAGATGGGGGGCTATGGAGAATTGGAGTCACCCAGACTTCTAATACCTAGTTGTAAAGAGTCAACAATTTAATGATCGTGCTAGGGGAAATTGAGGGGATGTGGGGGGCAGGATGAGGCACAGCAAAAACAATGCCTTGCATGTGTCAGAGCTGGGTTCAGCCCCCAGGACAGCAAATAAATAAATAGAAATATGTTCTTAAAAAGAAATAAGGATCATTGAGGCAGTCCAGCAGGCAAGACATATGCCTTGTACACAGCTAACCTGGGGTCTGACCCCTGCACCACATTCTCCTCCGGTTGAGAATGCTCTTATTAACTTTGATACATCTACACAATGGAATACTAGGCAGCTGTTAGGAGAGATGAAGTCATGGAATTTGCTTATCAATAGATAGACATGGAGAGTATCATGCTAAGTGAAATGAGTCAGAAAGAGAGGGACAGACATAGAAGGACTGCACTCATCTGTGGAGTATAGAACAACATCACATGAGGCTGACACCCAAGGACAGTAGAGACAAGGGCCGGGAGGATTTCCCCATAGCTGGAAGACTGCTTCATGAGCAAAGGGGAGAAGGCAGATGGAATAGAGAAGGGCTCATTAAGAAAATGATGGCTAGAGGAACCAGTTGGGATGGGAGATGCGTGCCGAAAGTACATAATGGACCGAACATGATGACCTCTCAGTGTCTGTGTTGCAAGCCATAATGCCCCAAAGTAGAGAGACAGTATGGGGAATATTGTCTGCCATGGAGGCAAGGGGAGGGTGGAAAAGGGGGGGTATACCGGGGATATTGGTGGTGGGGAATGTGCACTGGTGGAGGGATGGGTGTTTGATCATTGTGAGATTGCAACCCAAATATGAAAGCTTGTAACTATTTCATGGTGATTCAATAAAATTTAAAAAAGATAAAAGAGAGAATGCTTTTGTGAACCCGTCACCACAACTATCTGGCATACAGCAGCTTAGCTTTGGGTTGATATTTACCTTTAAATTTTATTTAATTCATTAATTTTATTTTATTTAGGGGGCATACCTGGTAGTTTTCTCACAAAAGCCCCTGTTGCAATGCAGACAGTAGGACTTGCGAGGGTGCTGGAGAGACAGTTCAAGGGTGAAGACCTTTTCCTTGCACGTGACCATCCTTGGTCAGTTGTCAGCCCTACATCTGGCCCCCTGAGCTCCGCCATGAGTGACCCTAGATCCCAGAGCAGGCCCCAAGCCCTGAGCACAGCAACTGTGACCCAAATCCCCACCCAACCTGCCCCTAAAAAACAATTTTGAAAGAGAAAACATTTTTTAGGTTTTTTTTTTTAATCTAGAAAAGCTATACAGGGAAATACCTACTTTCATTTTTGCTCCAACTGTCTACTGCTCTTCAGCCTGTCTCTCTTCCTCTGAAGTTCTGCCTTTCTCTGTTTCTCTGTCTCTCTGTCTCTGTCTCTGGCTCTCTCTGTCTCTGTCTATCTTTCTGTCTGTCTGTCCGTCTCTCCTCTCTCCTCTCTCTCTCTCTCTCTCTCTCTCTCTCTCTCTCTCTCTCTCTCTCTCTCTCTCTCACTCACACATACACACACACATACACACACAATGTTTCTGAGTTCCATACCTTTTCTGCTTTAAAAATAATCAAGTTGGGGCTGGAGCAATAGCACAGCAGGTAGGGCATTTGCCTTGCATGCGGCCGACCTGGGTTCGATTCCAGCATCCCATATGGTCCCGTGAGCACCACCAGGAGTAATTCCTGTGATGCAGAGCCAGGACTAACCCCTGAGCATCGCTGGGGTCTGACCCAAAAAGCAAAAAAAAAAAAAAAAAAAAAAAAAGCAAGTAGATAAAGAATGTGCACTGGAACTTTTTTTTAACATACAACAGAGCATATATGAACTGTTTTCCACTTTTCTTTTATCCTTTAACAATATTTTTGAAAATGTGTGCAAAGTGTTTTCATTCCTTTCCACAGATTCGTACTGTTTAGTTTAATGAAAATATTTGCTTAGCTGTGGCTTATTGAGGGTTGTTTTGGCTGTTTTTATTCTTCTGCTACTCAATGGTGCTGCAATGGAAAAACATATTTACTCCTTGTCTTGCACACATGCCAATGTATCTGAAGAATGAGACTATAAGTGGGATGGTTATATCAAAAACTGCATTTTTAGGGCATAATTTTGAGTATGTGCTATCACATTTCCCTCCCTGTAAGTTTACCAATTAATGTTCTTACCATTGCTTATAGAGTACTTTTCCATAGCTCCGTTGTCAATTTTGGGATTTTTGCCAATCAAGAATGTGAAAAAAGATGACAAACTGGGGTTTTACTTTGCATTTCTCCCTTTATAAATAAGTTTGGAAATCCTAAAAGGACCTTGAAAGGGATCCTGAAGTAAAATGTGGAAGGACTCAAAGATGAACGGAGATTCACAAATTTTCTAATCTAGCCCTGAGTTCTATTACTGCAGAAAGTGCCTCTGTAGTTTCCTCTACAAGCAAAAAATTTCTCCAGAGCAATAGCACAGCAGGTAGGGCCTTTGTCTTGCACATAGCCACCCCAGGTTGGATCTCTGACCCAGGAGTCATTCCTGAGTACAAAGCCAGGAGTAACCTCTGAGCACAGCTGAGTGTGGGCAAAAAACAAAATCCACCACAACAAAAACAAACAAAACCATTAGAGAGAGCTAGCTATGCTCTGGAAAGTTAGTGCATGTGTTTGCATGCAGGAGGTCTGGTACCTCCTGATACTGCATGGTTCCAGAGCAACCCCTAAATACCAAACCAGGGGTAGCACTGCTAGGTGTTACCCCTCTAAAATGGTTTAAAATAATAATGAAATTGAAAAATAAGGAGTCTGCACACACATAAACACAGGCAGCATGGAGTAATGGTTTTTGCTGTTTTGTTGTTGCTGAGTATTCCGGGACTAGCTGAAGAAGAGACTTGAGACTCAGCCCCACCTGGTCATAGAGCAGAGACTGGCTTGGATCATGTGGGCACCTCAGCAGTAGGGCATTTGGAGCTCTCCCTGGCACAGCTTGTGGGAGAGCCCGAAGTCCTGGCCTTGAGGAGGGTGAGCTGGTGCCAAAGGAGCTGGCATTCCCCAGAGATTAGTATAACTTGATGGCTTTACAATCACCAGCTGCAGGGGGTGAAACCTGGGAAGCTAGTTGCAACATTGCCACCAGAAAATAAATCAACAACAGCAACACACACACACACACACACACACACACACACACGGAGCTAACTCCTGTGGTATCTATCAGACTCATTGCTTTTCTTCTGTATTAGATCACAGAGACTCCGTACCATTCTGTCCCACATAGCCCATAGAGCCATAGATCGGACCTTCCTCTTCCCCTTTTTCCCATGCTCTCCCCTCTCTCCTGATCTGCACGTATTGCTCTTCCTTTGCCCTGTATAACCACTGTTCTCCCTGAATAACCTTTGTCATTGGGCCAGCAGTTGGTGACCTGCATGGATAGGTTCTCCCGGCCAATTCTTTGAAATATCAGCCCTAGACCATGCAACAAGACCTCCTTGCAAACTTCTCTTTGGAGAGTCACTGGGCGCTTTCTATCGGGGTGCAGCTTTCTTGTCAGCTGTCAGATGTGGGCTGTCAGGGGCTAAGTGTTTGTCAAACAGGTTGGAAAATGGTCTCTGGACACCAGCTAGGTATTTGCTAGGGGTAGGTGGAGCTCGTTTCAGGAATTTGTCATCAGGGTCTGTTGCTGCGATGATGGGGAACCACTGATGTGGTCAGCTAGGCTGTGGGAGTTCAGCAGGACAGCGCATGCCCGAGACACCCACCCTGCTTATTTCCCAGAGTTTCTTGCCTCTCAATCTGGTGCTGAAGTATGATACTGTGGATTTGGGGCACCAGGAGTGAAGTCAGCCCCATCCCCCGCCACCCAGGTAAAAGTCCTCACCTTATATGTCTCTTGAAAATATATAGTAAAGGACCCATGAGCTGATTCATTAGGCGGAGTGTATACTTCACCTCTAGGAGGTCCAGGTTTGATCTCTGGCACCACAGCTCCCTTGAGCACTGCTAGGTGTGACCCCCCAAAAAACAAAACAAAACAAAAATTTTGTTTTAGTGTTCTAGTAACACCAAACATTAACCAAGCGGCACGAATGCTGGCCGACTTCGACCGTGAGTCGAAAAGTCGGAGTGCAGCTGAATCTCATGAAGACAATGTTCATGAGAAACGGACTAGTTCCTGATATTCCATTTGCTCTCAATGGAACAAACATCTCTGAATGCAGCAGTTATGTGTACCTAGGTCGAGAACTCAACATGACAAACGACCTGGCACCTGAGCTGCGCAGGAGGAAGAGAGCAGCGTGGAACACCTTCAAGAGCATCGAAGAAGTTGTTAAAAAAATGAAGAACCTCTGGCTCCAGGCACATCTTTTCGACTCCATCATTCTTCCTGCACTAACATATGCCTCAGAGACCTGGGCCCTACGCAAACAGGATAAGAACGCTGTTTGGGTCACCCAAAGAGGAATCGAAAGAGCTATGCTAGTAATATCATGCTTCACTCAAGTGAGAGAAGGAATCCAGAGTTCCAACCTCTGTTGACAATTGAGAATCAGGGATGCTGTCTCGTTTGCCAAGGTGTCGAAAATCAGATGGGCCAGACAATGTAATTTGATTTCGAGACAACTGCTGGACTAGAGCTGTTACCGACTGGATTCTATGGGACCTCAAAAGAACGCCTGGCCGACTTCTTTGTCAAGACCCTGAACAAATGCTGCTTTGTGGCTCTTCATGTTCCTGGAGCGAGCAGATGCCATTGGGCTACACTAGCACACAACAGGGACGAATGGAGATGTTACTGGCGCCCACTTGAGCAAATTGATGAGCAACAGGATGATATAAGCGATTCAAGTGATTCAAGTGTTTAATGAATCACACCTTCACATCTTGGGGTTCTCAGGGTTTATCCCTGGCCCTGTGCTTAGGAATAATTCCCATGGGCTCAGAGAACCATATGGGGAGCTGGGCATCAACCCTGTGTTGGCTGCATGCAAGGGAAGCACCCTACCAGCTCTCTGGCCCCCAAAACAAAACAATTTTTTAAAATTTTATGTAATAATAAATATATAGTAGTGAATTTTTAGCACAAAGTATTCCCCTTGCCTCAAGGTTCATTAGGACGCCAGTACTTCAAACCTTTACTGGTGCTGATTTTAGCTAGCCCCCAAATTCTAAGATATTCTTATTCATCTATTTCTTTTTTTTTCTTTCTGGGTCACACCCAGTCATACACAGGGGTTATTCCTGGCTCTGCACTCAGGAATTACTCCTGGCAGTGCTCAGGGGACCATATGGGATGCCAGGAATCGAACCTGGGTTGGCTGCATGCAAGGCAAATGCCCTACCCACTGTTCTATGGCTCCAGCCCCTATTCATCTATTTCTTAATTTATCAAATTTGGATATCTATCAATTCCCTAGAATAAAAACCAAGATCTTAGCTCACTCCTTTTCCCTCCTCTCCAGTTTTCTCTTCTTAATTTTTCTCCGCAGAGTCTCCTGCCCGCCGTCCCCCAAGCCTGGCTGTCTTCACCCGGGCCCCTTGGAGGGGGGCAGATTGAGTTTCCCTTCCACCTCAAGCAGAGCCCCAGCAGCTGAAGACTTCTGGAACCCAGCCACAGCCATGCTCAAGGCCACTCTCCACATGCTCAGATGAGCCCCACACACTGGCAGAGGAACCCAGGTGTGCAGGACCCTGTGCTGAGATCTTCAAGTCTGCTCAGATCGGGACTGGGCCTCCTCCACTCAGATCCCCTATTTTCCAGTAGCTAGGCAGCCACACCCACAAACTGCCCCCAGCTCCTTGTAATTCCATCAACAACCAAGATCCAGAGACTATAAAACAAAACTCCCAGAAGCAAACGTGGCCACGCGACCTCTTATAGTCTAGTTCTCCCTCTCGGAGAACCCGGCAAACTACAGAGAGTACCCTGCCCACATGGCAGAGCCTGGCAAGCTCCCTATGGCATATTTGATATGCAAAAAAAACCAGTAACAATGATGGGTCTCATTCCCCTAACCCTGAAGGAGCCTCCATAGCGGCACCATTGGGAAAAATGAGTAAAGAGAGGCTGCTAAAATCTCAGGGCTAGGAAGAATGGAGATGTTACTGGCACCCGCTCAAGCAAATCGATGAACAATGGAATGACAGTGATACAGTGATACAGTGAATTTCTCTCCATCATATGCTGTTTGTTATATGATAATTCCCTGTGCTCTACTAGCTCTCTTTGCAATCTGAATCACAATGTTAAATGACTATTTATTATTCCATTAATCTCAGCCAATTTCTGTTGATTTTCTTTCATACAAGATGTTAATGATCTATTCAAATTATTTTCTGTCTCTTCCTCCACTCCCCTCCACTGTTTTAGAAATTTTTTGAGAGGACCGAGAGCTAGTGCAGGAATTAGGGTATTTGCCTTGCAAGTGCCTGGCTCTTGTTCAGTCCCTGATACTCTATAAATATATGTTACAAGGAATGGGTTGTGAAAACAGAGCCAAGAGCAAGCCCTGAGCACCACCGAGTATGGCCCATCCTTCCCCACAAATAATTTAGGTATTATTAAAAAAACATATTTATTTGATTTCTTTGGTTTGGGGGCCACTCCTGGGTATGCTCAAGGCTTATCCTGATTGATGCTGGGAAAGGGGGGAGGTCACATGTGGTACTGAGACCCAAGTCAACTGCTTGCAAGGCAAGCTCCTTCCTGCTGTACTATATCTCTGGTCCCAAGATCTTTACTTTGAAATTATTTTCTTTTTACCTTTCTCCGATGTTAGTTGCTGTTACTGAAATGGGCTTGGGATGGGTCAGACACATTTGCTTGTGGTGCTCACAGGAGATCATGCTCTCGGCTATGGTTCCAGGGCTCCTGGCAGCACTGAGATCTCAGTTGGAATGAGATGCAGTGACCATACAACAAATGTCGTGTTTTTTTTTTTTAACCACAACCACACCCAGTGGGCTGGAGTGATAGCACAGCGGCTAGGGCATTTGCCTTGCATGAGGCCGACCCGGGTTTGATTCCTCCATCCCTCTCGGAGAGCCCAGCAAGTTACTGAGAGTATCCTTCCCGCACAGCAGAGCCTGGCAAGCTACATGTGGCGTATTCGATATGCCAAAAACAGCAACAAGTCTCACAATGGAGACGTTACTGGTGCCTGCTCGAGCAAATCGATGAAAAACGGGAAACAGTGCTACAGTGCTACCACACCCAGTAATGCTCAGGAGTAATTCCTATCTCCATGCTCAGGAATCATTCCTGGAGGTGCACAGGAGTCCATATGCAATGCCGGAGACCAAACCTGGGTCAGCCGCATGCAAGGCAAACACCCTATCCACTGTACTATCACTCTGGTCCCAAACTTAAGTCTCTATGCATGTGATGCATGGACTCTGTCACTGAGCCATGTCCCCAATCCTTTCTTACCCTGTAACCTCTATCGTCAACTCTACTTTTACCTTCATGACACTGAGATTTTCATCTGTGATTTCTTTTCTTATTGGGACCACACCCAGTAGCGCTGGACAACTCCCGGCAATACTGTGCCTGATGGCTCAAGCCTGCTAGTACATGCCGGCTAGTTTGTCGTTTAGATCTAGCTCCAGAGGGCATGTAGTGCCTGGGATCGAGTTCAGAACCTTATGAATATTAGGCAGGTGCTCAACTACTTGAGCCATATCCCTGGCCCCTCAGATCTGCAACTTTCAAAAAACCTTCTGCATTTTATTTGTGGACTGGAGTGATAGCACAGTGAGTAGAGCATTTGCCTTGCACTCGGCCAACCTGGGTTCAATTTCTCCAACCCTCTCGGAAAGCCTGGCAAGCTACCGAGAGTATCCCGCCCACACGGCAGAGCCTGGCAAGCTACCTGTGGCATATTTGATATGCCAAAAACAGTACTAAGTCTCACAATGGAGATATTACTGGTGCCCGCTCAAGCAAATTGATGAGCAATGGGATGACAGTGATACAGTGATTTTGTTTGTGGTTAATTTTAAAGGTGGGAATTCTAGGGAAGCGGTGGACAGACAGTGCAGAGAGTACAGGGGATGAGGCACTTGTGTTGTACACAGCTGTCTCGAGTTCACTCAATCCCTGGCATTGTATATGGTCTCCTGAACACCACCAGCAGTGATCCCTGAGCACAGTGCCAGGAATAAGCCCTGAGCACTGCTGAGTGGGCCCAAAAACACACCAAAAAAAAAAAAGTTGTTCAGTGAATACTACTTAGATGATTGTGCTTATGTAAATAGCTCAGGGCAGGACCACATCTTAGGTAAGAATTATCTTTCCTTATCTGTGGGTGTAAGTTTCTAGCATTAAGATCAAATGCAAGGCCAGAGAAATAAGTCAAAATGAACTATAGGGGATGCTTTGCATGCAAAAGACCCAGGTTTGATCCCGAGCACCCCTGGAGGCAACACCTAAGCACCACAGGATATAAACCCCTCCCCCCCCAATCAAACATCAAACAGATTTTAATTTTAATTTAGTGTCCCTTTAGACATTGACTCCTAATTGGCAAATATGAAAAATGTTTTAGTTGGGGGAGGGAGATAAAACGTGCTGGCAACTGACTTGCATGCACCTGAGTAGGAACCTTAACACTCCAGAATGGTTCATTCCATTTCTCTTGAGAAAGGTTCGACTTTCACAATATTTGTTATTTTTCTTTTGGTGTTCCTTTGATATTTGGAATTTGATATTTGTGGCTGGAGCGATAGCACAGCAGTAGGGCGTTTGTCTTGCATGCGGCAGACCCGAGTTTGATTCCTCCGCCCCTATTGGAGAGCTGGGCAAGCTACTGAGAGTAGCTAGACCACATGGCAGAGCCTGGCAAGCTCTTCATGGTGTATTCAATATGCCCCAAACAGTAACAACAAGTCTCAAGATGAAGACATTAATACTGGTACCCGCTGGAGCAAATCGATGAGCAACGGGATGACAGTGACAGTGACAGTGATATTTGCCCACAGGAAAGAGTCTGGCTGTGAGGAAGTGATGTGTAGAAAGAACCTCAGCCACCGGCCATTCTCCGGTCCCTCTCCCCCAGAATTCCAATGTGGCAGCTTGGTGACATGGAACCATCGCAGGCCCAGGGACCAGCTTCGGCCACATGGCCACTTTTATGTCTTTCTTATACACCTCCTCCATTACCCACCCATCTCCCAGAAATTTCCTGGCTTTTCTTTTGGGGGCATGGAGGGGATTGGGCCACACCTGGTGGTGCTCAGGGCTTACTCCTGGCTCTATGCTCCGGGATCACTCTGGCAGTGCTTAGAGGACCAGATGATGTTCGAGGATGAAACCCAGATGAGCCAAGTGAAAGCCCAGGGCCTTAGCCTTCGCCTTATCACTCCACCCCTCCCCGGTGGCTTTTCTTATGCTCCTCTGACCCATGAGTTCATTCTTTGCTTCTCTCTCTCTCTCTGTATGTCATTTAAGAAGATCTCAAGAAGAAGACGTGACAAAGGCATCAGTCTGCTTCCCTGGACTAACTGATAAAAGACTTGAATGCCTTTCTGTGGAGCAACAGTATCAGGTCGAGGGGTCACGAGTCAGGGCACTGGTCTCCTGGGGGACCAGAATCTGATCCTGAGCACTGCATGGACCCTTTCCACCCGGGAACCCTGACATCACTGGGCCTGAGCAGCATCACATTACTGGGTGCTGACTTTGGATCAAGTATGTTGGGGAACGACCCCTTGATCTCCTGAACAATGCTTGGGAAATCCCACCTGGGCCTCTTTCAAATGAAAATAAATATATCACTGTCACTGTCCTCCTGTTGCTCATCGATTTGCTCGAGCGGGCACTAGCAATGTCTCCATTGTGAGACTTGTTACTGTTTTTGGCATATTGAATAAATAAGTAAATAAATAAATAAACAGTCCAAGGAGCTCCTACCCTGGACATTTGCTCTTGTCCCATGTTCTTTAAAGTCAGAATTATTTCATTATTGATGCCTTGGTTTCATAACTTAAAATTTTCAACTATCACATTCTCTGGAATGTCAAACTTACATAATTAGTGGAAAGACATTAACTTTATTTATTCATTTTTGCTTTTTGGGGTCACACTCAGCAATGCTCAGGGGTTACTCCTGGCTCTGCACTCAGGAATTACTCCTGGTGGTGCTCAGGGTACCATACGGGATGCTGGGGATTGAACCTCGATCGTCCTTGTGCAAAGCAAATGCCCTACCTGCTGTACTATTGCTCCGGTTCCAAGACATAACTTTAAGACTAACTCCAAACTGCATTTCAGGTGAGCAGGAACTTGGCAGCAACCCCTTTCACACAGAATGGCCTTTCAGGAGACTCCGTGGAATATGCAAAGGCGGCTAAGGAAAGGCAGGCTTAGAGCAGTCAAGGCTATGAGATGTGGCCATGGGAATAGCAGAGACTCTCCCCGCCCCCCCTCCCCCCCATGTCTTGAGACACTGATATACTGAAAGCACGTGCAAGAAACAGCAGTAGTCTGTGCAGGGACTTGAATTTTGATTGACTTGAGATTTTCCTAGAATTTCAAATATTCACACCTTTCCAAATCTTCTCCTACTCTAAAAGTCATATCCTTGATATGTCTCAAAGCACGAACATGGGCCTGGCTTTAACATTCAGGTTGTGCCACAGAGCAGATTGTGCCATGGTCTCTGTGCCCCTCCTGCCCCATCTCTTCCCCAGAGGTTGCATGAGGCATCCTCTTTTTAGCTCTTTGAGCTGTTTCCTCCAAAACAAAACAAAACCTCTCTACATACATTAGATCACACGTTTGAGCATATGCTTTACATTGTTCTACTTCTGTTGTATTTTAGGGTTTTAAACAGGGATATTACTCTCACCTCAAATCACTCTCCCACTTTCTAGGTTTTTAAAGCAGTTTTAATAAAGGACAGTTTATGCACAAGAAAACTCATTTATGTTACGTGTTCAGTTTTTTTTGTTTTGATCAATGAATACAGTCATATAAATCCATCCAAATCAAGAGATAGAGCACTGCCATTCCAGTCCTGGGGCAACAGTACTCCCAACCGTGGTTGATCCCCAGCATCCCATACGGTTCCCCAAGCGCTCCGGAAGTGATCTTTGAACACAGAGCCAGGAGTAAGCCCTCAGCACTACTGGGTGTGGCCCAGCCTCCCCACTCCCTAAAAAAAACTCACATTGTTATCCTTAAAGTTCTGCTTATGTCCTTTGCCATTAATTCCTTCTTCAAGACCTAGTCCCCTGCCTGAGTTTTCTATCAATATCATTTTTGCCTTTCTAAGATATCATATGAATATATGAATGCAATAAAGTATTTCATATCTCGCTTCTTTCACCCATTATAATGTGGTTTTTTTTTTTTTTTTTTGCTCTTTGGGTCATATCTGGCAATGCGTAGGGGTTACTTCTGGCTCTGCACTCAAGATCAAGAACTACCCCTGGTGGTGCTCAGGGGACCATATAGGATGCTGGAAATTGAACCTAGGTTGGCCACATGCAAGGCAAACACCCTACCCGCTGTGATATAGCTCCAGCCCCCCATTATAATGTGTTTTTTTAAGGTCATTATTGTATGTGCTCATTCCTCTTTGCTCCAGTGTAGTGATAGATCATATATTGCTTATCTTTACTTAGGTTGATGTACATTTGGTTTGTTTACAGTTTAACCAATTAGGAATAAACCTGTGATCAACATTCACATACAGGTCATTTTACAGAAATAGAATTTCACCTTTTTAGACTAAATACCTGGTTGTTAATGATCTAACTGCTTAATTTGTAATGGTTTCCTTGATTATCTCTGGGATTTCACATCTTTTTCTTTTTCTTTTTCTTTTTTTGGCTCTTTGGGTTACACACACCCATGATGCTCAGAGGTCACTCTTAGCTCTGCACTCAGGAATTACTCCTGGCGTTGCTTGGGGGACCATATGGGAGGCCGAGGATCAAACCCTGGTTGGCCTCATGCAAGGCAAATGTCCTCCCCACTGTATTATCAATCCAGCCCCTTTTTCATTCTTGGCATATTCTTTCTTTCTGATGGAACACAAACTCCACTGCTTCCCTACAAATACACATTTTTTAGTCCTTCCATGCTTGAAAATGTCTTAACTTTATACTCATACTTTTGTGGTAATGATGGCACTGGGGATCATATGCAGGAGGGTCTGGGGTTCAGGGATGGAACCCAGGACTTCACACGTGCAAATCTGGGGCTCTACCATTTAAGTCACACCCCTAGATGGTGCTTTTATTTAAAATTTATTTATTTTTTAATTAGTGAATCACCGTGAGGGTACAGTTACAGATTTACACATTTTCGTGTTTGTGTTTCCCTCATACAATGTTCATGAACCCATCCCTCCACCAGTGCCCATTCTCCACCACCAATAAACCCAGTATTCCTCCCACCCCCCAATTCCATCTCCCCCCACCCCACCCTGCCTCTGTGGCAGGGTATTCTTTTTTGTTCTCTCTCCAATTGGGTGTTGTTGTTTGCAATAGGGGTATTGAGTGGCCATCGTGTTCAGTCTCTAATCAACTTTCAGCACACATCTCCCTTTCCGCGCGGGATCTCCAACCACATTTTACTTGGTGTTCCCTTCTCTGTCTGAACTGTCTTTTCCTCAGCATGTGAGGCCAGCTTCCAAGCCATGGAGCCAACCTCCTGGTACTTATTTCTACTATTCTTGGGTATTAATCTCCTACCCTGTTATTTTATATTCCACAGATGAGTGCAATCTTTCTATGTCTGTCCCTCTCTTTCTGAATTACTTCACTTAGCATGATACTTTCCATGTTGATCCACTTATATGCAAAGTTCATGACTTTATCTTTTCTAACAGCTGCATAGTATTCCATTGTATAGATAGATGTACCAAAGTTTCTTTAACCAGTCATCTGTTCTAGGGCACTCAGGTTTTTTCCAGATTCTGGCTATTGTAAACAGTGCTGCAATGAACATATAGGTGCAGATGTCACTTCGACTATACTTTTTTGCTTCTCCAGGGTATATTCCCAGCAGTGGTATTGCTGAGTCGAATGGGAGCTCAATTCCTAGATGGTGCTTTTACAGGCATTTTCTTTGTAACCCCAATACATTTAATAGAAATTGTATGTACTCAGATAAAAGAACTTAGCAGATCCAAAGCAATATAAATGTCCATCAGAGGTAAGCTGAAATGAAATACAATGCAGTAATCTGTAATCTGTTGCACACCATTTAAAATGGGGCAGCCTCTGTCCAACTGCTTATAAAACATGGTGTGTAAATTGTGTCCTAAAATGGCAAAGGCCGTGTTGGAAAACAGGCCCAGTTTCAACCCACCCCCAACCCTGTAAATTAAAAATAATAATTTTAAAAGCTGAATTTTTTAAAATTTCAGTTTTATTAAGCTATGATTGAATGTAACACCATATGATTTTAAGGTGTGCAGCACCTTAAATAACTCATATAACCCTGTTATATGAGTAACACCACAAAGTGATTATTACAATAAGCTTAATTAAGCATTCACTCCTATGCATTTACAATTTCCCCCTGGGGTTGTGATCTAGTCTCTTAACTTTCCAGTATATAATACAGTATTACTAGCAATAATCTTTAGTTGCACATTGTATCTCCAGATCTTTTTTCTTTGAAACCCGGAAGTTTTGAGAACATTCCGCCCCCCACCACACTTTGCCTTCTCTCTTTTCTTCTGGCATTTGCAAATCAGCTTTCTGTTTCTATGCGTTTTTTTTTTAATCTATCAATCTGCACACATCACATTTAGGTGAGATCACAGAATATCTGTCTCTCTCCTCAACTTATTTCACTAAGCATAATGCCCTCAAGTTTCTTCCACACTCTTACAAAGAGCAGGATTTTCTTTTTTTGCATGATTAAATAATGTTCTAGCACAGGCATATGCTATCATTCATCACTTCTCAATAGGGATAAGTTCTGTGAAATGCATAGTTAGGTAATTGCATCCATGTATGAATATTGTCTAGTATACTTACCTAGATAGCATGACCCACAACACCTATGCTAGAGGGCATACCCTGTTAGGACCACCCGCATATGTGTGATGTACTGTTGACCAAAAATGTCATTATATGATGTTCACACATAAACACATGTATCTATACCTCTTTATTCATCATTCGCTGATGGACACTTAGGTTTTTCCATTGTTGCCATATCTTGGCTATCGTAAATAATGCTGAAACAAATACGGCTATATCTTTTCAAGCCTAGCATATATCTTTTTTCTTTTTTAATAAATACCTACAAGTGGCATACTTAAATCACTCCTATTTATGCATACTGATTTTTGGAGGATCCTCCCTTCTGTTCTCTGTGGAAGCCACATTGCATTCCCACCTGCAGCCCCCAGAGGTTCAGATTTGGGTCATTAAGGGACAGAGGTTTAAGAGCATTTCATTGTTGCAGTGATCCAAACCCACGCACCTCATTTCTTCATCAAAGCCCCATTTGTTGCCCTTGCTTGGCAGTGAGTACTGATGGTGAGGATGAGAAGTGTAGGTGAGGAGGAAGGGGTCTTCCTGGGGCGAGTGGCACAGGGTGGAAGAGCAGTAGGTGTTAAAATCCACATGCACCTTCTCTTCATAAAGATCACCCCCCGGATTGGGCCACAGCGGGTGGCAGCTTGTCTTCACCGCTGGTGTTTCCACTGCTATCTGCTGGGGAAAGGGCTCAGTGGTGTTCTGGGACGGGGCGAAGTCATAAGACCAGCTGGTCAGCGGGAATGGGTAATTGGGACAGCAGTTGTCGCCAAGAGGACTTCTCCCCAGGGTGGAGCTCTTATTCCACGCTTGGAGGTCACCGTAGTCGGGAAACACGCCAGGGGCGGACGACTGAAGGTCCCCGCTGCTGTAGCCCCTGCTGCTGGAATACTTGCATTTCTCATAGAACTTAGTGGGGCCCAGGGGGGAGGTGGGGTCCGCTAGGTCAGCAGGACCCCCCAAACCATAAGTCTTAGAGAAGGAGAAACAATCATTCAGGGACTTCTGCTGAGGAGCGTTAGCTATTAAATGTCCACCGTAACTGCCAGGCAACTGGACACCTTCCTGGGAAGACCAAGTTAAAGGTAAACTCCCCCAACTTGGTGTTTCGCCTGGAAAAGGCTGGAAAGGAAAGCAAAAGGCTCGTGGTTAATAAATGAAGCAACTGGACACAGCCCTCCTTGGCATCCCCAAGTTACTCTGTACAAATTAAGCACCTCGTCCAAGTTTCCTCATTCCTTACATACTTGAAGCAGAAACACACAAGGCAACTTGACTACAGCCGCTCAGGACCCGAAAGAAGCCAAGGCCGTGTCTATTCCCATTTTAAAAGCCCACTAGTCCCCATGAATGGGCTTCCTTGTGCACAAGGAAAACTCAGTGTGCTTAAAGTTTAAGCAAATCTGGTCTTCTCGTTTGCCTCTCCTTGTGAGAAACGTTAGGAAGTGCTATTTGAATAAATGTGATCCAGCAGGTGGGGCTGAGTGTGAAACTGCTGAGAGGAATCAACAAGCTGGAGCCCTGCGCTCAGTCACCCTGGTCCCCCTAAGCCCTACTAAGCACCTCCAGATGTGAACCCCAAACCCCAAATAAATAAAAATCAAGCCAGTTTGGGGGTGTGGCCCAAGTGGTAGAGCACAAGTCTTGAATGTGCAAGGCTCTGAGTTTGATCCCCAACACTGCCAGTGTGGCTCCAGGCCTGAGACAGTACTGCTTGTTAGGGAGCCACAATAGAAGGAAGAAAGAGAGAGAGAAAGAAAGAAACAAAGAAAGAGAGGAAGAGAGAAAGAGAGAGAGAAAGGGAGGGAGGGAGAGAGGGAGGGAGGGAGGGAGGGAGGGAGGGAGGGAGGGAGGGAGGGAGGAAAGTGGGAGGGAGGGAGGGAGGGAGGGAGGGAGGAAGGAAGGAAGGAAGGAAGGAAGGAAGGAAGGAAGGGAGGGAGGGAGGGAGGGAGGGAGGGAGGAAAGTGGGAGGGAGGGAGGGAGGAAGGAAGGAAGGAAGGAAGGAAGGAAGGAAGGAAGGAAGGAAGGAAGGAAGGAAGGAAGGAAGGAGGGAGGGAGGGAGGGAGGGAGGGAGGGAGGGAAGGAAGGAAGGAGGGAGGGGAGGGAGGGAGGGAAGGAAGGAAGGAAGGAAGGAAGGAAGGAGGGAGGGAGGGAGGGAGGGAGGGAGGGAGGGAGGGAAAGAGGGAAGGGAGGGAGGGAGGGAGGGAGGGAGGGAGGGAGGGAGGGAGGGAGGGAAGGAGAGAGGGAGTGGGGAAAGGAAGGAAGGAGGGAGGGAGGGACAGAGGAAGAAAGGAGCGTGGAAGAAAGGAGAGAGGGAGGAAGGGAAAGGGGAGAAAAAGAGAAAGGGAGAAAAGGAGAAAGAAAGCTGTCAAACAACAGCTTTAAAGATTTCTATTACATTCTACTCTCAGGACTTCTCTGCCTCTCATCCTCATCATCGCCATCATCGTCCTCCTCCTCAGCACCATTTTCCTCCTTGAAGTTTCCATTTCAGTCTATTCGGAATCTGAGAGACTGGAGGTTGCTACTGG
The DNA here is from genome assembly GCF_027595985.1 of Sorex araneus. NCBI lineage: Eukaryota > Metazoa > Chordata > Mammalia > Eulipotyphla > Soricidae > Sorex > Sorex araneus. Next base: position 87,835,870 of record NC_073305.1, read on the forward strand.
CACATTGTTTCCCTCAATACAGTGTTTTCTGCCATCCTGGGAATTTTGCTGAATCATCCATTAAGCTTTTGGAGTGCGAAGTGGTAAGACCTTCATCAATGGGGCGAGTATATTGTCCCCTGAAAATCACTGGGAGAGAGTCTGCCTGAGGATTGCTTTCCTCTGGCTCAAGTAAAACATGGTGGAGAGACTTAACCAGGTGGAGAGGGGGAAGGAAACGGTCTTCACATGTCTCCTGGTGGAGGGAGAGGAAAGGGATTAGTCATTGTGGTTTATGGTCTTATATTTTCCTGCTAAAGTGTCAAGTTAATAAATTTCCTTTTATTTCTGGTAGGGGCACGTGCACCTGGTGGGGGCCATGCTTGGCTCTGTGGTCACCAGCAGTGCCCGGAGACCAAGCATGCACTCATTGAACTCTCTCTCAGTTCCTCAGGTTGCTTTTTTTTCTCTATGTAAATTATGTTTAGGTATTCCATCAATGAATCTGCTCTCTGTTCTTTCAAAAAGAAATCTGGAGTTCCAAGCAAGAGAAAGTGTGAGGAAATCATGATCGTGGCACTTAGGGAAAGAGCTTCAAGCCTCAGATATGATTCTTGGCACCGCTGGACACCCCTAATGCTGCCATGGGGAATGCCGATTCAAGCACAAATCAACAGTATAATCACCACAACTCAGCACATCACTGTCATCCCGTTGTTCATCGATTTGCTTGAGCGGGCACCAGTAATGTCTCCATTGTGAGACCTGTTGTTACTGTTTTTGGCATATCAAATATGCCACGGGTAGCTTGCCAGGCACTGCTGTGCGGGCGAGATTCTCTCGGTAGCTTGCCGGGCTCTCCGAGAGGGGCAAAGGAATCGAACCCGGGTCCGCCTTGTTCAAGGCGAACACCCTACCTGCTGTGCTATTGCTCCAGCCCAACTCAGCAGATAAACCTACAAATCAATGGTGTGTCACCAAAGAGGCAGTTTGGTCAGAGCTAAAATTCAACATCACCCCTCCCCCCACATCCATTATTTTAAGAGATCCCTATCTATTTCCTCTTGATAGGTTATTTTATGGAAATCATCTGTTTGGGGGCAAGAATAGAAATCTGGGGGCTTGGATGCTTGAGGTTAATCTTCGGCAAAGGTTATTTCAATGAATATTGAAAGGTCATTTCGGTGAATAATTTTACCAGAATTAATACCAGAATTAAAATATGGAGGGTCACCTATAGGTACTAATTCAAGTCTCTCCTTTAAAATGTAGTAGGGGAAGAATTGCTCAGTGGAAGTGTGATGGGCCCATGAGATGGAGGGAAGAGTGTCCTGATAACAGAAGCCTCGATTCCAGCATCCTATATGGTCCCCTGAGCACCCCCAGGGGTAACTCCTGAGTGCACAGCCAGGAGTAACCCCTGTGCATCACCAGGTGTGACCCAAGAAGAAAAAACAAAAAGAACTCAAGGTGGGTTTCTCGGGAAGTCACTTGCTTGCAGATACTTTTGTTTCATTCACTCTTCCCCACCTCCAGGGTGCAGTCTGCTTTCTGTTTTGATCAGCTGTGTGGGGAGGTGAGGGGGGAAGCATTACCTTTGTCTCTGGGCTCGCCTTGAGCTTCAGGGAGATGGAGGAAGGTGCCGTGTGCACCCTCTTCATGGCTCTCCTTGCTTCTGCTTCCAGTTTGGTTTCTGGCTTTGGATGATCATGCTCTCCCTTCGACTTGGAGGAGACAAAAGAAATCAGGAGAGGCAAGGAGTATGCCGGTTTACTCTGAGCCCTGCACGGGCCTGGCTGTCTTCACCAGCTGGATGAGCCCGTTACTCCCCAGCCCACCACTTCCTTGCATACCTGCCTTTGCTTATGATGCTTCTGCCAGTGCTGCCTCACACTCCCCCTGGCAAGTCAGACTCATCGCCATAACAAGCTGCAGTTGTCGTCTACAGAGGAGGCTCTAGTAAACACATGCTCTCACTCTGTCACAGTGCCACCTTGGCAAGGTACATACCGCTCCCAGAATCGAACTCTGAGTCCCAGACAGATGTAGGCCATTAGTGAACTATCCCAGGTATAAACTGAAAAGCCTGGATTCAAAATTTTAAAATGTGCTGGAGAAGCCAGAGCTAGTACAGGGCCTGAGATGCTTGCCTGGCATGTAGCCAGGCATGACCTGGTATAAGCCAGGTCCCAAAACCCAGAATACCCCCTTGAAGGGTGAAGCCTCAATTTCTCCCTTTGCCCAATGTTGCTTGTGGTTCCACTTGAGTGAAGTTAAGTTGAACTCAGACTTAATTTTAGACATTCCTACCGATTCCGGGACTCTCTCTGAAACCCATAAATTCTGTGCCAGCTTTTGGGCTCAAGAGAACCAAGAGATAATGGACAATACCCAGTGAGATGGTGAAGTAAATAACCCAGAAGACCCTAAATACATACCAAGTGCTAGTCTAATCTTAACAGCACAGGTCGGCCCTAAATTAACAAGACATCTCTGGGAAACAAATGGGACTCTTCCGATACTTTGCTTGAAAACTAACAAGAAGACTCAGTTTTCTTATAAAACCTCCACAAAATGAGGCATATTTCATTTAGTCCTTTACTAAATTTCTCCCTTGCTGAGGAGTTTCTTTCTCTTCTACTTATTTTCCCATAAACTTTCTTATTTTCTAACTATGAGTCTGAGCCTCTTTATTACTCAATATTTTCATTCTTGAAAATACTGAAGATCCCGGGAGCTGTGGACCAACACAGAGAGACCCACTGCCACAGCATCACCCTGAGCACTCTTGGCCACTGTCACTGTCACTGTCACTCTCATCCCGTTGTTCATTGATTTGCTTGAGTGTGCACCAGTAACTCTCCATTGTGAGACTTGTTGTTACTGTTTTTGGCGTATCGAGTACACCATGGGTAGCTTGCCAGGCTCTACCGTGTGGGCAGGATACTCTTGGTAACTTGCCGGGCTCTCCGAGAGGGATGGAGGAATCGAACCTGGTCAGCTGCATGCAAGGCAAATGCCCTATCTGCTATGCTATCACTCCAACCCCGCTGCAGGCACTTTTGTGAAGAAACAATATATAAAGTTGTGGTATGAATGCCAGAGCGAATGGGCTGGAGTGAATGACTTTTGTCCATATGGTACTGGTATTTGTATATGTCATGAAATGCTCGCTGCACGTAAGTCTAATTTATATCCATCAGAGTTTGAATTGAATAACTCAAGGCAATTTTTATTCAGTCAACCTCCATCATACCCTCCATTCAATGTAATTGTGCTGGACTGGCCCGTCTGACAGCCAATTATTAGATACCGAAGAATTACATAAACTGGTTGGGAGAGGCGACGGAGTAGTAGCTTGAAATCAACCACAGGGTGAAGAGTTTAGTCACAAAATTCAGTGAACCCTACATACACGTCAGGACTGAGCCTTAGAGGCCTGGTGTGATATGTGCAGTTTTAGAGAGCTGAGGGGTTGGAGCCAGGACTCCCTGTCCCAACCACTGAAGGCCACTTCTTTCTTCAGTTCTGCAAGAACCGGAGTATAATCTGGTCACAAAGTACTGCCCCTGAAGGGGTGCAGCCAGCAGCCAGCTTCCCTGCCTGGGGAGATTCTGCACCTCTGTCCAGATGTGGGGTACTGACATTCTCCTCCTCGTGCCATGGGGGCTTCCCTGAGCATCTCCACTTGGAACCACCTCCTCAGACTTTGGGAATATCCCCCCACACCAAAGACCCAGGGTCGCTCTGCACACTGATGTGAATCCAACCTGGAAAAATATGAAGCGTCCGTCATGCCGCCAGAAGTTGGTGACCGGAAAGCCCCCATGGCCTCGGCAGGGAATCAGCTTCAGGGGCCCGTCACAGTTGGGACAGCGTTTCCCTACGGAAGAGCAGAGGGCGGTAACCACCGGTGGCCCAGCGACATCACCTGAGTCTCGGCAGCCCCGGTGGCATTAGCCTGGGTCTCCGTAAGGGCAGATGATAAAGCTGGCCACCATTTTCTGAACTTCTGTCCACTTTGCCTGGCCCCTACCATGCCCTTGTCTTACACTCACACACGCCAAAGGTAAACTTTTGCCGAGAGCAGACCCATCCATGGGGCAGCTCCTCTGAGCAGAAAGGTCCTCCCTTTTTATTTTCTGATACTTGAAATGCTTTCCAGAGAAGAGTAAAAAAATAAATCCATCCCCATCAAGATTATCGAGAAGATTCAAGGGGCAAAGCACATGGGAGAGGGGCTGGAGCAATAGCACAGTGGGTAGGGCGTTTGCCTTGCATGAGGCTGACCCAAGTTCGATTTCCAGCATCCCATATGGTCCCCTGAGCACCACCAGTAGTAATTCCTGATTGCAGGGCCAGGAGTAACCCCTGTGCATCACCAGGTGTGACCCAAAAAAGCAAAAAAAAAAAAAAAAAAAAAAAAAAAAAGCACACGGGAGAGAAAACAAAGCTACTAAGTTTTAATGACTGATTCCAGGGAATTCTCTGAGAGCAAAAGGTGAAAACAAAGAACCAGAAGAAAAGAAATAACCAAAAGAACAGGAAGAAACTAGGTCTAAAGTGAGTTCATCATGAAGCATGCTGTATGCATTAATTTTGTGGAATTAGTTCTAATGAACATGACTGAGGGAAAACATAAATATCTCAGCATGTGATCATGGCATGAACCCAAAGGGTGTAGAATTGAGTCTCATCTCAAACTATTAAATCTCCTCTCAATTTTAATCCTACCATTACAACTCTGATCACTCACTGAGATCACGTAGGGACCCATTTCCCAATGGATATAGAGGATATAGAGCCAGGAGTAAGCCCTAACACTGCTAGGTGTATCCCCCAAACCAAAAACAGAGAGAGAGAGAGAGAGAGAGAGAGAGAGAGAGCTTGATACCTACCCCCAAAGTGTCACTATCCTTCCACCTTGCCCTGAGGTTCCTTATCCATGCCCTCTCTTCATTTCATTCTCTTCCACCTGCATCTCCCTTCCCCATTCCCTTTCACCATTTCCTACTCTCCCACCCTCTCAGTAATTTTAGCTCTGCTGTCAGAACCTAAGGGTTTATTTTCAGTGGACATTTTATATGCCTTTGTTTTATCTTCAAGAGACTCTCTAAGAAAGAAAATAAAATAAGAAATTAGTACATAAAATATATAGTGAAAAAATGTAACTTAACTTGAGTCTGATTCAAGAACAATGATCAAGAGTATTAATGAATTTAATTTTATGTTTGGCACTTAGTATCACTGTATCACTCTCATTCCATTGCTCATAAATTTGCTCAAGCGGGCACCAGTAACATCTCCATTGTGAGATTTGTTGTTACAGTTTTTGGCATATCAAATATATCACAGATAGCTTGCCAGGCTCTGCCATGCAGGTGAGATACTCTCGGTAGCTTGCCAGGCTCTCTGAGAGGGGCAGAGGAATTGAACCTGGGTTGGCTGTGTGCAAGGCAAATGCCCTACCCGCTCTGCTATCACTCCAGCCCACTTAGTATAGTTTGATAATGTTAAATAAAATTATATTCAGATAGAAGAAGGAGGAGACTTGAGGGCCAGGGAGCTAGGTCAAAGGGATAGAATGTGTGCCCAAAATGTGCAAAACCCACGTTTGATTCCTGGCACTACATGGATTCCCTGAACATTACTGGGAGTTGTCCATGGCCCCAGTACAGCTGTGTCCAACCAGCTACATATGATGGGGCTCAAGGAGTGGGATACTTAGCTTCCACCATTGGGCCTACTAGGTGAGCTCAGAGGGAGGAGGAGGATGAAAAAGAGGAGGAGAGGAGAGAAGGAGGAAAATGAGGGGAGGGAGAAGAAAGAAAAAGAAGGAAGAAGAGAGAAGAAAGAAAGAAAAGAAAATGAAGAGGAGGATAAGGAGAAGAAGAAGAGGAAGAAGAAGGAGAGGGAGGAGAGGAGAAGAGAAAGTAGGAGAGGGAGGAAGAGGAAAAGGAAGCAGAGGAGAAGGAGAAAGAAGGAGAAGAGGGAGAAGGAGGAGAAGGGGAAGGGGAGAGAAAAAAGAGGAAAGGAGAAGGATAAAGAGAAGGAGAGGGAGAGGGAGAGGAGGAGAAGAAGAAGAAGAAGGAGGAGGAGAAGGAGGAGGAGGAGGAGGAGAGAGAAGGAGAAAAGAAGAAGAAGAAGAAGAAGAAGAAGAAGAAGAAGAAGAAGAAGAAGAAGAAGAAGAAGAAGAAGGAGGAGGAGGAGGAGGAGGAGGAGGAGGAGGAGGAGGAGGAGGAGGAAGAGGAGGAGGAGGAGGAGGAGGAGGAGGAGGAGGAGGAAGAGGAGGAGGAGGAGGAGGAGGAGGAGGAGGAGGAGGAGAGGAGAGGAGGAGGAGGAGGAGGAGGAGGAGAAGGAGGAGGAGGAGGTGCCACCATTCTATATGCAGAGACTGGGCCCTTGTGGTTGGCAGGAGAAGCAGATGGGTGGCACTTCATTTCCTTGCCAGTGTGTCAGGGAGCCCCACTCACGCTGCTGCTTCTGCCGAGCTTTGTCACAGATGGCAGGTCTCAGGTAGATCTTGCGGCCCTCCTCTGCCGAGCAGTCGAGACTGCACACGACCACCCCCAGGCACGACTTCTTGAGGATGCGTGAGTTGTGGTTGTTGGTGTTGCGCATGGCCCAGCTGCTCAGGTGTCGCTGTGCGTTCCGGTCCTCGGAGCTGTAGATGTACTTCTCATAGGAATCCGGCCATTCCTGGAACCAGTCGGTCTTTTTCACATTCTGGTGGAGACCCAAAGAATATGAGGGCACTTTCAGTGAGAAGAACACAAGTGTCCTGGCCAAGGGATGTGTCTCTGTGGGACAGGACCTGGGTTTGTTCCCCAGTGCTGCAAAAGTGAGTAAAAGGCACCACAGGGCCAGGAGAGAGTGCAAACAGGCTGAAAGGTGGCTTTGCACGCGCGGGGCCCTGGTTCCATCCCTGTCACTGCACGCTCCCTAGAGTACCCCTAAGCACCTAGCTGGGAGTCGCCAATGAACATCACTGGAATGACACCTCCTGCCCCCACAAGGAAACACAAAGGTTGTTTTTACATGGGAGAGAAACCAAGGGACCTTTGACAAAGACATGCCTCGATTTATTTGTTTGTTTTTGTTGTGGGGGAGGGGAGGCACACCCAGTAGTGCTCAGGGGTTCCTCCTGGGGTCCAAATATGGGGATAGAGCCAGCTTGGCTGGTGCAAGGCAGGCACCTTAGCCTCTGTACTGTCTCTGGCGTGATTTAGTTTTAACAGTGGTCTTGAGCGACATTTGCTGTCCAGACCAAAAGGAGCGGCCAGAGTCCCCCTGAGTTCTTCCCGCTGGTGTTTTGCTAGTCCTCAGTGATAAGAGTTGAGATCATTTCTCACGAAGAATTTTTGAGGGTGAAGTAATTTTATTGTGCTCTTACACAAGCATGTGGAAAACATTATGGCGTTGAGATAATGTCTCATACCATACTGCAGCTCCCCTCGTGGGAATGCCGAGAGCTGGAGCCTGGGCAGCCGGTGCAGGAGGGCCGCCTGAGTCGGGGCCTCCGATGCAGGGTTGCTCTGCCACTTGCTCAGCTCCCATATCTGTGCACCTCCAGAGGAAGAAGCAAGAACTTAGTTTGGCTGGAAGCTTCTTCTTCGTGCTTTCCCAGAACTGGCACTATGCCCTATCCAGGAGCATCTGATTAAACTACAGCCTCCCTCTAAAAGGTCAGGGACACAGAACACCTAGTCCTGGTGACTTAGTCGCTGATGCGGCTCACATAGTTTTGACCCTGCCTTGGTACACGGATGCTGCATTTGACTGCAACGCTAGTTCTCGTAACAAGAATAATGAAATGCTCTTAGGAGTTAAACTTAGGCACTTAGTTAAACTATGTGTCATCCCCATAGTTTCCAGAGATTAGGGCATGATATAGAAACAGTTTTTCATCCAGAAGATTGTAGAAAATCAGATTAGACGATTTTAGAAGATTCATAAGGAGCCATCAGGGAGCCTTGCCTTTGCTTCACCAACAAAAGAACACAGCTTTAAGCATAGTAAAGGGATGGACAGGCATTTCAGGATAAGCAAAAGATAACATCAGTATCAAGAGCTGCGTGAAGAGGTTGGCGTATACTGAATTACAGCATAGAATGTGCCAAAGAATTTTTCGGCTGAGTGTGGGCAAGTAACTTGGTCTCTGGCACCTGATTTTGCCCCTCCCTAAAATGGGACATTGGTAAAACATACTTCATAAAAGTTTTGTAAAGAGTTGTATCACCAAATTTAAGTCCTATCTATTAATATTATGTCACGGGAGCTGAAGTGAGTCTGGAGAAATACAAATGAGAAGTATTACATACATAAGATTAGTGACTAAGAGCTCGGGTCTACAAATTACACCCCATGTACCAAATCCAGTGCTTTGGCTCTTGGCTTAAATAAACCCTGAGCATAATGAATAGATCCATAATCATCCATTTGTGTGTTGTCTGTGGATATCTGTGCACTCCCACCATGGAGGTGAGTATTGGAGGTAGAGACTGCATTGCCTACAAAAATGAAAATATTTGTTATCTGGTTCTTTATAGAAAGTTTCCTGATGCGTGTCTGAGAGGATGATCAATACATGGCTTGGGTAAGAATTTGTTTGTTCATAACATGAGGCTGACACCCAAGGACAGCAGATACAAAGGCCAAGAAAATTGCCCCTTAGCTGGAAGCCTGCTTCATGAGCAGAGGGGAAAAGGCAGATGGAATAGAGAAGGGATCACCAAGAAAATGATGGCTGGAGGAATCAGTCAGGATGGGAGATGTGTGGATGAACTGAGAGCCGCGGCACGAGAAGCAGAGCCTCCGCGCCTATTGACAGTGATCCTGAGTTCTCCTAACCCATTTTGGCACCAGAGCAGATGCTTGAGCCATGCATTTTGACTGTGAACTGAGCTACAACCTTGTGCAGCCCGGGGAGGGATTTTTTTCCCTCTCCACCCCATTTTTCTGAGCGAAAATGGCGGCAGCGGCAGCAGCCACGCGGTGAGAGCCACCCTCTAAGACCCCTCCACCAGGAGGTAGGACTTTCTTTAGTGACGTAGCCTGTAGGTGGTCCTGGGAGGGGGGGTGTTCCCGGCGCGCCTTCCGCCCAGAGATGAACCGAGAGCCGTGGCACGAGAAGCAGAGCCTCTGCGCCTATTGACGGTGATCCTGAGGTCTCCTAACCCATTTTGGCACCAGAGCGGATGCTTGAGCCATGCATTTTGACTGTGAACTGAGCTAAAATATTAGAAACCCAAAACCTCGCGGCCGCGATAGCGGCCGCGCGGACTCAAAATCTTCACTTTTACCAAGGAAGAGAAATTATTAGATGATGCTTATTCAGCAGGCCTGATTGTTGGGGAAAATTTCCAATCAACAATAGTGAGTTCTGTATGGAAATATGAAATGTACTCAATATATATAGAGAATAATGGGAATATCATTAGCTACTTAGATGGGGGGTGGGGTGGGAGGGGGGTGTATTGGGGTTCTTGGTGGTGGAAAGGGTGCACTGGTGAAGGGATGGTGGTTTAATCAGTATTTGACTGTGACTTAAAAATAAATAAATAAATAAATAGATAGATAGATAAATAAATAAATAAAGGATGGGAGATGTGTGCTGAAAGTAGATAATGGACTAAACATGATGACCTCTCAGTGTCTGTGTTGCAAGTCATAATGCCCAACAGTAGAGAAAGAGAATATGGAGAATACTCTCTGCCATGGAGGCAGTGGGAGGGTGGGAAAGGGTGGGTATACCGGGGATATTGGTGGTGGGAAATGTGCACTGGTGGAGGGATGGGTGTTTGATCATTGTGAGATTGTAACCCAAACATGAAAGCTTGTAACTATCTCACAGTGATTCAACTTGTCACTGTCACTGTCATCCTGTTGTTCATCAATTTGCTCGAGCGGGCACCAGTAATGTCTCCATTGTGAGACTTGTTGTTACTGTTTTTGGCATATCTAATATGCCACAGATAGCTTGTCAGTCTCTGCCATGTGAGCAAGATAACTCTTGGTAGCTTGCCAGGCTCTAACCCGGGTCGGAGGATCGAACCTGGGTTGGCCACATGCAAGGCAAACACTCTACCCGATGCGCTATCGCTCCAGCCAACAGTGATTCAATAAATTTTTTAAAAAAAAGAGTTGTTGTTTGTTTGTTTTGTGGGGCAGGGAGCATGGGGGCTCATACCAAGGGGTGCTCAGCTGACCATGTAGTGCCAGGGATCAAACCCAGGGCTCTGGTATGCAAAGTATGCTCTCTGGCCCTTTAAGTCACTCCAAGTCTTTTAGCCATTTCTCCAGCATACTCTGTATGCATCTTGCATTAAACATTTTTTAATTATCATTTTTTGGGGGGACCCACACTCAGCAATGCTTGGGGAACCAGGTAGCGTCAACAATTGAACCCAGGCCTTTCACATGTAACACCCGCATCAGCCCTTCAGCTCTTCCTCCAGCCTCAGGATGTGGGTCTTAACAAAGTTCCTTGACTTCTCATAGCCTGTTTCCTGCTCTGAAAACTGAAGGAAAATGGGCACGTGCCTCACAGGGATGTCATGAAGTCTAAAAGAGTCAACACATACAAAACACTCAAGACAGAGTGAGCTGACACACACAAAACTCTGCAAACAGCCTTCGTACATAGCAATTTTCAAGTCTGTGAGCAGATACTCTACTACATCCAGGGCCAACATGGCTTTCAGGAGCGTGGAGACCCCAAGAAACATCACTTCACGCTTTCAATTGGAGTTTAAGCACAAATGCAAAACAGGACTCAATGTCTATAAAACAAAAGCTTCATTAGGGAAGTCTTGCTCCATGCTCTTCCTTCAAGACTGGCTGGCGGGAATGCCCAGCACAGCAACAGCTGTAGATGGGAATAGAAAGGTGCCCAAGGAGAGAGGGAAGGAAGTCTATCATTCTCAGCTGTGAAGGAGTCCTCTCTGCTGCATTACACAGAGTAAGAGGGTAAATGGACAGTTGCTTTTCCCAGGTCTTTCCATCACTGCTCTCAGTGCCTGGCAGGTTGACCTGGCCAAGACTTGCTATCCAGGAGGGTATAACCCAGCTGGCAGGCTGTCTCCTTGCTCCAGCCATTTTCCTTTTTGACCTACAGCTCTAAGCATTGGTTTCCTCTCACAGAAAGTCAGAGAAATACAGAAGGCATGATATCCGATCTTCTGAAAGCATACAAAGGTAGGGTGAAACATTAAAACGTGTGCCACCCTTAAAGAATCGGGGCTATAAAAAGTCTACTGGTGAACCTGAGCTGTAGCTCAAGGGTAACACTCAACAGTGACTCCGGAGACCTGGGCACAATCCCTGGCACAGCACAGGGACTGAGAACAAGCCTAACCAGTATGAGGTGCTGAGTGTGACCCCCAGCACCACAGGGACCCCCTCCCCGCCCACCCCTTGGCCCTGGTTTCCCTGTAGCACTTCCCAGAGCCAGGCAGCAGCAGCAGCAGCAGCAGCAGCAAGGACAAAAGGTTAATGACCTCAGGCCAACCAGTTCTTGAAAGCCCCTAAATCAGGACGGGAAGGACCCTGTGAGAGCTTCTCAGATGCTCTGGTTAAAGAAAGACTCAAACCTTTGGAGGCAGAAGTGACCACTGCTGTATTATTTCTCCATTTTCTCTCAATGTAATTCTCTCCCTCTCCCTCTCTCTCTCTGTGCCTCTCTGTGTCTCTGTCTCTGTCTCTCTCTGTCTCTCTGTCTCTGTCTCTGTCTCTCTCTCTCCCCCCCTCCACTTTTGGAGTCACACCCAGCTGTGTTAAGCACTTACTTCTGGTGGGGTGTGGGAATTCTATACAGTGTCCAGGTTTGAACCGGGGTCATCCAAGATCAAGTTGAATGCTCTACCCACTAGTGAGATACCCACTATCTCACTAGTATTTAATCTGATTTTCACCTCTTGGAAGGGTCATCTGTGGGTTATTTAGAAATCGATTTGTTACTTTCCAGTATTTACAGATTTCCCTGTTGCCTTTTACTAATTCTAGTTTGATTCCATCATAATTGGAACCTCCTGCCCCCCATGCAGGCTGTCTTCACTGGGGCCCCCTTGGAAGGGGGTGGGTTGAGTTTCCCTCCCTGCCCCAAACAGAGCCCTGGCAGCTAAAAACCTCCAGAACCCAGCCACAGCCATGCTCAAGGCCACTCTCCACACGCTCAGATGAGCCTCATGCATGAAGGAACCGACAGAGGAACCCAGGTATGCAGGACCCATGGCTGAGATCTCCAAGCTTGCTTGGATCAGGACTGGGCCTCCTCCACCCCAACCCCCCATTTTCCAGTAGTTTGGCAGTCACACCCACAAACTGCCTCCAGCCAGGATCCAGAGACTATAAAACAAAGCTCCCAGAAGAGAGCGGAATTTCGCAGGGCAGAGCCTGGCAAGCTATCTGTGGCGTATTTGATATGCCAAAAACAGTAATAATAATGAACCTCATTCCCCTTATCCTGAACACGACAGGGATGAATGGAGATGTTACTGGTGCCCGCTCAAGCAAATCGATGAGCAATGGGAGGACAGTTATATTGACAGTGATAATTGGAACATGCACAAAGTGTGTCTTTATTTTTCCTCTTTAAAAAAATTGGGCTATACCTACTTGCTCAGGGCTACTCCCAGCTCTCAGCTCAGGGAAACATGGGGTGCTGGGAATTGAACCCAGACCTTCTGCAGACAAAGCATGCTCACAGTCCGTGGAGGACTCTTTCTGGCCCTGTTTCCATTTTGTTTTTAATTGAATCCACCATGAACAACACTTACTAAGTGTTTGAGCTTCAGTCATATAATAATTGAACACCCATCCCTCTACCAGTATATGTTTTCCACCACCAATGTCCCCAGTATTCCTGTTTTCAATTACTAAAAAAAATTGTGAGATTTAATTTATGTTCTCAATATGTCCCACATTACACTTTCCTAGTTGCTTTTTTTCTCCAAGAGCCTTCACAAATACCTGCACTTTCCAGTTCCATTAATAATGCAGAATAACCTTGGCAATGGATGACTGAGAAAGTTATAGGGAGTAAATGTGTTCCCGTCCAACTATTTTCTTGGTGTACTACATCCAGGTGTTTGCTCTGGGTGCTTTGTGGGATATTTTACACCTTTTCATTTAAAAATTAAGAGAATAGGGGCTGGAGTGATAGCACAGTGGGTAGGGCGTTTGCCTTGCACGTGGCCGACCTGGGTTCGAATCCCAGCATCCCATATGGTCCCCTGAGCACCACCAGGAGTAATTCCTGAGTGTAGAACCAGGAGTAACCCCTGTGCATTGCCCCGGGTGTGACCCAAAAAAAGCAAAAAAAAAAAAAAAATTAAGAGAATAAAGAGAAAGGCGTGTGGGGGAGGTTAGGGGTGATGGAACCTGGGGACACTGGTGCTGGGGAATGTACAGTGGTGGAGGGATAGGTGTTAGAACATTGTATGTCTGAAATCTAATCATGAAGAGGGTTTTTTTGTTGTTGTTGTTGTTTTCTTTTCTTTTTTTTTTTTTTTTTTTGGCAATGCACAGGGGTTACTCCTGGCTCTGCACTCAGGAATCACCCTGCTGGCGGTGCTCAGAGGACCATATGGGATGCTGGGAATTGAACCCGGGTGGGCCGAGTGCAAGGCAAATGCCCTACCCTCTGCGCTATTGCTCCAGCCCTCATGAACAGTTTTGTAAGGGTCTGTCTCACAGTGATTCAATAAAAAAAATTTAAATTAAGAGAATACTTAGGTCCTAATAAAATGAACCCAGGAGTTGAAGGAATGACAGCATTCTGAAAATCCTCTGAATTTCAAGCACTAGAGTTTGATTCTAGATTCTACAAGTTTGGCAGTAAGATTCTAAAGTTTGATAGTAAAGTTCTGGAAGAATCATCATTTCTTCATCTTCTTTAGCAAATCCTCACCATGGTTTTAATCTTTTAAGATCTTTTGTTTATTTTAATTTCTAACTTTTTATGAGTAACTCTTTATTTTTCCTCTTGGTTAAGAAGTTTAGAATTTAAAGGGAATATCCTTAAAGTTTCCAACATGTAGATCTAACTAATTTGTATTTTATATTTTTATGGGTAACATCATTGGTTGTTTAATTAATGTTTCTAGAATATCTGTATACATTTTACTGTGATTTAACTTCTAACTCATTCAAAACCTTTGAAAGTTTTCATCCGTCTTTCATTCTAATTTATAGAATTATTCAAAGTTTAGTTTTAATTGAATCATCGTGAGATATGCAACTATTCAAAGTCTTAAAGGGAGATGTTAAAGAATAAATACACACCATTATATAAATCTAATAAAATTCTGAACTAAGGTATCAAAAACATTTACATTACCATATTATATTAAATTTAATTTCACTGAGACTATAGCCCACTATCATTTAAGACAGTTTTCTGCCAAGTTTTTCTTAATTAAAAATATCTCTAATTCCTCACACATTAATATTTCCAAGTAAAACAGAAATCACACAGATACACTTTTGGCAAATCAGCTAAACAGGGAAAATCTTCTAGTCTCACTGGTTTGGGAACACAGACAAAAGCTCCAGCCAGTATTTTGACTCACACACAGCTTTTCAGGAATTTTTTTCTTCTGAACCAGTTGGAAACCAATCTGTTTCTTATGTTAGCAAAGAGAAAAATCCAACTTAAGAAAACCCTCTGGTGTGAACTCGAGAACTACCGCTGAGCCGAGTTGTCGGCGGGAGTGGGATAACCCAAGCTAGCCTAGGAAGGGCCTGGATTTGATCCCCGACCCCTCCAGCACAGCCAGATGTGACTCTGGCACCCCCAAGGTAGGGGTGGAGGGTCACAGAACCTCAGGCTGAACATCACTAGAAGTGGCCCCAGCTTGACCCCAAATCCTAGGACTGCTGATGGCTAAGGTTACTATCAAAAGAAAAGGGAAGAGAGAGAGGGGGGGAAAAAAGGAATTATTCCCTAGGCTAACCCTGAAATTTCCTACCTTTGTTCAAGAGTGAAGGCTCAGAACCAAAAGCTCTTACTGATACACTTAAGTGAACCTGAGTCCCCAACTTTCAAATTCTCTTTTCTGTCTCACTTTCCCACTGCACCTACGGAGCGAGGAGCTGCTGGGGGTTCAGCAGAGAATGTGCACCCCATAGACACAGTTCTGCACCACCCCCGCTTCTGGCCAGCAGTGCAGGGAGCAGAATAACTGTGGCCCCAGTAGCGAGGGAGCTAAAGACCAGGGACCCAGGAGATGAGGTAGAACGCTGATCGGGAAGGATAAAGTGGCAGGGGCCAGGATAACAGGCTGAGCATGCGCTTTGCATGCAGAAAGCCCAGGTTTGATCGTCAGCCCTGCTTGGTGCTCTGAGCACTACCAGTGTGTGCCTACCTTGCCCTGCATCGCCCATGGTGATTCCAGGCAACACAAGTAGTATCCGATCTCTGGTGAGTGTGACCAAATGTGTGCAAGCACCTAGCCAAGGATTACAAACATCACCTAATAGACAACAAAGGGGAGGGAGAAGAGTGGGGTGGAGGTGGGGGGGCGGTACTGACTGGGAACCAGAACCAGCTTTGCCTGTTCATTCCTGAGCACCAAGACGCAAACACCATTTCGAGATTATTTCATCGAGCCACATAAATGCTCAGAAAAGGCTCAACTTCACCTTCACTCACCCTCTGGAGGGGCCCAGGAACTGTTGCTAGTTAAAATCAAGATCCGGGAGGGAACGCATCGGCAACAGGGCCTGTCTGCAGCTGACACCAAATTTTAAGCTGATCTACATCTGTGTTTAGTCTAGGCTTATTTTCAGTTTTCTCTAACTTCGCCCCATCCTCTTCCCCCACCAAAAAAAAAGTTCATTTAAACCTTGGAGGATTGGGAGCTAATGACCAAGTATGGCTTTGGCCATGGATTTAATTTGAAAATTGTTTATGCTTAGAAAGAAAATGGTTCAGGGCATTTGCCAGTTGCTGGGCTTTTAGAACATTCTGGACTTCTGCCTAGAGAAGCTGGCTAATGTTAACCGTGGGTGAGTGCGCCCATCTCCCTCCTGAAATGAGTACTATTTATGAATGGAATTGATTTTCTTTCCAACTTTCAGCCAATTAAAAAAAAAGACATTTCTGAAAAGTATATGCAATTAAATTTTTAAGGCCCTTTGGAGTACTGTAGCACTGTAGCACTGTCATCCCGTTGTTCATCGATTTGCTTGAACAGGCTCCAGTAATGTCTCCATTGTGAGACTTGTTACTGTTTTTGGCATATCAAATATGCCGCGGGTAGCTTGCCAGGCTCTGCCGTGTAGGCGAGATACTCTGTAACTTGCCGGGCTCTTCGAGAGGAAGGAAGGAATCGAACCCAGCTCAGATGCATGCAAGGCAAATGCCCTAACCACTGTGCTATCACTCCAGTCCTTGGTAATGATTTACAATAGTATCATCATAATCATTTTATACTTGCAAGTAAAGATAACTAAAAATGTACTTTTTGGAGAGATCCCCCAAGCAGTGCTCCAGGGATCGGTGGAAAGCTCCAGTGTACTAGGGACAGTGGTGCTGGCCTAGTGACCCAACTCAGCCTCATCTGACTCGGCCACCACAGGGACACCCGAGCACAACTGATCTTGCTGTGCCTGGGATCTGACCCAGGGCCTCGAGCACGCCCAGCACAAGCCCCAGGCCTCTGAGCGCCTTCCTGGCCCCGACAGGCGAAGTTCATGAGGCTGTGGCACTCTTTGGAATCATGTTGTGAACATCTTTTACAAAGCTAAGACTAAACCAACATCAACTCTTCACATCTTAGACCAAGCAAGCCCTAAAGCAAATATATTGAAGTAGCGAAACAAAAAAGGAATTTAGGAGTGGTCCCTGAACTCAGTCAAGAGTAAGCCCTGAGAGAGAACTGCCAGGTGTGGTGATTTCCCCCCCTCCAAAAAAATATTTTAAAAGAAGGAACACTTAATCAAAAGGGAGAGGAGAATCTGACTGGGGGTATGGCTCCTTCCTTCCTTCCTTCCTTCCTTCCTTCCTTCCTTCCTTCCTTCCTTCCTTCCTTCCTTCCTTCCTTCCTTCCTTCCTTCCTTCCTTCCTTCCTTCCTTCCTTCCTTCCTTCCTTCCTTCCTTCCTTCCTTCCCTCCCTCCCTTTTTTGTCTGGGGCATTGGGGTTGGCCCAATCTGGCAAATCTCAGGTTGCTCCTGGCTCTGCACTCAGGAATCACTCTTGGCGGTACTCAGGGGACCATAAGGAATGCCAAGTGCAAGGTGAATGCCCCTTCCTGCCATTCTATCACTCCGTCCCAGGAAATCTGCTTCCAATAAACTCTCTAGCCACAAACCTCTCATAGCATCTTGCTGGAGGCTTGCACACAAGGCCCTCCATAGAAACTCGAGACAGCTTCTCACTTTGCCGCCAGCTTTCTCTGCCTGTCCTAATCCTCCCATTTACAGCATCCTCACCCCGAGACAGCCTGTGCCTGCTGTTCTGTGCTGCTCCAAAGAATCAAACATGCTGAGTTTCATCAGCCACTGACGGGATCCAGGCACTGATTGTTTCCTGTGCCCAGATAAACAGGAGTACTTCCAGGAGCTATGAGCTCAACGGCTGCTGTCTCCCTGCACCTGCTCTAGCATCTGGCATGTTCCACTCAAATGATTTGATGTGCTGGTAAGTTTTCACTATTTGCTTTCACTATTGTCAAAACAAAAATTAGAGTGAGAGAGATACCACAGGGGCTAATGTGCTTGCCTTGCACACAGCCGACCTGGGTACAATCTCTGCACTGCAAATGGTCCCCTAAGCCCTACTAGGAGTGAGCCCTGAGCCCTGAACACTACCGGTGTGGCCCCAATGCCTCCTCTCCCTCCAAAAACTATAACCAAAGAGTATAACCCATGGGTTTGATCCCTAGCACCAGTAGACCACAGAGGTGATTATGCTCAGTAAAATAAGTAGCACTGTAGCACTGCACTGTTGTAGCACTGTCGTCTCGTTGTTCATAGATTTGCTCGAGCGGGCACCAGTAACCACTCCATTGTGAGACTTGTTACTGTTTTTGGCATATAAAATATGCCACAGGGAACTTGCCAGGCTTTGCCATGCAGGCGGGATACTCTCAGTAGCTTGCCGGGCTCTCCGAGAGGGATGGAGGAATCGAACCCGGGTCAGCCGTGTGCAAGGCAAACGCCCTACCCACTGTGCTATGGCTCTAGTCCATAAAATAAGTAAGGAAAAGAAATACAATTGTTGGGCCAGAGAGATATCACAGCAGATAGGGCATTTGCCTAGCACACAGCTGACCCAGATCCCATCCCCAGCATCCATGTGGCCCCCAAGCACTGGTAGGAGTGATTCCTGAGCATCGCCAGGTATAAGTCCAAAACTAACAAACAACAAAGAAAAAGACAACTACAAATACTGGATATATCATATGTGGAATATAAATAACTAAGCAGACTGACTTAATAAAAAAATACCAAAAACCCAAAGCAGCAAAACTGACTCTTAGAGTAGATGAAAAAAGAGGTTAATGGGAGATGAGAAAAGAAGTGGAAGAACAGGGAGAGAAGCTTGCATTAATGGGATAACTCTGAAACTTTGGTGAGAATGTGGGGTTCTAGATTCATATAGAGGTGCTAAGCTACAACCCTGAAATTCTAGGCTACTGCAAACTGATGAAAAGAAACGAAAGGAGGACAGTCACAAAGCCCTCCAAAGTCTGAAATGTATCAAGGGAGACCCGGTTTCCAGAACCAGAAGGTCCAGGCAACATTCATGAAGACACCCTGAAATCAGAAGCACGTGAATATACTTCGAGGATCAAACTTGTCTACGATGCCAGGGACTGGCCTCTTGTAGGAGAATTCTGACATGAACATACAATTGTGAAAAGAGATAAGTTCTTTGTATAGAGGGAACAAAGAATGAAACTGGGGAAATGTTAACAATAACCATGCATTGCATTTACTCCTTTAACTCACGTTATTATTATTATTATTATTTTTTTTTTAGTGCTCAACCCAAAATAATAATAATTTTATTTATGCCGAGGAAAGTGAGAATAACCCTAACAAACACAAACTCTTTTTGGAAGGATCACCTGAGTACAGGAGAATGGATTGCATAGAGAAGGATCTGTTTATCGGGGCTGGAGCAATAGCACAGTGGGTAGGGTATTTGCCTTGCACGCGGCCAACCCGGGTTTGATTCCCAGCATCCCATATGGTCCACTGAGCACCGCCAGGAGTAATTCCTGACTGCAGAGCCACGAGTAAACTCTGCGCACCACAGTAACCAGGTGTGACCCAAGAAGCAAAAAAAAGAATCTGGAGTAACCCCTGTGCATTGCCAGGTGTGACCCAAGAAGGAAAAAAAAAAGAATCTTTTTACCTTGTGGAACATGCTTTTCTTCCATTCTTTATGAAATCCATTACACTGCCCTGTAACTTCTACTCTACTGAGCACATTTTGGGAAAGACTTCTTTGAACAGCTTAGAGATTTAAGCAAGGTAGATGAGAAACTACTGTGTTCACTGTACCAAAGAAGTAAAAGACATTTAAGAAAATCTATTTGTTTGGGCTGGAGTGATAGCACAGCGGGTAGTGCGTTTGCCTTGCACACAGCCGATCGAGGTTCGATTCCTCCCTCCCTCTCGGAGAGCCCAGCAAGCTACTGAGAGTATTTTGCCTGCACAGCAGAGCCTGGCAAGCTACCCGTGGTGTATTTGATATGCCAAAAACAGTAACAACAAAGTCTCACAATGGAGACGTAACTGGTGCCTGCTCGAGCAAATCGATGAGCAACAGGATGACAGTGACAGTGACATTTGTTTTGAGTCACATAGATATAAGCAACAAAAAATTTTGCTACTGAATTCCAATTTGGCTTGGCTTAGAAGCTACACCTGGCAGTACTCAGGGATTACTCCCTTGCTCCGTATTTAGGGATCACTCCTGGGCTCAGGAGACGGCATGTGGTGCCCAGGATCAAAACAGAGTCTGCCAAGTGCCTTAACCCATGTGCTATTTCTTTGGCCCTATTCTGGTCTAGAACTACAAAAAAAAAAAAAAAAAAGGAAAATAGAATTTTTGTCTACTGTTTAGTCCATGTTGGGCTGGAGCAATAGCACAGCTGTTGAGCTTTTGCCTTTTACGTGGCCAACCTGAGTTTGATTCCTCCACCCCTCTCAGAGAGCCCAGCAAGCTACTGAGAGTATCGAGCCCGAGAGGCAGAGCCTGGCAAGCTACCTGTGCGTATTGGATATGCCAAAAACAGTAACAAAAAGTCTCTCAATGAGAAACATTACTGGTGCCCGCTCAAACAAATCGATGAGCAACGGGATGACAGTTTAGTCCATGTTATATGCAGCATAAGGTGCCAAGACACAGCTCTCTGGTGACAGGACCTCAGATTACTAGACATAAAGGAGATACAAGAGATCAGTTAGTTCGATGACATCAATTCAAAAGAGGAAAGTCTCAGAAAGGAAGCCCATAAGCCATTTTTTGCTGGGATGAGACAGAACTTTTCCTCTGCTTTTTGGGGGGTTTTAAGGCCACACCCAGCTGTGCTCATAGATTACTACTGGTTTTACAATCAGGGATCACTCCTGGTGATGATCAGGGGACCATATGGGGTGCTGGAGTTTGAACTCAGATCGGTTGTGAGAAAGGCAAGTGTCTTTCCTGCTCTACTACCTCTTTGGCCCCAGACCTAATATTTTTATGGAAAGACCAGCCCCATGTTCCACCATAGTATGTATGTTACTATACTGTGAGTTTCTGGAGACCAAATTTTCTAAAGTCTCTTTTGAACTTTGGCAGGTAGTTTTAGATTATGATCTCCACCATGTTCTTTCAAAACAGTACACATATTTTGTAAAAGAAATTTGTCATCTGGGGCTGGAACGATAGCACAGTGGGTAGGGCCTTGCATGCGGCCGACCTGGGTTCAATTCCCAGCATCCCATATGGTCCCCCCAGCACCACCAGGAGTAATTTCTGAGTGCATGAGCCAGGAGTAACCCCTGTGCATCGCCGAACATGACCCAAAAAGAGAAAAGGAAAAAAAAAAAGAAAGAAACTTGTCTTCTAAATGCTATATTTGTGCTGTAAGAGTTGGGTTTGTTTTTTTTTCTTTTTGGATCACACCCGGCTATGCACAGGGGTTACTCCTAGCTCTGCACTCAGGAATTACCCTTGGCGGTGCTCAGGGGACCATATGGGATGCTGGGATTCAAACCCGAGTTAGCGGTGTGCAAGGCAAATGTCCTAACCGCTGTGCTATCACTCCAGCCCTGAGTTTTGTATTTTAAAAACTGAAGTCACTGGGAGAGAATGGGGATGACGCTGATAAGAACAACTGTCAAGGGGCCAGAGCGATAGTACAGCCAGTGGGGATGGCATTTTCCTTGCACGCTACAGACCCAGGTTCAATTTCCGGCATCGAATACAGTCCCCTGTGCATTGGTATGCTCAGTCCTGAGTACAGAGCCAGGAGTAACCCCTGAGCAATGCTGGGTGTGGCACCCCTCTCCCCCTATCTCCCCCACACACACTGCCTGCAATAAAAAGAAGGCTCTTCTTTTCGCCGTTTTCCTCAGCTGGTTCTAGAGATGATTCCAGAACCAACATGAGCCCAAATGTAGATATTACTTATTGTCTCTTCTCAGAGAACAAGAAGGAGCATTGGTACTTTAACCATTTCCCTGGCTCACTGAACAGATTGAAAGGTACTTCTATTTATTGTGAGCAATGGTGATTTTTTATGAATAATAAATGATATACGTCAAGAAACCATAAAGATCTAATTTAATGTCTTAAAAGCTGAGATTGATTTTGTTCTAGGAAATTTACGTTGGAATATTCCTTTCAAGGAAGTGGGTGGTTCTATTCTCTTCCTTGTTTTCCCTTGGTCTACACAATGATATGGATCCTTTATTTAGGGGTGGGGGGAGTACGGGAGAGGAAAGCATGCCACTTCTGGAACTTCTCAGACTTCACTTGGGCCTGGGATACGGCTCAGTTGTAAGCTCATGTCTTTTTTTTTTTTAAATTTTATTGAATCACCGTGAGATAGTTACAAGCTTTCATGTTTGGGTTACAATCTCACAATGATCAAACACCCATCCCTCCACCAGTGCACATCCCCCACCACCAATATCCCAGGTATACCCCCCCCCTTTCCACCCTCCCTCTGCCTCCATGGCAGACAATATTCCCCATACTCTCTCTCTACTTTTGGGCATTGTAGCTTACGGCACAGACACTGAGAGGTCATCATGTTTGGTCCATTATCTACTTTCGGCATGCATCTTCCATCCCGACTGATTCCTCCAGCCATCATTTTCTTAGTGATCCCTTCTCTATTCCATCTGCCTTCTCCCCTCTGCTCATGAAGCAGGCTTTCAGCTATGGGGCAATACCTTTGGCCCTTGTCTCTACTGTCCTTGGGTGTCAGCCTCTTGTGATGTTCTTCTATACTCCACAAGTGAGTTCAGTCCTTCTATGTCTGTTCCTCTCTTTCTGACTCATTTCACTTAGCATGACACTCTCCCTGTCTATCCATTTATAAGCAAATTTCATTACTTCATCTCTCCTAACAGCTGCATAGTATTCCATTGTGTAGATGTACCAGAGTTTCTTTAACCAGTCATCTGTTCTAGGGCACTTGGGTTGTTTCCAGATTTTGGCTATTGTGAACAGTGCTGCAATGAACATATAGGTACAGCTATCATTTCTACTGTGCTTTTTTGCATCCTCGGGATATATTCCTAGAAGTGGTATTGCGGGGTCATATGGAAGCTCAATTTCTAGTTTTTGAAGGATTGTCCATATTGTTTTCCGAAAGGCTGGACCAGTTGGCATTCCCACCAACAGTGAAAGAGCATCCCTTTTTCCCCACACCCATGCCAGTAAGCTCATGTCTTGCATGTGGAAACCCCTACTTAATTCCTGCCACCGCAAACAAAACACACACACACACACACAACAACAACAACAACAACAAAACCCAAAACTTGCTCTAGGATGTGATATTAAAATTTTTTCTATGAAGCTGCTTAACTTCAATTCTTATTATTTTATTTTATTTTTGCCTTTTGGGTCACACCCGGCAATGCACAGGGGAAACTCTTGGCTCTGCACTCAGGAATTATTCCTGGCAGTGCTCAGGGGACCATATTGGATGCTGGGAATTGAACCCAGATTGGCCGTGTGCAAGGCAAACGCCCTACCCGCTGTGTTATTGCTCCAGCCCCAACTCTTATTTTTACATATATTCCACTTCTATTTAGGAGCTGCCACCATGAAATTAGGAACAAGCACAAGAAAACCCTCAGCTGGGAGATAAGATTTACCTTAAAAGAACTGGAAAGAGGGCCAAAGACGTAGCACAGCAGACAGGGCACTTGCCTTGCACGCAGCCAACCTGGGTTCAATCCCTGACATCCCATCTGAGCCAGGTGTAATGCCTGAGCATTGCTGGGTGTTGCCCCAAAACCAACCAAACAAAAACCAGATAGAAAAGGGCTAGAGAAATAGTACAGAGATTTAGGCACTTGCCTTGCATGTGGCTGACCTGATTTGATCCCTAGCACTGAGCCCTACCCAAAGTCAGGAGTAAGCCCTATGCACCAAAAGGTGTGATCCATGCCTTCCTTCTCCACTCTCACAAAAAAGAAATGATTTACCTCAAAGCTCCCCCTATCATAGCTTTAATTATGACTGTAATGATTAAAAGGAGCAAACATTGGGGCTGGAGAGCTAGCAGAGCAGGAAGGGCACTTGCCTTGCACCCGGCAGACCAGGCACCTCCTGTCGTCACCCAAATGTTGCCAAAAGTGATCCCTGAACACAGACCCAGGAGTAAACTCTGAGCATTGCCAGGTGTGGCCCCCAAAGGAAGAAAGATGAAAAGACGAAAAGAAAAAAAGGAAGAGAGAGAAGAGAAAGAGAAGGAAGAAAGGAAAGAAAAATGAATAAAAGAAGAATGAAAGAAAGAAAGAAAGAAAGAAAGAAGGAAGGAAGGAAGGAAGGAAGGAAGGAAGGAAGGAAGGAAGGAAGGAAGGAAGGAAGGAAGGAAGGAAGGAAGGAAGGAAGAAAATAGTAACAAACACAAATTGCTTGATAGAACTATGGTTCACTTAATCATCCTCAAATGGACAGAAAGTAGAGCACATTTTGTGTCTTCCAAGATTATCAAAAGAAAATGTAGAAGAAATTTAGGAGAAACATAAAGAAAAACAAAAGAAAACTTCTTTTGGGATAAAGTACAGAATGTTCTGGAACTGTTATTAGAGGGAACCTGGAGGGACTGCAGAGCCTCCTTCTTTCTTCTCCGCTGGGGCTAACCCAGATGCTTTGTTCCCAGAGTCAGGCAGACTCCTCGACCTTTTCAATGCTTTGTCCCAGTGAGCAGCAGTCTTAGCTTTTTCAAGCAACTCCCAGTGAAAAGCCTTTCAAATGCCAAAAAGGAGAGGGCAAGGTAGTACATTTTAAATAATGAATTTCCACCAATGGAAGTTTTATTCAATGGCCAAAAATGAGGGCAAAGAAGACATGAAATGGGGCCAGCAAGATTCTCAAAAGGCTCGAGCACATACCCTGTGTGCTGGAGGCCAAGTTCCATCACTGCACGCCCTACCCCCCCCCCCCCCCGCCCACCAGCACAGCCAGGAGGAGCCCAGGTGGGAGAAGCCTCCAGCACCATGGGTGTGACCCAACATCTAGTAAAAAAAAATCAGAGGAAAGCATTAAAATGAAAGCCACTCTCTAAGTGGAGAGCTGACCAGCATCTCACACTATGTATTATTTACGAAAGTCCTGGAAGGCCAAGCTGTACCCGCTAGACTATTCTTTGGACTTAAGACTTACAGTGTATTTTATTATTTATTGGGCACGAGGACTCTCAGGCTGTGCTCAGGAGTCCCGAAGGCCCCACCAGGAGAGTCTCAGACAACCAAGCCGGTGGTTCAATGCAAGGGCTTGAGGGTGTGATGTTGGGGATACCCTCTGGGCACCCTGGCAGTGCTGAGAATTGAATCTGGGTCAGACATATGCTCAGTGTTATAGTATAACAGCCCTAAAAGTTATAGTATATCCTGGCTTTGAGAGTTCATTTTAAATCATCTCTTAGAGCAAAGAAGTTTGAATAAGAACTTGTGCATGGTGGAGAGTCAATGTATGGGCGAGAATATTAGTGTGGATTTTATTTGAGTAGCCAGCCAAAAATAGGTGTGACCTGAAGCAAGCCAATTTTGGAAAAGTAAGGAAGCAGAATTTTCTTTGCCTCAATCTATACCCAGGAAATCTGTTGGGTAAAGGTCCCTCCTCCAGACCCAGAGAGATAGTACAGGGGATAAGGTTCTCGCCTTGTACACAGCCAACCCTGGTTTGATCCCCGGTACCATATATGGCCCCCTGAACACAGCGAGGAGTATATCTCAGAGCACAGAGGAAAGAGTAAGTCCTGAGCACTGCTGGGTATGTCCACCTCCAAGAAAAAGAGGTCACCCCTCTTCAAGTCCCTCAAATGATATTCCCTGTAATGATTCTCTATTGTCATATATCCAGCTGCAGAGCTATTCCCTTCCCTGGGACCCTCACCAATTTCCTTCCAACTTTTAGTAAGTTAGTCAGCAAAGCTCTGTAGTGGAAGGCTGAGGGCAGATTCTTCCAGTAAGAACCTACCTGTGGCAGTTTCATGTCATTGATATCCCAGCTTAGCACCTCTTTCTCTTCAGAGCCAGTATCTTCAGGTTGCATGATAAATCAAGTTGTCTGTGGGTGACCAGTGGCTCTTGTCACCTCAGTTCTTGGCAATGTTGCTCTCGAAGGCTTTAGTAAGGTTGGACTGGTCGACTTGTACAGTTTGCACCAAGAGACTGTTTTCTGAGACTAAGAAAATGAAGGATAATACCACTGATCACTACATGAGATAAAAATCTGCCAGAAAAACCTGTTTCAATGACTTTTTTTTTTTTGTAAGCACCACTGCATAAAAAAAGGAAAACAGACTCCGCTGGCAAACTTACTGAAATAAAATTTGACCTAGTGGAATCAGGCACACTGGTGACCCTGGTTTTCTGTCTTGGGTACAGAGTTTCTCGTGGCTAGACCCAGGCTGATAAGCTTTCAAGGGGCCCGTGTTACCTCTATCCAATGGCTAAGACCTTTCTTGCCTTAAAGCTATAGTGTTGGGGCAGAAGGGACAGCTGGCCTAGAGTTGCTTCTACCGAAATGCTTTCATAAGTGAGTGAGCTAGTGTGGGGTTGAAGTTACTGTAACCTTGAAGGTCTGGTTCTACTGTCGCTTCAGGGTCTGTTAATTGAGGGAGAGGAGGACGAAGAGAGAGTTTTATGGACACTGAGTTCAGGTCCCAAAATCATCTTCCAACCTGCTGTTCTCTTCTCATCAAAGCATCTTGATGGAGTGACCATGAAAAATGCAACCTTCTCTGTTCCCATTTCCAGAGCCAGCCGAGGGCCCCAGGACAGGATTGAGAGATGGTCCCCGTGGAGGCTGCAAGGATTCATCCCCACATATGCCCAACCTAAGTTGGCTTACTGAAATCCCTTCCTCTTCTGGCTGGGCTGCGTCTTTGTGGTTGGGGCCACCCAAAAGGTCACAATCTTATGCCAAATGTGCCTGAGAGGTAAATTTATTTGAGAACTCCGCCCAAAAATAACATTTCTTGACTTTGTTCAACCCAAAGAATGCTTATGCCTCTCCCACTCTATTTTAGCCAAATTTTCTATCTCCATCCCCACAAGACAGTCCTGTCTCATTTTATTTTGACTTATACTATGTAACATATCTGCTGTTGGTGGAAACTGAAAAATACCATTTCTAACTACAATTGGTTAAAAGGGTTTGACAGGAATGGGATGGGGAGAGAGAGAGAATGAGTGAGAGGAAGAAGGGAAGGAGAGAGACAGGGAGGGAGAAAAGGAGGGCAGGAGAAATTTAAGACTATCTACTCAGAAAAGTGTTAATCATTTTGCAGATGAACTGTTCTTGTTAATGAATACGAAGGGAAACATATTTACACATGTGACATTTCCATTTCCCGGTGTTCTTGCAAAAGCAAGGGACATGATAATGTTACATAGAACTATTTAATAGTAAACTTGAACTACAAGTTAGATTATAGTCCTAACCCATGAGAAGACCTTTTTGATTTTTGATTACTTTACTATTTTATTTAAAAAATAATTCTGTGTATGTGTGTCTCTGTGTGTGTGTGTATACACACACGCATGCATGCTGAGGTTGACTTCAGGGCTTCACACCTGTGAAACAAGTACCTACCTCTGAACTACTTTCAGAGTCCTTAGTTTTTGTTTGTTTGTTTGTTTGTTTGTTTGTTTGTTTTATGCTTTTTGGGTCACACCCAGCTATGTTCAGAGGTTACTTCTGGCTCTACACTGAGGAATTACTCCTGGCGGTGCTGGGGGACCATGTAAGATGCTGAAAATTGAACCCGGGTCGGCCGTGTGCAAGACAAACGCCCTACCCGCTGTGTTATTGCTCCAGCCCCAAGTCCTTACTTTTTTGACTTTGTATACTCTAATGTTTCAGTCACTGGCATAGGTAGAGGGAATGTGTGTGAGATAGAAGACAGCTCTTGGTTATGAAATAACAAGAGTCTCTTTCCTCTCTCTCTGGGGTCTCTTTCCTCTCTCTACCCTCTCCCTGCCCTCACCAACCTAGCTACTGCAAACTCAAAAAGTGGGAAGATCCTATTCCTCAACTCAAGCACTGATGTGCCATTAAATCCCAGAGTTTGAACTCAAATTCCTACATTTGGCAAATAAATACTTGGTTATGGGTGAAATGATGTAACAGATTCGCTTGACTGCAGAATAATGATATAACCTATACTAGTTCAGGAATGTTGAGTGTACTTGTAACAGTTTTATGTCCTAAACCAGAATGTGGCTCAAGTGGTAAACACACGGCTTGCGTGAGTGAGGCCTTGGGTTTCCTCCCCAGTACTGGGGACACTGCCAGAAGAGGTCTCTGAGCTGTGACAGCCATGCAAGGTGCAGTCCCTGGCACCACAAATAACACCAAATAGTTTTATGGGCCGGGAAGGGGGACTGGGGTAGAACCTCTGCCTCCCAAGCATAAGACCTCAAGACTAACCTGTGGTACCACTCCACAGACCCACATCACCGAATGAGATGTGATCCCTGGCACTAAAACAAATATGCAACCCACGGCAAGGACCAAAACCAAGAGTATGACCACCTACCCTCACCCCCCAGCAAGCACCACAACCAAATATATAGCTTTCAGAAATCCTGGCACCTAAGGATATGATGCCCAGGAAGCAAGTGTATGATATCACACAGTAATTGACAAAAAAAAAAAAGGAAAGGACGAGAGAAATTTAAGGTTTCTTCACACTCAAAAAAGTTAAGGAAAACATTTTATGTTCTTACCTGTTTGAACATTGACAACAGTAACCAGAGTCTGAAATGTGTTAAGTAAGAAGATTCACATTTCAAAAATTCCAAGACATTGTGTTAAGCCCAGGCAGCACAGATAAAATCCTTTGGCTTTTAAATGAAAGGGAGGAGAATTAAAAAAAAAAATACATGGTAGAAAAGATACATTGCTTAAAAAGTCTTTTTTCTGATTTTTTATTTTGGCAAACGGACATTAATTTAACATTTCCTTGAAACTTAAGAACAAATTATGGAAAAGAAGAAATGACTGTTTTGTAGTCCCTAAAACATAAGCAAGTACACTCCGTTCTCCTCTGGGATTAGAAAACTAAATTTGCCAGAACTTTCTTTTCTGGCAAATTTAGCAACTGAAGCCAACACGCATTCAGTTTCCATCTTTCCCACAGAATACCAGCTGGAACGAATGAAACCTAGACGCAATGAGCTGCCAATGACCGCATCCCTTCCGCGAGGCTCCCCTGGGGATTTCTGCCTTCCTTACCTCTGATTTCCAATGGAGATGCAGACCAAACCGTGTCATACAAATCTCATCTCTGCTGCAGGTCCCAGCAGGCGCTGGTCATTTTCTACAGAGTGGCTGTGCCCCAATCCAGGTCAAGGTACATTATGTTAATGAGCTCTGACCATGGTCCAATCAAAGTGGAGATGCTCTCAGCTCCGGAATAGGTAAGAGTGACCCAAGAAGCCACTTAACCAGCCCAATTCGTTGAACGCCAGTAATGTAGATGAATGAATATTCTATGGTGTGCGTCTGCATTTTCTTCTCCTCTGGGTTTAAAGGGCCTTGCAACTGAAACGGATGTTGATGGAGAACCACAGGAGGAAATACAGATGTTTTTCTTCTCCTAACTTCCTAGGTCCTCCCTAGACAAACTTATTTTCCATAGATTCTGATTCGACCCCCATTTCCTCCTGCCTGTGTTTAAGGGGGGGGGGGAGGTTACAGAAATAACACATTCATGGAATTTATATAGGAAAAAATGTTTGGAAACCAACAACTCTTTTTTTGTTTTGTTTTGTTTTTTTTGGGTCACACCCGGCGATGCACAGGGGTTACTCCTGGCTCTTCACTCAGGAATTACCCCTGGCGGTGCTCAGGGGACCATATGGGATGCTGGGATTAGAACCGGGGTCGGCCGCGTGCAAGGCAAACGCCCTACCCGCTGTGCTATCGCTCCAGCCCCATTTTTTTTTTTTTTGGTGGAAACCAACAACTCTTTAACTAGAAACTTTAAGAAGGTTATCCTTCCCCTAAGAGTGATACTCACAAATTCGGTGCTCAGGAATCTGTGCGCAGCAATAACTCTTGGCAGTGCTCAGGGGACCATAAGTGGTGTCAGGAATTGAACTTGGGTCACCTGTGTGTAAGGCAAGTGCCCTGCCTAACGTGCTGTCTCTCTCTGGCTCTGCCCACAAATTCTGAATGTTCTAATCTTGCGCTAACACCACCACCCCACCCTCCTCCCCAAATTTTCCCTTAAGGAATTATGCTTAGGCGTCTGGATACAGACCTAGTGAGTTCAGTTCACTTGCTATGTTCCAGGCATTCTGGAAATACAAAAGACAACGCAAGTCTTAAGAAGTTTAGTCTGGGTGGAGGAAGCAGGGAGATGGCTCAGAAGTCTGGAGCACAGATTCTGCACACAGGCAGTTCGATCCCAGAAAACCACTCGGGAGTGGCCCCAAAACAAAACAATAAAAATTCAGTGGAAAAGATTTACCCAGATGATACAAGAGCCCAAGATGCCCTGGCGGGCAGATACGAGGCAGTGTGAAGGGGACATAGAGGGACGTGTCACAGAGCAGAAAGGTGGCGATTCCGAGGAACTTCTTCCTCCAAAATGATGCTGACCAGCCATTTGGGTGATGTTTGTCACACGTGTTAAAGCATCAGGGAATAGGGGGGTGTTCGGGTATTAGATGAGGAGTATGGTGGGTCCTGAGCCACAGGAGGAGTTGTTCTTGTCTGATTGCAGACCCTGGGAGGTGGGGGAGAAGTAAGAACAAGTCTGAAGGTGCAGCGCTGGGGGCTGGGGATGGCTCTGACGCTGAGCTTCTGCCTTGCAGGCATGAGGCTGGCCCGGCACCGCCCTGTTAGCTGAGAACAACCCTGGGGCCCCTCAGCAAATCGCTCAGTCTGCAGTGCTCTGCCGCCAAGAGTGCGACCCTGGCTACTGCTACAACAACAACAACAAAAACAACTTCTAAGTTTTTTTTTAAGTTTTTATTTATTTTGCTTTAGGGCCACACCCGGCGGTGCTCAGAGGTTACTCCTGGCTCTGCACTCCAGAATCACTCCTGGCAGGGCTCGGGGTTCAGAATATATGGGATGCTGAGGATGGAACCCCAGTTGGCCGTGTATAAGACAAGTAAGTGCCCTGCCTGCTGTACTCGTTCTCTAGTCTAACAACTTTAGCACAGCGGGTAGGGCATTTGCCTTGCACATGGCCGACCCGGGTTCTATTCCTCTGTCCCTCTCGGAGAGCCGGCAAGCTACCGAGAGTATCTTGCCCATGTGGCAGAGCTTGGCAAGCTACCTGTGGCGTATTTGATATGTCAAAAAACAGTAACAACAAGTCTCACTTGGAGATGTTACTGGTGCCCGCTCGAGCAAATCGATAAGCAAAAAGGATGACAGTGATATAGTGATTTTTTTTAATTTTTATTTTTGTTCTAGAGTCACACCCAGTGATGCTCATAGGTTACTTCTGGCTCTGTGCTCAGGAATTACCCCCACTACTCTGGGGACCATGTGGGATGCTGGGGGTTGCCAGGTGCAAGGCAAGATCTCTACCTGCTGCCACTATCTCTCTGGTCCCAGAACTCTATTTTATTATTATTATTATTATTATCATTTTGGGTCACACCCAGCGACATTACTCCTGGCTCTGTACTCTGGAATTACTTCTGTCGGTGCTCAGGGGACCATATGGGTGCCGGGGATGAACCCGGGTTGGCCATGTGCAAGGTAAATGTCCTACCCGCTGTACTATCATTCCAGCCCCAACTTTTTTATTTTTAAGGGAAGAGAAGCCGTAGGGCAGGGGAAGTTCCGTTCTTGAGAAGTCTCTCAGGCTATTGGTCCACCCCTGAGACAGTGTCGGAGGCTGGCGGGGAAGTGGGAGAGCCTCCCCACAGCCAAAGACTTCCCCACCCTGCTGAAGACTTCCTTTGCTCTTGATCTAATCCTGGTCTCCTGCATGCAGTCCCTGCCAAGCCCGCTCTCCCTCTAGTGCCGCCAGATAAAGCCCAGAGTTGTACCATGCTAGGTTATATCTAGAGAAATCCCCCCAGGACTGAGCCCCTGGGTCACAGAGCAGAGTCAAGAGCAGGTTTAGGGAGGCGATGAACTGGTGACTGGCACACCTGCTACGATGGTTTTCTTATTTGAGTCCCCTTGCGACAGGACTTTCTCCTGTCAACATTTTATCCATTCTCAAGAACCCAAAATCTCTTTTTTAAAAATTTAATTTAATTCATTTTTTTGTGTGGGCTGGAGTGATAGCACAGCGGGTGGGGCACTCTCTTTGCACGCGGCCGACATGGGTTCAATTCCTCCGTCCCTTTCAGAGAGCCCGGCAAGCTACCAAGAGTATCTCGCCCGCACGGCAGAGTCTGGCAAGCTACCCGTGGTATATTCGATATGCCAAAAACAGTAACAACAAGTCTCACAATGGAGACGTCACTGGTGCCCGCTCAAGCAAATCGATGAACAATGGGATGACAGTGATACAGTCAATATTTTTTGTGGGGGCCTACAGCCGGCAGTGCTCAAGAATTTTTCCTGGCTTTGCTTAGGCAATCATGCAGTGCTGGGGATTGAACCTGGGCCTCCAGCATGCAAAGCATGTAATCAAGCCCATTGAGCTCTTGGGGCTGGAGTGACAGCACAGCGTGTACGGCGTTTGCCTTGCATGCAGCTGACCCAGGGTTTGATTCCCAGCATCCCAGATGGTCCCCCGAGCACTGCCAGGAGTAATTCCTGAGTGCAGAGCCAGGAGTAATCCCTGTGCATTGCTGGGTGTGACCCAAAAAGCAAAAAACAAACAAACAAACAAACAAACAAAAACAAGCCCATTGAGCTCTTTCTCTGGCCCTAAAATGTCTTTATGAGACTCCCACCGTTCTCCCCACCCCCTCACACCGCACTGGTCTAGAGCACATAATTTCTCAGTTTCTGTGATGGTCCAGAACTCTGTTTAGGGGGCCCTGGAGATTCCCAAGTGTAATGCTGATGTTACATTGTTAATACTTTTTCACTCTTGTCCCAAGAACCAGCTATTCTCTGACGGAAGAGAGAATTGGGGATCTCTGATTGATTAAGCCGATAGCTGAGGGCACAAACTGATAACAGAACTTCTACTTCTGCAAGGTCCAAGCTTCTTGTCCCGGGTTCCCTAACTGGATCTCTATTCATACTGTTAACAAGAGTTTGGGCTGCTTCCCTTGACTGAAACTTCAGTGTTGCCAGAGCAAGCTCAGTACTTCATCTTTCCAGCATCTTCCTAAAGGTCCAAGTTTATCTTCCCTCTACCCCTTTGAAGGAGGAGGAAATCAAGACTCAAGACAACTCACTAGTGTTTAGGTGGCAGAGCTGTGGGAGAGCTTAAAGGAGTGTTCACCTCTTGGTTAACCATAATCCGGTTTTCCCATGTGTTCAAGCATTTAGAGAGGCCCAGGATGGCCAAGTGACATTGTACCATACCTAATCCCATAACAACTATAACAACCCTCCAAGTTAAGGTGTTTACCTAGACTGCACTCATTTGTGGTGTATAGAATAACATCACGTGAGGCTGACACACAAGGTCAGTAGATACAAGGGCCAGGAGGATTACCCCATATCTGGAAGACTGCTTCATGAGCAGAGGGGAGAAGGCAGATGGAATAGAGAAGGGATCACTAAGAAAATGACGGCTGGAGGAATCATTCGGGATGGGAGATGTGTGCTGAAAAGAGGTAATGAACCAAACATGATGACCTCTCAGTGTTGCAAGCCCTAATGCCTAAAAGTAGAGAGAGAGTATGGGGAATATTATCTGCCGTGGAGGCAGGGAGAGGGTGGGAAAGGGGGGTTATACCAGGGATATTGGTGATGGGGGATGTGCACTGGTGGAGGGATGGGTGTTTCATCATTGTGTGATTGTAACCCAAACATGAAAGCTTGTAACTATCTCACAATGATTCAATAAATTTTTTTTTTAAAAAAAGGTCTTTACCTAGAATGCAGCTGGTAGCTTTCAACTCATAGCCTTGAGACATACCTTGTCCCACTAAATGGATGAACATGCTTCAGCATCTTCCCTCTGTCTGTGTGTCTGTCTGTCCTCCCAGTACCTACCTTATCTCAATCAATGGGGGAAGCCCTAACTCCTCCTGCATTTGGATTTGTCTAACTTCTCTAGTGTGGATTAAATCGTGGGTCTAGGGGCTGGAGAAATAACAGTGGGTAGGGTGTTTGCCTTGCACGCAGCCAACCCAGGTTCGATTCCCAGCATCCCATATGGTCCCTCGAGCACCGCCAGGAGTGATTCCTGAGTGCAGAGGCAGGAGTAAACCCTGTGCATCACTAGCAAAATAAATAAATCTTGAGTCTAACAATTACTGTGCCTTAGGGATTGTTCCAGATGTTCAATCCTTACTCCCACCTCACGATACACAGAATCGCAATCAGTGCAGGTGTGGTTCTAGACCACTACAATAAAACATGCATTGCTATATGTCCCATGAATATTTTGTTTTCTCTGTGTTTATAAAAGTCCTGTTGACATGATATAGTTGCCTATTAGGGTGCAATAGCATTATGTCTAAAAATGTGTAAACTTTTATTAAGAAATACTTTTCTTGCTGAAAAATATTAACATTTAATGATCAGTTCCACAACAAATATATTGAAAATGCTAACCAGTCACTCAAACCTTCAACAAGTCTTTGTGTGTGTGTGTGTGTGTGTAAAATATCTGTGAAATGCAGCAAAATGAGATATGCCTATATTTTAAACAATATTAATAAGAAGAAACTGGGACACAGAGATATTAAACAACTTAATCTTTACAAGACCATGAAGCAACCAATCTTTTTTTTTTCCTTTTTGGGTCACACCAGGCGATAAACAGGGGTTACTCTTGGCTTTGCCCTCAGGAATTACCCCTGACGGTGCTCAGGGGACCATATGGGATGCTGGAAATCGAACCCAGGTTGGCCATGTGCAAGGCAAACGCCCTACCCTCTGTACTATTGCTCCATTCCCATGAAGCAACCAATCTTGAAGCATAAACAAACTGGCTTGGTCAAGGAGAACATCGACTTGAGAAGGACTGTTAGAACATCTTGCCTGCATGTCTACCTGACACAGGGACCCTCTCTCATTTTAGCATTCCCCTGCCTCCTTGCTTCACCAGGCTTTAGGAAACTGCTGTTCTTTTCCTCCAAGGCTGAGCATCAGAATTTTCTGTCCTTGAGTCAGAAAGGTGGTCAGAGGGCTGGGGCACATCCCTTCCAGGTGGGAGCCCTGGGTTTGATGCCCACCCCGACCTGGTCCCACCAGCACTGCCCCAAGCTGGCAGTAACCCCTGAACAATTCCAGGTGTGGCTCAAAAAGCAAAGCACTGTTCGTTCTGTCACTTATGGTACGGGACCCTATCTGCCTCACACAGGTCTTCCCTAGAGCTTTCCAAATCAAAGGTGGAGGAATTGCTTTTTCATTCAGATGCCAAGGGAGGGAGAGAGAACACAGGGGTGAAGTGAGGGGCTTGCCTTGCATGCAGTGATCCTGATTTGATTCCTGACACTGCTGAGATCCTCTGCACAGAGAGAGCCCCGGTCCTCCTGGGTGTGTCCCTCCGGGATTACAAAGGCTAAACTGTAAGTCTGTGGTAGTTATCTCTGCTGCTGCAGGGCAGAATCTGAGAGGTGAAACCAACAAGTGGGGGTGGGCAAGAGGAAGGCGGAGAGACCTGGTTACACTTCAGTTTGAAGTTACCTTCAATCTGGTTTCCCACAAGCCCTCCGACATGTTTCTTAAATTTCCACTTATTAGAGATCTATTTTTAAGTGTTTCAGTTTAGGAGATTGAACCCCAGGACTCACATATGCAAGGCTGGTGGTTTACCATTAAGTCACGTATCCAACCCTTACATTTTTCATCAAGACTTCGGCTCCTCCTTGTATTTATGTGTAAAAGGTAGGCACCCCTTTGTTTGACACCCTTAAAAATCAGTAGGTGGGGACGGAGCGATGTATAATGGTTAGGGTGCTTGCCTTGTACATGGTTGACCGGGGTTCAATCCCCAGCATCGTATATGGTGTCCTGAGCACTGCCAGGACTGATCCCTGAGTGCAGAGCCAGGAGTAAGGCCTGAGGACCACTGGGTGTGGCCCAAAAGCCAAAAAAAAACTTTAATAAAATCAAATCAAATCTCAGGAGGGGCTTTATAATGTCTCACCTGAATCAAAGTGCAGGACACAGAAATTATCTTTAGCTTCATCTTGCTCAGAAATTGTTTGTTTCTTGTTTGCAGTACCTGGAACCGAACCCAGGGCCTCCTGCACGAAGCTATGTGCTAAGCTGCTGAGCTACAGCCTGGGTCTGCAGATACTGTTCTTAAAGCCGATAATCCAGGGACCATCAAAAACAAAATAGTTACTTAACCCGACTTTGACTCCAGACTGGTCTCAAATGTCCACTGAGGGAAATTGCCAGAGAAAGGTAGCCGCCTCAGCCTATCTCAAAGGATTCATTAAAGAACTTCAGTGACTTAGCTCTCAACCTGAGAACCAATTTTCTGTCCCCTGTACCAGAATATCATCCCCAACAGCAAGACCATGAAATGACCTTACGACAGAGACCCCCAAATAACTCACTGGCAAAAGCACCTGCCTTGCAAGCGTGAGACTGAAAGTTGGATCCCTGATGCTGCCCCCATGAACTGAGCCCCCCATTCCTCACAGGGAGGAAGGGCTAGAGAGATCAACAGACTGAAGCACAGATTCTGAATGCAGGAGCCACGGATTTTATCCCTGGCACCACTCGGTCCCCTGAGCACAGCTAGGAGGATGATTGAGCACTGAGCAGGGAGTAACCCTGGAGCACCACCAGGAATGGCCCGAACTCCCTTCCCCCCAAATTAAAACTAAAGTGAAAGGAGAAAGGAATAGTGACCAGAACACTCTGGGGACTGATAAAGGCCTGTCATACAAGGAAGGAGCTGATGACAGCTGAGAAAGAACCGAGAGAACGTGCAACACAAACTAAGACCAGTCTTCTCTGCTTTGAGAAATTTGGGTTTGGGTTTGGCTGGGTTTGGGTTTGGCGTCACACCCAGCAGCCCTGTGCTCAGGGGTCACTCGTGGCAGGGCTGGGGAGCCATATGTGGCACCTGGGATTAAACCAGCTCAGTGGCAAGCAAAGGAAGTGCTTTAAACCCTGTTCTATCTTTTTGTTCCTGCATTCCCCCTTTCCCCCTTCCCCAACTTGATCTCTATAAAATAAGAGTCTATAGTTTGAATTCGACTGACTTCAATGTACTCCAATTTTGATTTAGCATAGACTGCCCCAGCAATACACAGGGATCTGAGGACCACCAGAGACGTCCCTAGTGGTGCCAGGGGGGAGGAGAGAGACATGCGTATCAGGCATGAGCTCTAGTTCTTTCACTTTTTTTTTTTTTGCTTTTTTTTAAGTCACCCCCAGCGATGCACAGGGGTCACTCCTGGCTCTGCACTCAGGAATTACCCCGGCGGTGCTCAGGGGACCATATGGGATGCTGGGAATCAAACCCGGGTCAGCCATGTGCAAGGCAAACGCCCTACCTGCTGCGCTATCACTCTAGCCCCATAGTTGCACTTTTTTACCACTGAGTCTCATGCTTGTTTTTCCTTTTTTTCATAGTGCCCAGGAATCGAACCCAGGGCCTCACACATGCAGAACCTGTGCGCTGCCACTGAGTCACAGTCTGGACCCTAATTTCACTTGTTAATGCAACCCAAAGAGCTCAGACAGGCCTCAAGTCCTGCCTGTATCTCTTAGAAATCTGAAACCAGCAAGATGAAACACAGCACAGGAATTTGAAGCAAAGTCAGTTGTGTGAGAAAAAGGTGAAAAAGCACTGGGCGGTTTGGCTCGGACAGAACTTCTGAAACTTTCCACTCACAATCCCTCTCCACTCAGGAAATTTTTACACAATTCTTCATATGTAGGAATATAAAATGGGTATACAGAACTCATGCTGAAAATAAATCATGAAGGGAATTATTGTCAAATGACCCCCACATTCAGCTACACAATCCCTGAGATCAAGATCCCTGGTTTAGAGAGCTAGGGACTAGAGCATCATCAAGGTATATGCTTTGTAATTATGATGATGATGATGATGATGATGATTTAAGGGGAGTTTGGACCACACCTGGAGCTGCTTAGGGGCTGCTTCCAGAATGGAGCTCAGGCGCTACTCCCGAAGGGGCTCAGGGCTCATGCGCTGCTGGGGACAAAATCTAGGCTTCCCAGCATGCAAAGTACGGACTCCAGGCCACCGAGCCACCTCCCCATCATGGCGCTTTAAATAGATTTCTTGGTTCCTCAAAATTTGTAATGAATTTAAATGTGTTATTTCAATCCCTAGTAGCAAATATTGAGCAGGTGTAGGATCTTGTTAAAATCGGTATGTTTGAGCACATTAAAATAAATGATATTTTGAGATACATTTATGAAAGTAATAAAAATGTTATGCATTTGGGGGTTTGGGGATGGATTCCTTTCCGTACTTCAAATAATATAAAAGTTTTTGTAGCTTTTTGGGTCACACCCAGTGATGCACAGGGGATACTCCTGGCTCTGCACTCAGAAATTACTCCTGGCAGTGTTTGGGGGACCATATGGGATACTGGGAATTGAACCTGGGTCAGCTGCGTGCAAGGCAAACACCCTACCTGCTGTACTACAGCTCTAGCCCCTGATATAGATATTTAGGTCTACTAAAGGCTATCATTCTGAGTGAAGTCAGTCAGAAGAAGAGGGACAGAGGCAGAAGGATCTCTTTCATATGTGGGACTCGAAGATACACAGCATGGGAGCAAGAAATAGTCAGAGGCAACATAAAAAAGAGAATTGGTTCACACAACAGGGATTGTGATTCTTCCAGTGGCAGGCATGGTGTGTGTTTGTGTGTTTGGGGGGCAGGGGGATATGCAGGTGTTGGAAAAGAGGCACTGGGGTCCTGAAGGCAGGGAGGTGGGTACACAGTGATAGGCTTGGTATTGGAATTCTATACACAGAAAACGGAAAACTATTATTAACATTATAGAACATTATGCAACTTCAATCAATAAAAGATAAAAATAAATCTACACATTAAAAATGGTTTAGTTCTAATTTCTAATATGACAAACATTGGCAGTAGCTTTGACCACATAAACAAGTTAGTTGAAGTGCTCACTCATTTTGTTTCTTTTTTTTTGGGGGGGAGGTGGGCACACTTGGAAATATTTAGGAGTTACTTCTGGCTCTGCACTCAGGAATTACTCCTGGCAGTTCTGGGACCATATAGGACACCAGGGATGAAGACCCGGTCAGCCAAGTGCAAGACAAGCATCCTACCTGCTGTACTATCGCTCTGGCCCCAGGTTTTACTCATTTTAAAGCGTGAAGTGGGTCCTGAAAGCACCTATTGTGAAGTCCTACACTCTCAGTCTCCAAGGCTGGGCCATCCTGCAGGCGAGGTTTCTGATGAGATTCAGCCCCTCAGAATGTAAGCTCCCATCCTAAGTCCCTAGGCCTCTCTCCACGGCTCTCAGCAGTGGAAAGATGGCAGGCATCAAAGAAGGGCGGATGATAAGACATGAGCAGCTTCGGGCACCCCAGAGGGGGATGGGTGCGAGCCTTCCCCACCCTAAGGGTCGGAGCCCTGGCAGCCGACCTCCACAACCCACAACCCAAACATCGCCACACTCCAGGCTGCTTTCCACATGCTCAGGCCGAGCCTCACATATGAGTAAACATATTCCTGGACCGCGTGACACATCATAAAATACTCCCTACCCATTATCCATCATTACCATACCATATTTGATGGGGTTCAGGCAGTAGACAACCAATCATAGAGGGAAATATATATATGCATATTTAAATATTTTCAGATATATATACCAAAGTTCACATCACCCAAACTTTAAGAACATGTTAGTGATATCCTATAGAATGTCTTAATGGCTCCTGCCAAAATAGAACAATCTTCACACTGTTTTCCTACATGAACACTTTTTTGTTAGCACGTTCAGCAGTTCTTCATAACAGAGAGGAGAGCAGGAGAGGGAGAGATTGCCAGCTTGATGCTCTGAGAAGATTCTGTGGTCACACACACAGAGAATGTGGAGCCCCCGTGGAGGGGGTGAGGGTTCAAGACTAGCAAAAAAAAAACAAAACTTCCCCAGATTCCTCATGTCACCCCAATTTAAGCTTTGAAGTCAGGACAAATCCCAGGTACAGTTCAAGAATCCTGAGGAGGGTGAAGCAGTTTCAGTGGAAACAGCTGTTTCTTGTATAATGCAATTCCTGACAAAGCTCGTTTTCTTCTTTATACCTCTAAGTTTCTAAATTTTCCATAAGAAACATGTATCCTTTAAAAAATGTTATTAATATGAATTGTGTGGATAAAGATGCTCTGGCTACTCTCAAAATGCCTGATCTTTGTTTTTCCAGGAAACTTGCCTCACGGTGGAGGGCGAATTCCTGAAGGTGGGCAGCATTCAAGGTGGCAGCTACACATGGGCTGTGCCCGAGTTAAGGCAAGTTTCTGAAATAAATGCCTTTGAATAAACTGTTGAGTTCCTGTACTTCTCTCCTGACGCAAAATGGCTGTCTGTCTGTGGAACCCAGCAAACCACCTTGCCTGTGGCATTTTGGACAGAGTGCTTACTGAACCCTAGAGAAAGTCACATTCCTGTGACCCTCTCAGTCCTGTATTCATGATGCTGCAGTGTGTCCTGGACCCCAAGGAGACGAAACAGGATGGCAGTGATGTTCTGAAAAGGCTCTTTCAAAATACAGGGTTTATCACCTTCGACATCCCAGCTGAAATGACTAAAGGCGAAATAGTCATTAGAGCAAGCAGATCACAAGCTTCCTGCTGCCAGTTCCCATGGGGAGTCCTATTTGGATGGGAGTCAGTGACGGGAATATGATCGCCTTTGAGAGAGGCCCCTCCCTGTTCCTCTTCTCCATCAACGGCCCCCTGAGACGACAATTTGCACACCACCAGAATAACACTAGCAGCTTATGGACAGATTCGGTCCACGTACTCGCCACAGCCATGGGTGATTCTTTCCACAAGTACATGTGGGAGAAAGGAGACCATTATCTATATCTCAAGAGCCACTTTCATCTCCAATACAGGGACCCTCATGGTAACGCACCAAACTGCTATGTCTCCAAAGCCATCTGTGATAATGTGAACTTAGTGTATGTGGTGCCAAAAATCCATGAATCCAACATGTTGTTGATGTATTCCTCGAAAAAGAATCATGAACACTACTGAAATGAACTTTGTAGCATCTTCAATGTAATAAAGAGAATCCTGTCAGGCTGGAGCAATAGTTCAGTGGGTAGGGCATTTGCCTTGCACACGGCCAACCTGGGTTCGATTTCCAGCATCCCATATGGTCCCCTGAGCACCGCCAGGTGTAATTCCTGAGTGCATGAGCCAGGAGTAACCCCTATGCATCACCGGGTGTGACCCCCCCCCAAAATAATAAATAAATAAATAAAGAGAATCCTGTTTGCAAAAATTATATATTATTAAGGTCAATAAGGAGAAAACATGTACTGCTTATACAGTACTTCAGAGCAACTGTTGCCAAAGTTTTGGTTTCAGAATAAGTTTATGCCTTTATCTTCTTAGTATTTAGAGCTTTTTAGTATGTGAGTTATCTGTTAATTTTCCATATTGAAAACTGGATTAAAACTGTGGGATATAGTTATTGATGATTTGAAGAGAATAGGACGAGTCTATTACATTTTGACAAAAGTCATCCTTTTATTAAAAATATACTCAAAACAAAACCAAAAAAAACTCTTAAATTTGTTTGTTTAACATTGTTGCCAGTCTGTTTTCTATCTGACCTAATAAAAGACACCTGAGCAGTTTATATCTATTTTTGTGCTTAGTCTTTTAAAATACCATGTTGTGCCTCCTTAGAAACTCCACTGCACATCTGCGAAGATTTTCAGAGAAGAAAGGCAAGTAATATCTAAGTATTGTCATGAAGAGAGCTCTTGATCATGTAAAGTTCCTGAATGAATCTGGAAGACCCTCCAGTCTCCTTGGCCCCATCTTTAGAAACCATTTTCTTTACACTCTATAGACTATAGTCACAACCAAACCTCACTTGACTCACCAAAAAACAAAAATGAAAATAGAAAACTTTGAATTGGGCATGTTTTCAAACAGATGAGGAATCTGAGATTCAGAGAGGTTAACCAATTCATCTAAGATCACAGGCCTGGATTCCAGTGTTTAGACCCTGAATCCAAGAGTAGATTTCAGATAACATATCTCTTCCATAAAAGCTTTCAACTACCAAGTTTTTCCCAACAACTCAGAGAACTAAATAGTATTGAGGATGACTGATGTCTTAACTCTGGACCATAAGATGAAAAGGGAGAAGTTAGACAAAAC
This sequence comes from Sorex araneus, assembly GCF_027595985.1. Taxonomy (NCBI): domain Eukaryota; kingdom Metazoa; phylum Chordata; class Mammalia; order Eulipotyphla; family Soricidae; genus Sorex; species Sorex araneus. Next base: position 87,877,966 of record NC_073305.1, read on the forward strand.
AGACCAAAACAAGCAAGCGGCAGAGGTGACTGATTTCTGGATACCCTTCCTCCTTGTATTGTATAACTTGAGAATCTTCTTTGCCTCTCTGCAGTAAGATTGCAACATCTGCAAAATGGGCGGATGATACCTTACTTGCCCCAAGGCCTGGGCTAGATGAGACAATGATTGCCCAAGATCCCTGCTAGTAAAGGCTATCAGGTACCAGAAATTCCAGTCACTTAGAAGACTAGAAACTCAACTCTGTAGAAATGGATTCTCCTTTTGAAGTCTTATATGGTTCCATAGTCCCCGTAATTCTCCTCTCTCCTCTAACATGATGTTTAGCACTTGGCATTTATTTCAAACTCAGTCATCGTTATCTTTCTTAGAATATACTCAAGCACTGTCCCCCAAACTCAGCCTTAAAAAGAATTCATGGATTTTCACTATGAATACTCCAAACAGATAAGGAAACCCCTATACCCCACGTTAGCTGAAGTCAAAGCATGAAAGGCCACAAAAGCTGCTCTGGGAGGGATCCACACCCCACGCACCTTTCTCCAGCCCAGACTGTGTTTGAGGAAGGAGCCCTGAAATCCTAAGAGTGCCCAGGAGAAAGTAGATGGATCACTCCGGCATCAACTTCCTCCTAACCTGTGAGTTAGCCATGAAGATAGAAGACTACACACTTGTGTTCACTGTGGATGTCCAGGCTGCAAGCACCAGACTAAACCATCTGCAGAAGTTGTGGTAACAATGAGGTCCAAGTCAACAACCTGGTCACACTGCATAAAGAGGAAAAGCCTTGTGCTGGCCTGTCTCTGACTGGGGTCTAGGATGTCTCAGTGCTGCCAATAAAACTGGCATCATCTAAGCCAGTATTTCTCAGCCATTTCCCCACTGTGTCCTGCTTCTGATCTTGTTTCTTCTTGTGGCCTCTATCCTACTGGTTGGTCCCCTAATTTTGTATCACAGCTGCCCCATCGATGAGATATTTTTACTTGTGGTTCTTTGGAATATCCTGGGGACCCACAAAGAAACATATGGTCTAGGGTCAGAAACATTGATCTAAATGAAGTTCAGCTGACCATTGGGAAAAAAGGGGGGAAATTTATGGAGGGACCCATAAATATGGCTTCAATGTCAAGAATCTGCCTTGCATTGTAGAGGCCACGAGTTTGATCCCAAGCATTATACCACATCTCCAAGTGGGAACTCTGGCTCCGTCTGTGAGATCTTTAACCACAAGAAGTACAACTTCTGGCACACCACAACCAAGTAGGAGATCCTGCACGTTGCAATATTGTCCACAACAACAAAGGGAAGAGAAGGGGAAAGTTTAATTACCTAGGTTGGGGTGGGGGTGGGGTGGGGGTGGGGTGGGTGGAGAACAATCAGTGGAAATCATCTGAAAAGTGTGTATGTAGCAACCAACCAAGGCAGTTCAACTAGGCCCAGGACGTGCTGATTGGATGCCAGCCCTCGGCCCCCACCTGCCCTCCAGCAGCTGGGGAAGATTTAGGAAAAAAGGCATCCCAGATTTCCATTTCCCAGCTTGCTGCTGGGTTTACATGTTTTCAATGCACGTAGGCTACCCTTCCCTATCTCACTTTTTTTAATTGTGATAAAATAACTATGGCCTAAAATTGTACCATTATATGTTGTACCTTATTTTTGTTTGTTTTAGATTCACATCTGGAGGACTGTAGCGATAGCACAGCGGGTAGCGCGTTTGCTTTGCACATGGCCGACCAGGGTTTGATTCCTCCGCCCGTCTCTGAGAGCCCGGCAAGCTACCGAGAGTATCCCACCCCCTCGGCAGAGCCTGGCAAGCTACCCGTGGTGTATTCTATATGCCAAAAACAGTAACAAGTCTCACAATGAAGAAGTTACTGGTGCCCGCTCGAGCAAATCCATGAACAACGGGACGACAGTGCTACAGTGCAGTGCTTTAGAGTCACACCTGCGGTGCTCAGAGTTTTGGGACCATGCAGTGCCAGGGATCAATTTGCAACCTCCCTCATGCAAATCCTTCTTTCCAGACTTCTCACCAGCCCGTGTTTTATATTTGGGTGGTGGCCAAGCTGACAGTGCTCTACTCTACTCCCGGCTGTGCTCAGGGACCATGTGGTGCTGGGATCAAGCCTGGGTCTCCTATGAGCAAAGCATGTGCTCAGCCCATCGAGTTCTCTCTCCTGACTCATTTTAACAGTTTTGTTTTGATTTGTTTTGTTTTGTTTTGTGGTCACACCTGGAGTGGAGTTCAGGACTTACTCCTGTCTCTGTGCTCAGGGATCACTCCTGGTGGTGCTCCTGGGGGAAATCACACATGGTCTTGGAGACTGAACCATAGTCAACCACATGCAAGAAAAGTGCACTACCCACCATGCTATCACTCCAGCCCCCATTTTATCTCCTGGAGTTTTCATTTTACAAAAATCTGTAGCCATCAAGTAATAATATTTTTTATTTAAAAAAAAATGCCTTTTCCTCCTGACCCAGACCCCCACCATCCTACTTCCTGCCTCTATGAATATGATTATTCTACATGCCTCAGTGAAGTGAAAAATTATCCGATGTTTATCTTGTTGTGGGTTTATTTTACTTAACAATGCATTTACTTAACAATGCTTTCAAGTTTGATCCATATTGTAGCATGTGCCAGATTCCTGTACTTTTCAAGATAGAATAATATTGAGTGTATGTGCCACGTTTTGTGAATACATTCATCTACCAAGTGATATTTGCATTACTTTCACTGCTTTTTTGTTGTTATTTTGGGGGGTTCGTTTCATTTTTTTATTTTATAAAGTTGTTTATGATGATTTATTACATTCAATATTCCACCACCATTATTTTCAATTTCCCAAACCACCACCCAAACCTGCCCCAAGAGCAGATCCTAAATAGTTTAATTTTTATTACTTGTTATGAATAATTCACTAAAAATGATCAAAAAAGTTTTCTGTAGAAGAAAGTGTGTGAGGATTGTTATATCTCACACTGAATCCATTTAGCCCTTGTATTCAAGATTGCTAAAATGTTGGTACATTGTGCATTAGTATTTTCTTACTCTAGTTTGGTTACCTTCTACTTTACTTCTCATCCAATGTGGTGTGCTACACTTCCACAGGCTCAGGGAGAGCCTCATCCAGAAATAAATCTGGTTTTTAAGTTTTTGTTTGGGGGCCACACCCACCAGTACTGGGGGCTATTCCCAGATCCCAGCTCAATTTCTGGTGGTGCTTAGGAGACTAAGCCATTTGGGAGATGAAATCCAGTCCCCTGTACAATACACTCCAGCCCTTGGAGTTATCAGTCTGGTTCTTTCCACTGCATTTAAGCATTTGGAGATTTCTTTTCAAAATTCAAGTAACTCTACACAAAAGAAAAAGCAAAATAGAACTAATGTCAGTAATCCTGGATTAGAGAAGTATGCACTGAGTTATTTCAAATTTGAGAGCAAATTCCAGGGTTTTTTTCTAAACCTAGATTTTTGTCTTTGTTGTTTTCGTCTCTGAAGATATCTTACTAAATTGTAAGTTTCATAAGATCAGGGAATGTACTGCATTTAACTTCACATTCCATATAATACACAGCAAAATTCCTGGCAAATTCCATGAACTTATCTTTGAATGCACCAGTACAGTGTACAATAAATGAAATATTTTCATATGGATTACCAAATTTGATTTTACAACAGCCTTCCAAGATGGGTAAGGCAAATATCTGTGTGATTTTATAAACGAAGAAGCTGAGAATCTCAGCTCATCGTCAACAACATGCAATTAGGGTCACCGCCAGAAATCTTATAACACCTGATTCAAGGGACAGTTCATCTAACTCCCCTCTCCAACTATCAGCAGCTAGGAAGGATGATCTGAGCACAATTTCTGAGCACAATTTCTCGATGAGGCACAGAAATATAAACTGAGGAGCTGAGAGCTAGTATAGCAGGAAAGGCACTTGCCTTGGCAAGCACCATCCCAGGTTCAAACTTGAGCCCTACCAGGAGTGGTCCCTGAGCACAGAGCCAGGAGTCAGCCGATAAACATATATAAGACAACTTCTTCTTCTTTTTTTTTAATTTATTTATTTTTAATTAGAGAATCACCGTGAGGGTACAGTTACAGATTTATACACTTTTGTGCTTATACTTCCCTCATACAAAGTTCAGGAACCCATCCCTTCACCAGTGCCCATTCTCCACCACCCGTAAACCCAGCGTCCCTCCCACCCTCCCCAATCCCATCTCCCCCCCACCCCACCCTGCCACTGTGGCAGGGCATTCCCTTCTGTTCTCTCTCTCTATTTAGCTTCTATGGCCCGCAATAAAGGTGTTGAGTGGCCACTGTGCTCGGTCTCTAGCCCTCATTCAGCCCGCAACTCCCTTCCCCCGCATGGCCTTCGACTACATTATAGTTGGTGATCGCTTCTCTGAGTTGCCCTTTCCCCAGAACGTGAGGCCAGCCTCGAAGCCATGGAGTCAACCTCCTGGTAAGACAACTTCTTAATATCTTTATAATCTTATGTGACTGACTTTGATGACAACTAGCATTTTTAAATTTTTTAATATTTCCCCCTCTGAAAAAGCAGTTCTTTCTTGAACACATATCTTTTTCTTTCTCTCCTCTCATACTTCTCTGAGTGAATTTCTTTCAATAAAAACTATTTTATTTCATCCCAAAAAGAGAGAAAGTGATAACTTTGTAAGAGCAGGCCTGCTAGCCTATATATTTGGATATTTTTTAATGTGATTTTATTAGCAAGCTCCCAATTCATGAGTAGAAATCAGCAAAAAGAGCTAGTGGAAGGCTGGATAGTACATGGGTTGAGGTGCTTGCCTTGCATGCCAGGGGTCTCAGCTCAATCACCAGCACTGCATATGGACCCCCAGGACCACCAAGAGTAGCCCCTGAGTGTGGCCTAAAACTCCCTTTACAAAAAAAATGGAGGACAACTGAAAAAGGTTGGGGAGAAGAAATATTGTTCTTTGATGCTCAGGTTTGTTTAGAAAAAGTAACTTGAATGTTGATCAAATGTATGGTGGTTGGTCCTAGCAAGAGCACCCATACCTAAATTATAGGGGTCAAAATTAGCTTCTTCTCATGTGCTGACATGTCCTCTTGATACCCCTTTGGACTGTGTGTTTCTCCCCTCTCCCCAGGGACTCAGTCTCTTCCAGCCACCCCGTGCACCCAGTTCTATCATAGACCTTTGAGCCCTCCCTCCAAAAATTTCTCTTCTCTGCACCTTTTCCTCCATGTCCTTGTCAAAAATTGTCCATTTAAAATCTAATTACAAATGGCAGTTTACTCCTGGATATTTGTTTCCCTTCTTACTCCAAACCTGATCAAGTAACCACAAATGCTTTTTGTTTGTCTCATTGGAGGGATGGAGGAAGGAGGAATCAGGTTGGAGCGATAGAACATCGGGTAGGCGTTTGCCTTGCATGATGCAGTCAACTTGGGTTCAATTCCTCCATCCCTCCTGGAGAGCCCAGCAAGCTACCGAGAGCATCCCACCCTCACAGCAAAGCCTGGCAAGCTCCCCATGGCGTATTTGATATGCCAAAAACAATAACAACAAGTCTCAAGATGGAGACGTTACTGGTTATCAATGAACAACCAGATGACAGTGCTATGGTGAAGTGCTACAGTTGTTTCATTTGAGAGCCACAACAAGTTGTGTTGAGAGTATACTCCTGACTCTGAATTTCAGAATCATACTCTGATCTGGTAGGGCATGCGCAAGGCAAGGATCTTATCCACTGTACTTTCTCTCTGGCCCCACAAAAGCATTTGTTGTTAGGAAAGAAACAGACCAGAAGGGAAGAGGGAAAGGAGCCAGGGTATGGACAGGGAAAGGGAAAGGGAAAGGGAGGGATACGAACAAAGGAAAGAAAAAGAAGACAAGGGAGAGCATAGTAGAAGAGGGAGCTCAAGGGATTCTTAACAGACACAGCGGCAGATTATCAGAAGAACTGCCTTAGCAAAAGGAGACAGTTCTGGGGGCTGGAGCGATAGCACAGCGGGTAGGACATTTTCCTTGCACGTGGTCAACCCAGGTTCGATTCCCAGCATCCCATATGGTCCCCCAAGCACCGCCAAAAGTAATTCCTGAGTGCATGAGCCAAGAGTAAACCCTGTGCATTGCCAGGTGTGACCCAAAAAGAAAAAAAAAGAAAAAAGAAAAAGGAGACCATTCTAACCTGAATAGTGAGGGATCTTGAAGAAAGTGTAGCAACTCACAGGGTTAGTGCCTGGAGACCCGAGACACCAAAGGGCACCAAAATGAGTGAGACAAAAATCAGTGATTAAGTATATAAGTACTGACTAGTTGGGAGTTGGGTCAACCTCCAGCCCCCCATCCCAATACCTCCTCGCCACCCCAGGATCATCAGACTGTTGGTCCTCCCTAAACCACAGGACAGCTGAGATTTGCTCTCTTGGAAAACAGATTCACTTGGAACTTGGGGCATAAAGAGCACGGGGAGGTTGGGACACATTCCACGCTGACAGAAGCATGGTTACAGTGTAGATTTTCTGTGGGGACATCCAAGCCCTTTTATAGCCTGTGTTTGATCATCGTTTCCTATTCCTGCCTGTAGAAAATGGGTGCTCCTTTTCTGCAAAAATAGACCAGCTTCTTTCTAAAAAGTGCACAATTCCATAATAAAAACCACAATTCAAAGATTTCCTAAAAGTGAGCCCTTGAGTCCCGCCCCAAAAGTGCTAGAGGTGGAAGCTTTATATAAAAAGTTCAGTTTTTCACAATGATTTAACTCTTGGGGCAGAGATATAGTACAAGAGGTAATGGACTTGCCCTGCATGCCACTGACCAGGGTTGATCCCTGACATCACATATGGTCCCCCTGAGTATCGCCTGGAGTCATCCCTTAGCACAGAGTCCGGAGTAAATCCTAAACACTTCCAGGAATGCCCCCCTAAAACAAAACAAAGCAAAAACAAGAAAAAAAATTTAATTCTTAAATATGGACAGGTAGTTGTAAATGACTGTACTTTTAGTCTTCCACATGAAAGAGATTAAAAATCAACCCACCAATCAATCAATCATGGTTTGGGGAAGCAGTGTGCAGGAATTATGCCATTAAGGTTTCTAAGAATGGCAAAACCAAGAGGCTTCAAAAATAAATTTAAAGTTAAAAGGCAGACTGGAGGGATAGCTCAGCGGGCTCAGTACATACTTTGCATGCAGGTGGCCCAGATTCAATCCCTGGTACAACCTGTTCCCAGAGCACCACTTGGAGCAACCCTTGAGGAGAGCCAGGAGTAGGCCCAACACACACACACACACACACACACACACACACACAGAGAGAGAGAGAGAGAGAGAGAGAGAGAGAGAGAGAAATTGAGTGTAAAGAAAGGGCACTGGTTTTCAGGAGAAAGCTTGTCACTTGGGTGGGGTTGGAGGAGAATAAGTTAGGAAAGGAACGCTAGGGCAATGGTGGAGGGGAAAAGTGTCTTCTATAGAGGCAGACTGGGGGACAGAAGGGATACTAGGGACATTAGTGGAGCAAAGTGGACACTGGTGGAGGGATTAGTGTTGAGCATTGTATGCCTAATACTTAATAACTAACGACTTTAGAACTCTGAAATTCTCAGTGATCAAAGAAAGAAGGAAGGAAGGAAGGAAGGAAGGAAGGAAGGAAGGAAGGAAGGAAGGAAGGAAGGAAGGAAGGAAGGAAGGAAGGAAGGAAGGAAGGAAGGAAGGAAGGAAAGAAAGAAAGAAAGAAAGAAAGAAAGAAAGAAAGAAAGAAAGAAAGAAAGAAAGAAAGAAAGAAAGAAAGAAAGAAAGAAAGAAAGAAAGAAAGAAAGAAAGAAAGAAAGAAAGAAAGAAAGAAAGAAAGAAAAAGAAAGAAAGAAGGAAGGAAAGCTCTTGGTGTGTAATGAAGAAAGACCCAGGATGGCAGTGCAGGGGAATTCCGTCTGCCAGACACAGTGAAGACCCTGGTCACCAGCAGAGGAATCTGGAGAGAGTTTGGAATGGCTAATTCTATGTCAGCTTGGCTAGGCTAAGATCCCTAGGTACTCGATGAAACCTGAATCTAGATATTACTCTGAAGGCATCTGAGATAAGATTCACATTGAAATCATTTAATTTTGTACAAAGCAGATACCTCCCATACTAGTAGGTGAACCTCATCTAATGGAGTGAAGAACTGAGAAAAATAAGGCTGATGTGCCCTGAAGAAGAGGAATTCTATCCTAAACTGGCTGCAAAGTGGAGCAGGGACCTCACGTTTCCCAGGTCTCCAGGCTACTGCAACGTTTAGATTTGCTGGACTCTACAGTCACATGAGCCAGTTCCTCAACTAAATCTCTGCAGTCATGTGTTGCTTCAGGACAGAGACACATTCTGAAGATGTGTCTTGAGGACATTTTGTCATTTTTCCTAGGCAATAGTAGCAGTGAATGTTGTGCACTTTGGGGCCATGTTGAACACAGGAACAAAACAACCCAAGATTAAATCAAGCACAAGGGAAATTATGCCACCAGGAGCTACAGTAAACAAGAGATGTAGAGGCTGCCACTGACATGAAGCACTGTTCCTATGGCTCTGAGGTCACTAGGCGAGAGGAACCTGAGAGCCCTGGACTGTATGTGATCCCTCAATGACATTATGGGCCCTAGGAGATGGTACAGAGGTTAAGATACTTGCCTCTCATGTGATCAACTAGGGTTCAATCCCAGTATGGCATATAATCACCTAAGCACTGCTAACAGTGACCCTTGGGCACAGAGCCAGGAATAGCCCCCGCTAGGTGTGACCCCCCCAAACCAAAACAAATAAAAATTTTAAACATCATTATGCATCATGTTACATGTACGTGTATATATACAGAAAATATCCCAATTTATGTTCCTATAGAATTATAGCTAACACAGATATCCAAGGGAAAAAATAAGACACAATATTTTTTGGGGGGGTTGGGTAAGTTTTGGTCTTTTTTTCTGTTTTTTTTTTTTTAATGTATCACCTTGACGTACAGTTACAGACTTACAAACTTTCGTGCTTATGTTTCAGTCATACAATGATCAAGTACCATCCCTCCACCAGTGCCCATTCTCCACCACCCATGATCTCAGTATCCCTCCTACCCTCCCCACCATTGAGTTTTAGTCATACAATGTTCCAACATGCATTCCTAATACTTTCTCAGGTATGGAAGCTGTTATTGATAAGTGTGTGACAAAGACTCAGGAAAGCAAACTAACGATAGCTATACAGAGCATGAGGCAAATGGAAAAAAAACAAAGCAATTATTAATTCTAGATGAAACAAAGGAGTGCACTGCAGCAATGAGCAAGTACTGCACATGCCCACCGGGGGAAGTAAAAATATTTATATAGTAATAACTTTATTGAGATGTAATTCAAATCAAACCCAATACACTCTTTAAACTGCATAATTTGTGGGTTTATTTTCATATCTAAGTAGAAAATATACTCATAGTTCTTTCATTTTAACTACTAGTACTTGAATCTAAGAAAACTGAGTCATTCTTATATTCCAAATGAATAGTTAGTACTTTTTTCCCTTATGTACACATTTTGCAAGTTGTAAGGATTATTTTAGGAGGTATATCTAGAAGTGAAATTACTGAGTCATCACCCATGCGAAGTAAAATGGATTGGTTTTATCTTCTTTTGGCCATTTTAAGCAGTATAAATGACATGGACTTGGTAGGGCAGAAAGATGGTACAGCAGGTAAGGCACTTGCCTTGTGTTTAGCTGATCCTGGTTCAGTCCCCACCACCTCCTATGATCACCTGAGTGATCACCAGGAGGGATTCACTTATACCACTTGTCATCCCGTTGATCTTCGATTTGCTTGAGCAGGCGCCAGTAACATCTCCATTTGTCCCTGTCTCATGCTTGTATAGCCCAGTGGCATCTTTCTGCTCTAGGAACAGGAAGAGCCTCAAACCGTTCATCCAGGAGTGATTCCTGAGCACAAAACCAGGAGAAATCTCTGAGCACTGCAGGCTGGAGCCAAAATATTTGGAGAGCAAGTAATAAATTGGTATTGTCTAAAGTAGTAAACACAGCAGAAGCATAGTTTTCAGAAATACAAAAATAAATGTTAAGGAAAATTGCCAAAAGAGATGAGTTATTTCCCATAGATTCAGGATGAGGCGATAGGAAGACAGGTCAGCTATTTGCAGTTTCTTCATCATAAGCCTGTTTATACCATTTGAATGAATATTCAAGTATTACTTTGATAAAAATTCAAATTGACCTAGTGCTAGAGAGACAGTACAGGGGTGGGGGCACTTGCCTTCCATGTAGCAGACTCCAGTTCGACCCCCAGCACCACTCGGTTCTCTGAGCACTGCTGCATGTACACTTTTCATGCAGTTTGTCTGATTTAGGACTTATTTTTGTATTTATCAAACTGGCTGAAGTGTTGTTGCCTGCTGAAAGGTAAGTGCCTTTCTAAGAGTTAGGGTTCAAGCCAAGATATGCTAAGATCTGAAGGAATTTTAGTCTTATCTTTATATCTTCATATTATCTCATATATTTTGTGTGTCTTTTTTTTTTAGGCTTCGGGCCACACCCATTGATGCTCGGGGGTTACTTCTAGTTTTGCACTCAGGAATTACTCCTGGTGGTGCTCAGGGAACTAAACGGGATGCCAGGGATTGAACCTGGGTCGGCCACATGCAAGGCAAGTGCCTGACCCCCTGAACTATCGCTCCAGCCCCTTATTATCCGTATTAGCAAGAAAAAACAAAAACAAAAACAAAAACCTATCAAAATGAGATTGGAGAGTACGTTCAAAAAGTAAGGCAAGGCCCGTTAATATCTGTTCACCAAGAACACATGACTCTGACCATGATATTGAAACCAAGCCCCTGCATAGTCAGGCACCATCAGAAGAGTTGAGACAATCAGAACGCAGCTGTATTTTAGGTTACTTCAGGTGTTGAAACAGAAGTACCTACAATCACATTATTTCAACAAGTTTGCTTCTTGGTCAAGCCTATGCAGCAAAGATTAAAAAAGAAAAAAGGGGAAAAAATGGGGGAGGTGCAGGCACTGCCAGGGTGGCCTGGCCTGGGTGCTCCCTGCTACTGCAGGGCCGAGGCAGATGGCATCCTGGGGTCCTTTCGGTGAACTTGTGGCCCAGTTGCCCAAAATTACAGGGAGGGGCACCTGGATTTGGGGGAAATCTCACAAAATAAAAATGAAATGGAATGAAAAGTTCAATGATGAAAGATTCTTACCTTCATCTATACATTAAGAAGAACTCACACTCCTAAACATATATGCACTTAATGAGGCACCATCAAAATATTTAAAATAACTGGTAACAGACACAAACAAACAAATTAATTGTAGGACATTTTAACATGTCTCTCTCTATTGTTTGGTAAGTAAAGGAGGTAAAAATTCAATAAGGAAACACTGGCTTTAAAGGAAGAAATGAAAGAGATGGGCCTAAGAGACATGTATAGAGCCCTTCATTCCCACCCTTCTCCCCAAAGTTGAGAAGTTGAGTCTACAATCTTCTGTGTACACAGAATATTATCAAAGATAGACCACAAAACATGTGGTTTTGCTGGGTCACAAAATATAACTCCATAAAGTCAAGAAGATAGAAATCATATCAACTATCCTTAGACCATGAAGTTTTTTTTTTCTTTTTGGGTCACAGCCAGTAATCCTTAGGGTAATCCTTAGGGGTTACTCCTGGCTCTGCACTCAGGAAATACTCCTGGTGGTGCTCAGGAGACCTTATGGAATGCTGGGAATTGAACCAGGATCAGCCATGTGCAAGGCAAACTCCTTGTGGTACTATCGCTCCAGCCCCTAGACCATGAAGCTTTGGTATTGGAAATGAATCAGAACAAAAACTGGAGAAAAATGCAAGCACTTGGAAATGAAACAGTTTACTATGAGCAACCAGTGGGCCAAATAGGAAATGATAGAAGAAATCAAGATTCCTGAAAACAAATGAAAATGGGAACACAAATAACCAGAAGAAATGGGACAGGGCAAAAGTGGTAGTAAGAGGGAAGATTTGGGGCTGGAGCGATAGCACAGTGGGTAGGGCGTTTGCCTTGCATGTGGCTGACTCAGGTTCAATTCCCAGCATCCCATATGGTCTCCCGAGCACTGCCAGGAGTAATTCCTGAGTGCAGAGCCAGGATTAATATCGCCGGGTGTGACCCAAAAAGAAAAAAAAAAGAGGGAAGATTGTAGCGATAAAAGTGTTCATCAAGAAATAAGAAAGGGCCCAAATAACCGAACAGCACAGCTTAAGCTACAGGGGAAAAGCCAACCAAGAGAATTCAAAGTAAGCAGAAGGAAGGGAGTAGTAAAACTGAGAGCAAAAGTCAGTGGAACGGAAACTAAAAGAAAAAAAATTTTAAAAGATCAACAAAACCAAGGGCTGTTGTTCTTTGGAAAGAATAAACAAGATTGACAAACCACTAATTAGATTCACAAAGATAGAGAAAAAAGTTGGATAGACCATATCAGGAGCGAAGGGGAAATATTACCACAAATACTACAGAAATTAAAGGAATTACTAGGGATTACTATGAAAATCTTAATGCCATTTAACTATCCACATGACAATGGAGAACCTAGAAGAAATGGATACATTTTGGCTTCTTGGGCCGTGAGTGGGTAGGGCATTTGCATTATACATGTCCAACCTGAGTTCAAGCCGCAGCCCCAGATCGGTCCCCAAGCCCACCAGGAGTGATCCCTAAGCACAGAACCAGAAGTGAGCTCTGAGAAAAACTGGGGGTGGCCCTCCAAAAAATAAATTTTCGGGGGCCTTTTATGACCTTCCAAGACTGAACCAAGAGGAAACAGAGACCGATTACGATTACTGTTGAATTACTATCAAGAAATTGAAATGATAATCAAAATTCTCTCCCCCTGGGGCTGGAGTGATAGCACAGCGGGTAGGGCGTTTGCCTTGCACGCGACCGACCCGGGTTCGAATCCCAGCATCCCATATGGTCCCCTGAGCACCGCCAGGAGTGATTCCTGAGTGCAGAGCCAGGAGTAACCCCTGTGCATTGCCAGGTGTGACCCAAAAAGCAAAAAAAAAAAAAAAAAATTCTCTCCCCCTACCTAAAACAACAACCAAAACAACAACAACAACAGCAGCAACAACAACAAACCAGGCCCTGATGGGTTTATTAGCAAGTTCTCTCAAACTTTCAAAATCAACTTGCAATTCTTCTCGGACTCTTCAATCCTTCTCGTACTCTTCCAGAAAGTTCGAGAAACAGAGTTTCTTTTTTCTTTTTTTCTCTTTTCGCTTTTGAGCCACACCCATCTGTGTTCAGGGCTTATTCCTGACTGTGCTCAGGGAGCACTCCTGGTGGTTTTGGGGGACTATATGGAATACTAGGGATCAAATCCAGGTTGGGCATGTATCAAGGCAAAAGCTTTATCCTCTGTACAATCGTTCCAGTACCCCCCAGTTTTGAGACAAACCTGATCACAAAAGCATCACTAAAGAAGAATACCATAGAATTATATCCCTGATGAACATAGACACAAAGAACCTCAACAAACATTAGCAAATTGAATCCAACAATACATCAAAATATATACCATGACCGAGTAGGATTTATCCGAAGGATATAAGGATAATTTACAATGTGCAAATCAGTCAATGTAATACACCATATCAATACAAGGGAAGATCAAAATTATATGGCCATATAGTTGCAGAGAAAGCATTTGACAAGATCCAACATCCATTCATAACAAAAATTATTTTTAAACATATTTATTTATTTGTGGTTTGGGGGCCACACCAAGAAGTGCTCATGGCTTATTCCTTTCTGGCTTTGCACTCAGGAATCACTCCTAGTGGGCTCAGGGCACTGAGTTGGAGGGGTGGTTTATGGAGCATGGGGGATTGAACCCAGGTCTTAATAAAATGGGTATAGAAGCTCCGTCAACACAGCTAAATACAATGAGCACAAACCCACAGCTAATAATGTACTCAGTGGTGAAGAACTAAAAACCTACACTCCAAGATTGGGCATAAGACAAGTCTTCCCACTCTCACTACTATTATTCAACATAGTATTGGAAGTCCTTGCTACAACAATTAGGCAAGAAAGAGATATTAAGAGCACTTAGATGGGAAAGAGTTTAGACAATAACTATTTGCAGATGACATGATGCTATAATTAGAAAACCCTAAAACTCTACCCAAAAAACACAAAACCTCTTAGAGAGAATAAACTTGTACAGTAAAATTGCAGGCTACAAAATCAGCATGTAGAAATCCATATATGCAAAAAATAAAGCAAGAGAGAGAGAGAGAGAGAGAAATTCCAATCATAATCGCACCTCAAAAAACAAAAATAAACAACCAAGTGACTGGGAATCAGCTTAACAAAAACAAATGAAACAAAAACTCATACAAAGAAAACTATATATCACTACTGAAAGAAGGAAGAAAAACACACGGGAATGGAAACACACCCCTTGTTCATAGACTGGAAGGATTAAGATAGTTAAAATGACAGTCCTCAGTCCTCCTCAAAGCACTATACAGGTTCATGCAGTCCCTATAAAAAGACCTATGATATTTTTTAGACATAGACCAAAGGGACTGGAGCCATAACACAGTGGGTAGGGTGTTTGCCTTGCATGCGGCCCACCCAGGTTTGATTCCTCCATCCCTCTCAGAGAGCCCAGCAAGCTACCAAGAGTATCCCACCCACATGGCAGAGCCTGGCAAGCTACCTGCGGTGTATTGGATATGCCAAAAACAGTAACAACAAGTCTCACAATGGAGACGTTACTGATGCCTGCTCGAGCAAATTAATGAGCAATGGGAAGACAGTGCTACAGTGCTACAGACCAAAGACTGTTGAAATTTTTATGAAGAAATAAAACCCACTGAATAGCCAAAGTGACACAAAAGGAAATAGAGGATGGGAGGCATATCTATTTTCCTGATTTTAAATAATACTATAAAGCTAAGACAGACCCTCAGACCAATGGAATAGAATTGAGAGCTCAAAGACTGATTCTAAGATGTATGGACAGTTAATCTGTAACAAAGGAGAAAAGAGAATGAAGTGCATCAAGAAAAGTGGCTTCAACGAGTAGTGTTATAAAGCTGATCAGTCACACCTAAAAATTGAATTCAGACCCCTATCTTATACCATGCACAAAAGTTAATGCAAAATGGATTAAAGACCTCAATATCAAACCTGAATCCATAAATTATATCAAGAAAACATATGCAGAATCACTGTACCACTGTCATCACTGTCATCCCGTTGTTCGTCGATTAATTCAAGCAGGCACCAGCAACATCCCTATTACACTCAGCCCTGAGATTTTAGCAGCCTCTCCTTACTCTTCTTTCCCAATGATTGGAGGCTCTTTCAGGGTCAGGGCAATGAGACCTATTGTTACTGTTTTTGGCATATCAAATATGTCATGGGTAGCTTGCCAGGCTAGCTGTGCGGGGGGGGGGGGTGGGATACTCTCGGTAGCTTGCCAGGATCTCCGAGAGGTATGTATATATCTGTTATTGTATTTTGGATATGAATATGCCACGGGGAGCTTGTCAGGCTCTCCCAAGTGGGCAATATGCCTTGTGTTATTGAATTAGAGGTATCATATTGTTTGTTTATTTTTATGGGCCACACCAGCTGTGTTCTAAGATTACTCCTGGCTCTACCCTCTGGCATCACTCTTGGTGAGTTGGGAATCATATGGGGTGCCAGGGAAAGAACCCTGGCTGGTCCCATGCAAAGCAAACACCTACCCACTGTATTATGGCTACAGACCCCTGAATCTAAAGATGTCTTTAATGGATCAATGATATTGGCCAAGCAAACAGAAGAAAAGATAAACAAATGGAACTACATCAAATTTAGAAACTCTGACCATAAAAGAGACAGTGATAAGAATAAAAAGATACTCCACAAGAGAAAATATTTGTTCATCACTTATCTGACAAAGGGTTAATATTCCAAATATATAAAGCACTTGTAAAACTTAACAACAAAAATCCAAACAACCCCACCCAGAAATGGGAAGAAGAGATGAACAGACACTTCCTCAAAGAAGACATACAGATGGCCAATAGGCATATGACAAAATGCTCCGTATCACTTATCATCAGGGAAATGTAAGTCAAAACAAGATACCACCTCACACCAGTGAGACTGCCACATATCACAAAGAACAAGCACAACCAGTGTTGGCGTGGATGTAAGGAAAAAGGGACCCTTATCCACTGTTGGTGTGAATGTCAACTGGTTCAACTTCTATGAAAAACAGTATAAAGACTTCTCAAAAAAAAATAAAACTTGTGGGGGCTGGAGAGATAGCACAGCGGGTAGGGCGTTTGCCTTGCACGCGGCCGACCTGGGTTCAAATCCCAGCATCCCATATGGTCCCCTGAGCACGGCCAGGGGTAATTCCTGAGTGCAGAGCCAGGAGTAACCCCTGTGCATCGCCGGGTGTGACCCAAAAAGAAAAAAAAAATAAAAATAAAACTTGAGCTTCCATATAAGCCAGTCATTCCACTTCTTGGCAACTACCCTAAGGGTCCAAAAACAGTATTCCCAAAAGACATTTTCAATTCTTATGTTCATTGTAGCACCATTTACAATAGCCCAAATCTGTACACAACCAAAAATGCCCATGAACAGATGACTGGATAAAGAAACAATGGTACATACACACAGTGGAATACTATATGGACATAAGAAAAGATGAAATCAAGCCAGAGCGATAGTATAGCAGGCAGAGTGCTTGCTTTGCATACAGCCAACCAGGTTCAATCCCTGGTACCCCATATGATCCCTCACACCCCACCAGGAATGATCTCTGAGTCCAGAGCCAGGAGTAAGTCACAACTGTATTGGAGAGAAAGAGAGAGAGAGAGAAAGAGAGAGAGAGAGAATAAAAGAGAAGACAAAATCACGAGATTTTCCACTACATGAACAGACCTGGAGAGTATCATGATGAGTGACATTAGTCAGAAGGGGAGGGACAGATACAGAATGATCTGTTTCGTGTTTGGGATATAACAAAATATAGTAAAGGAATAACAACACATGGCCAAAGGCAACAGAGCTTAAGAACTGGTCTATCGAGGGGCTGGAGCAATAGCACAGCAGGTAGGATGTTTGCCTTGCACGTGACCGACCTGGGTTCGATTCCCAGTATCCCATATGGTTCCCTGAGCACCACCAGGGGTGATTCCTGAGTGCAAATCCAGGAGTAACCCCTGTGCATCGCCAGGTGTGACCCAAAAAGAAAAAAAAAGAAAAAAAGGACTGGTCTATCGAACTGAGTTTATCAAGGGTGGAAGGGAGGGTCCCTTGAGAAAGCGATGAGGGAAGTGAACACGTGGTGTGTGGTGTTGGAATGTTGTCAGTATGAAACCCTGCCATTAAACAGCACTAAAATCACAGTGCTTCAAATACAATTTAAGAAAAGATTATTTCTCTCTTGCAGCTCCATGCCCTCTGGCTTCAGGTGGAAAATCTGACAACTCCGTATTTAATCAATACAGGAGGTATATGTGAAAAGTGGGAAATAGTCAAGGTTCCTTCAGTCATTGAGTGATAAGTACATTATTTATTTTTAAGTACTTTATTAGAAAGCAGTATGTAAAATATAATGGCTAGACAATATGGTATGCTCTTACATTCCTAAAGAAGTAACTAGAAGGACCAAGATCACTCTGATCAAGGACACATGCTGGCATATGCAAGGACCCAAGTTCCTTTCAGACTGTTTTCTCTGTTAGGTGGTTTTTCATGTGTTCCGTGTGTCTCATCTTGGAGCTCACGATCTTTTCCTCAGCAGCTGTGATTCTGCTGCTCAGCCTTTCCCTTGCAGTTTTTAATAAGAGAACACAGTTTTTACTTCCTTTCTGATTGTAGTTTTTTTCCATCTTGGCTTTCAGACTTGTGCTTTGCTGACTCACTGCAACATTGTTTCTTTGACCTCATTGAACATCCTCACCAGGAGGTCACTAAAGTAACTCTGAGGATTTAAGGAGCAGGTTGATGCAGGAGGAACCTTCCCTGTCATTGTTCCCACTCACTAAACTGGGTGGGCTTCTCCCACTGCACTTGCTGTGCAGTCGCAGCAAAACGTGTTTGATGTCAGTCATCTAGATTAATCTCACCTGGAAGAGCAGGGGGGCAAGTTCAGGCGATGTGGAGCTGGGCCTATGGAGTGATAAGTCCATTATTTGCAACATCGTGTCATCTCAGTAAAATCTAATGTGAATTGCGATAGACGAGTACAACATGCACGTTCAGGACTTCTTGGAATGTAATGTCCTGCGGCAGTGGTAGCTTGGGGAAGGGGAATTAAGGCGTTGACCCTTTCTTCCAAAATATCCCTGCATTGGTTTTCGACAGATGCCTCAAGCCATGCCATGATGTGTTCTTGTCATGACACTTTTCTCTAAAGTGTCAGGAATGGAATCCAGAACCTCACACAAATGTAAGGCAAATACTTGATTGCAGAACTATGCCTCTGGCCACTTCACTGGCTCTAGGGTTTTGTGCAAGCCTGGCAAGCTACCCGTGGTGTATTCAATATGCCAAAAATAGTAACAACAAGTCTCACAATGGAGGCATTACTGGTGCCCGCTTGAGCAAATTGATGAACAATGAGACGACAGTGCTATAGTGCTATATATATATATATATATATATATATGCAGTTATATATATACACATATATATGTATATATATATATATACACACACACACATTGGGCTGCACTAGCTCGAGACAGGGACAAATGGAGATGTTACTGGCTCCCGCTCAAGCAAATTGAAGATCAACGGGACTACAAGTGATA
Source organism: Sorex araneus (assembly GCF_027595985.1). Lineage (NCBI taxonomy): Eukaryota > Metazoa > Chordata > Mammalia > Eulipotyphla > Soricidae > Sorex > Sorex araneus. Next base: position 87,896,810 of record NC_073305.1, read on the forward strand.
CAAGTGATATATATAATTTATGTGCAAATATACATTACATATCAAAAATAATATAATTTGATATGTAATAATATAATTACATATCAAAAATATAATTACATATGTACATACATAATATATAAATATGTGTATATACATATATGGGCTGGAGAGATAGTATAGCGGGTAGGGCATCTGCCTTTAACGCAGCTGACCCCGATTCGATTCCTCCATCCCTCTCAGAGACCCCAGTAAGCTACCAAGACTATCCCGCCTGCATGGCAGAGCCTGGCAAGCTACCCATGGCATATTCAATATGCCAAAAACAGTAACAAGTCTCACAATGGAGACGTTACTGGTGCCTGCTTGAGTAAATCGATGAACAATGAGACAACAGTGCGACGACAGTGCTACAGACAGTGCTATACATATATATTTATACATACATTTATACATTATATATGCATGTTATGTGTGTGTGTGTGCGCGTGCGCACATTTTTGTTTAGGTGGTAATTATGGTGCTTCCTAGCCACCAAGATGACACCTGGTATTTCTCATGGGGCACACGGTATCCAGGATCAAACCTAGGGTCTCACACACTCGAGACATGTGAGACTTCCTTGAACCACCACGTAAGTCACATACCCAGCCTTGGGGGGTTGGATGTTTCATGTTGCCAACGTGGCTGAGAGAAAACTCAGTGTCCTGGGCACATGTTTTGCATGCAGAAGGCCCATGTTTGACACCCCCAACCCCCACCTCACCCCACCCCATACCATGGTCCCTTTAGCACCACCAGGATCAACTCCTGAACACAGAGCTAGGAAAGAATAGCCCCTAGCCGTGCCAGTGTGTCCCCACCCCCAGGCAAGTCGTCTGCTCTCAAGCGAGAAGACCCCGTTAGAGGAATCATCTTGCTTGCTGCTGAGAAGGCCAGTGGCACAGTGAAGGGAGAGAGAGGCACAGGGAGGCCTCCAGATGAGAAACAGGTGTTGGTTTTGAGTTGTGCGTGAAGGCGTAGTATGCTTGCAGTGGCAGACACTGGCCAGGAGGTGGCAGCCCTGTCTTATCTGGGTCCTTACGCAGGGTTCTGCCCAGGACCTTGGGGCGCCAGTACTAGAGCAAACAGGGGTTTCTAGGCTGACACAGACTTGACAACTCAAGTCTGTGTCAGCCTAGAAATGAGGCAAAAACACAGTTTTGTTGCATTGCAGTAGTGATTACGGATCATTCAGTAAATATTTATTTGAAGCAGTCAGCTGGGAGGCCAGTCATTAAGAGCTCTTCCCTGAATCCATACTTCGCCCACCTCTTCAATCCCAAGTCTATAAATACCCCTTGACCGCCCTGCCTTTCTTCACTCTCACACTCCCTCCTCAACCACTATTCCACAGCTTTAGCTCCCTCTCCCAGGCCTCGCTCTGCTCGGGGATTTCCTTCCCGCTTTCCTGAAAAACACCCAGAACCTTGACTGTGCCCTCATCTGAAGCCTCTCAACTGCTTATGAACTTGACTCCGTGACCTCCCACCTCGGCCATTGTCAATTTTCTTCTCTCTATCCTGTTATTCTCACTAGTACACGAAACTGCTGCTTTTTATCCTTGACATGATTGTAATTCCACTTAGTTACAATCATTGACCAATTCTGGCCTGCCTCTCTCTCCCTCTCCCTCGCTCCCTCAATCCCTCTCTCTCTCTCCACCACCCACCCCCTTAAAATTCCTGGAATTCCCCATGCCTAATAATACAGTCTCCAACTTTTCCTGCCATTCTCTGTTCAACCCACTGCAAGCAGACCAATGAAATTCCTCTTGACCCCCAATCACCAAAATTTAATCATTAACTCTTTTTTTTCTAATCTTTCTCTACAGAAAAAACTGAACAAAGTCGATCATTTTCCTTCTCCTGAAAACATGTGCATTGGCTTGCAGTTCACCATAATTTGACTTCTCTTCCCCAGCCTTACCAATTCTTTTTTTTTTTTTTTTTTTTTGCTTTTTGGGTCACACCCAGCGATGCTCAGGGGTTACTCCTGGCTCTGCACTCAAGAATTACTCCTGGTGGTGCTAGGGGACCATATGGGATGCCAGGAATCGAACCCGGGTCAGCCATGTGCAAGGCAAATGCCCTCCCCGCTGTACTATCACTCCGGCCCCACCAATTCTTGATTAGCACCCTTTCCTCATGCCATCCCTATTTCTTTTGATGGAGCCCTTTGGCTGTCTTCATTCTGATCCTAATACAGTCTCACTGCATTAGTGAGCAATGCCAGCCTACAACTGTAATTACAGCGGGTAGGGCGTTTGCCTTGCACACAGCTGACCCAGGTTCGATTCCTCCGTCCCTCTCGGAGAGCCTGGCAAGCTACCGAGAGTGTCCCATTTGCACGGCAGAGCCTAGCAAGCTACCCATGGCGTATTCGATATGCTAAAAACAGTAACAAGTCTCACAATGGAGACATTACTGGTGCCCACTCGAGCAAATCGATGAACAATGGGACCGCAGTGCTACAGTGTTACTGTATATACAATTCCCAAATTTATACTCTAATTCGGACTTATCCCCCATCACCAAACCCAACTTTCTAACAGCCCTACTCAGTCTGGCCGAGTCCTTGCCACCCAGATGGAAGCCTGAGTGATGGGTCTGCCTGCATGCTAATGTTCCCGTGCTCCCGGGTTATCAGGCCCAATTGGCTGCGGCCATCTTTGCCTCCTTCTTCCTTCGCATCCCTGTTTCATTCCATGAGAACTTCTGTCTGATCCCAACCACGTCTCACCACCTCCTCCACTGAGCCACCATTGTGTCACCTTTATCTCTGCTCTGAATTTCCTCCAGACTGACCACACCTGAGCTCTTACAATTTTACTTGAGAATAACACACACACACACACACACACACACACACACACACACACACACACACACACACCTTTTTCATTTTTGCCATGCTGACTCACTTCCAGTTTGCTCTCCAGTCGCAGCTTACATGCCGTGTGTGCAGTGGAGACGTGGCAGCCAAATGTGTGCTGGGGTAGCAGAGACACTCAGAGGGCTCCTTCCCTCTTTTGTGGGTCCTGAACCTCAGACTCTGTTCAGATCACACACCCCTGATCATGAAAACAAGAAGCAAATCATATTTCCAGTCTTCCCTTCTCCACTTCCAGTCCCACAGTTACCACTTTCATTCCCAGCAAAGAGTCAGCAGGAAGGGGCCCAAGAGATAGTACAGTGCGTAGAGCATTAGCCTTGCATGCGGCCAACAGGGGTTCAATTCCTGGCATCCCATATTGTCCCCAGAGTACATCAGGGGTGATTCCTGGGGACACAGGTAGGTGTAATTCCTGAGCATTGCTGGGTGTGGTCCAAAAATGAAAACAAATTTCTCCAAAGAAAATTGTGCTCTTGAAGGCCACAGTTGTTACCAAATCTCATTCTGACCATGCCAATGAGCTCTGAAGCCCCTGCAAGCTCAGCCCAAGGCCCTTCCCATTCTCAGGTTCCTCTTTTATTTTTTTTTCTTTTTTCTTTTTTGGGTCACACCCGGCGATGCACAGGGGTTACTCCTGGCTCTGCAGTCAGGAATTACTCCTGGCGGTGCTCAGGGGACCATATGGGATGCTGGGAATCGAACCCGGGTCGGCCGCGTGCAAGGCAAATGCCCTACCCACTCTGCTATCGCTCCAGCCCCTCCTCTTTTATTTTTTTTCTCCCCTTTTTGCAGGGATGAGGCGGGACATTGGGTGGTGCTCAGAGTTCCTCCTGGCTCTGTGCTCTGAGTTTGCCTCTGGAGGGGTCTGGGGAACCATATGTGGTGCTTGGGCTTGAACACAGCAAGTGCCCTAACCACAATACTATCCCTGTGGCCTTCCCGGGCTCCTCAGACCTGAGCAAGCACAGGCAGCATGTGGCTTCTGCGCCCATCCCTCTCTCTGCCCTACAGCCCTTTCACACAGGTCTCCGTTGCCACACCCTCTGCATCCTTCTCCTGCCTATCAGGCCCTTCCTCCTAGCATCCGATTTCATTCCTCTTTTTCTCCTCTTGTTTTCCCACCCTGGCCCTCCTCTTTTTTAATTCCTGCTCTCTATCTCCCAGCTTTAAAATATCACTGAGAGAGACAGACAGACAGACAGACAGACAGACAGAGACAGAGACACACAGAGAGAGAGAGGCTGGGTCGGGGGCATGGCAGAAGGGATACTGGGAACACTGGTGGTGGGAAACGTACACCGGTGGAGGGATGGGTGTTGAAACACTGTATGACTGAAACTCATTCATGAAAGCTTTGTTACCGTTTATCTCACGGTGACATGGTGATTCAATTAAAATTAAATACATAAAGTAATTTAAAAAGTAAGAAATCGGGGCTGGAGCGATAGCACACAACAGGTAGGGCGTCTGCCTTGCATGCAGGCGACCCAGGTTTGATTCCCAGTATCCCATGTGGTCCCCTGAGCAACGCCAGGAGTAATTCCTGAGTGCAGAGCCAGGAGTAACCCCTGTGCATTGCCAGGTGTGACCCTCAAAGGCAAAAAATAACTAACTAAATAAATAAAGCCCCTTAAAAAAATAAAATAAAAATAAAAAGTAAGAAATCATGGGGGCTGGAGCAATAGCAAAGCAGGTAGGGTGTTTGCCTTGCATGCGGTGGACCTGGGTTCGATTCCCAGCATCCCATAGGGTCCCCCGAGCACTGCCAGGAGTAATTCCTGAGTGTAGAGCCAGGAGTAACCCCTGTGCATTGCTGAATGTGACCCCCCCCAAAAAAAAGCAAAAAAAAAAAGTAAGAAATCAAAGCTCTCTCTCTGTCTGTCTCTCTCTCTCCCTCTCTCTCCTACTTCTGACTCCTGCTCAAATCCCCCCAGCTAGTCCCTCTCCCGAGCTCGAAGTTTCACCATCCACTCACATCTGCAGCTCCATCATGTGAACAGCTCGCCCTATCGACATTCAGGCCCCAACACTCAGAGCAGGACAGAAATCCACGTTCTTCTCCAGCCCCGGCTCATCTCACCAACGCTTCGGCGATTGGTGAGCACCGCCTTCCTTGGAGCCTAATTCTTTACACTCATCCTTGCTCCCTCTTCTTATCTCATGCTCCGCCTGGAAGCTTGGAAGATTCTGTTGGCTCCATGTTGACTGTTTATCCCCCAAGAGACCATTTCTTACCTGAGTTCACCTCGGCTCCTCATCTCTGGCAGGGATCACTGAGCCCCGCCCCCTCCCGCCTCCCCCAGCCTCTACTCTCATCTGGTGATTCCTCCTCTCAGTCTGGCAGCCAGTTAATGTTGTTTCGAATAGAAGTGACATCAAAGCCCTTCATGCCGAGGAGCTGGTCCCAAGGGCTAGATGCCCTGCTGTGCTGGTCCCCAAGTTCCATCTCTTAATCTCTCAGGCGCTGTATGGCCCCGAGCCCTAGCGGGGGTTGGGTCCTTCTGAGCACTGATTGGGAGCTCCCCTTAAATAAATAAACCCATTAAGCACAAGAGCCCAAATCCCTTACTAGCCAACAAAATCCTACTTGATCTGGCTCGCAATCTCCCTAGCCCTCCCCTCTCTGACTCAACCTCCTCGCATCCTCCCGACACTCAGACACAGTCTTGTCTGCTGTACTAGACAAGATGGGGCATGTAGCCTTTGCATTGCCTCTTCCCTCTGCCTCTAACGCTTGTCCCCTCAATAGTTGCACGGCTTACCTGTGACCTTCATCTTTGCTCATATGTCCCCTGCTCACTGGACCCTGTCTTGACCTCCTGATCCCTCAGCCCTACTCTCCTGTATAACATTGCTCTCCTAATTTATCTAACCCAGCATCCTGTGTGCTTAGTTACTGTGCAATCTCTCTCTCTCTCATACACACATATAGATATATGTATATATATACATATATATATGTATCACACCCTATGAAAACAGGATGAGAATGCTATTCGGGTATCCCAAAGAGCTATGCTTGGAGTATCACGTTTCACTCAAGTGAGAGAAGGAATCTGGAGTTCTGACCTCCATTGACGATCAAGAATCAGGGACACTGTCTCGTTTCCCAAGGTGTCGAAAATCAGATGGGCCGGACACGTAATGCGATTTAGAGACCACCGCTGGACTAGAGCTGTTACCAACTGGATTCCACAGGACATCAAAAGAACGCGTGGCCATCCACCTACGAGATGGTTAGACTTCTTCGTCAAGACCCTGGATGAACAGTTTGAGGCTCTTCATGTTCCTGAAGTGAGCAGATGCCATTGGGCAACACTAGCACGAAAGAGGGATGAATGGAGACGTTACTGGAGCTGCTGTAGCAAACCGATGAGCAACAGAATGACAAGTGATACATGTGTCACATATGGTCCCCTAAGCCTCTCCAGAAGTGATCCCTGAGTGCAGAGATAGGAGTAAGCCTTGGGTATGTCTACTCCAAAATAAAAAAAGGAACCATAGAATGATAGCCTCTTGAATCTAAGTTTTCCATGCAGCATGATGTTTTCATATCATCATTCATATTGTGGCTTTTCTTGATAACTACTTCTTTTTATTGCTGGGGAGTATTCCATGGTATGACTTTATCTGCTGTTCTATTAATATACTTGGTGTTTGATTGGTTTGAACATGGAGTAATTATAAATGAAGCTGTTATAAAGAATGAAAGGATAGTACAGCAGGTAAGGCACTTACTCAGCACATGTTGAACCCGGGTTCAATCCCCGGCATCCCACGTGATCCCCGAGCATCACCAGGAGTAATTCCTGAGTGCAAAGTCAGGAGTATCCCCTGAGCCTTACTGAGTGTAACCCCAAAACTGTCACTGTCACTGTCATCCTGTTGCTCATTGATTTGCTCGAGTGGACACCAGTAACGTCTCCATTGTGAGACTTGTTACTGTTTTTGGCATATTGAATATGCCACGGGTAGCTTGCCAGGCTCTGCTGTGTGGGTGGGATACTCTTGGTAGCTTGCCAGGCTCTCCGAGAGGGACGGAAAAATTGAATCCGGGTCAACTGTGTGCAAGGCAAACGCCCTACCCACTGCACTGTCGCTCCAGCCCCACCCCAAACTAAAAACTATATTTAAAAATAAAAGCTGTTTTAAACATTTGCAAATGTGTATGTTTGAAAATTGATAGCAAAGGAGTACACAAAGTGGGGACAGAGAGACTTCTAGCAGGACTTCTCTTTTGCTGAAATTCAATACTGTCAAAATTGTACCATGCCTCCACACCAGATTTTACAAGATTTTTACCAGATCACTGCAGCCATATCATAGCCCTACTTTGCAGTAACACTGGTACAATTTTTTTAAAAGCTTCACATAATGGTTGCACTCCAATTTTTTTGTGAAAATATTTAGCATAAAACCTGTGAGAATATGTAGTAAAACACCATCTATCTCCTTTTTGCCACAGTATGTTAAAGAAGATGTGTAAATAGGGAACTCAATTCTCAAAAGGCAGGGCAGATCCTGAAAGCATTACATTTGCTTACAGAACTGTATCACAGTATCACTGTCATTATCCTTTCTGAGTAAATTACAACTTTTCCTTACTAGTGTCTACTATGTTGCCTATAATTAGATTTCCTTGTTTACCTCGAAAATGGGCTGGAGTGATAGCGCAGTGGGTAGGGCGTTTGCCTTGCACGCGGTGACCTGGGTTCGATTCCTCCGCCCCTCTCGGAGAGCCTGGCAAGCTACCGAGAGTATCCCGCACACAAGGCAGTCTGGCAAGCTCCCCATGGTGTATTCGATATGCCAAAAACAGTAACAACAAGTCTTACAATGGAGATGTTACTGGTGCCCGCTCGAGCAAACCGATGAGCAAGGGGATAACAGTGATACAGTGATTCCTTGAAAATGTCCCCTTTCGCCTGGGCAGTCTCGGGCCGGGGCCGGTGCCGGCTCGAGCTCTGCCGAGATTCGACCCAGGTGGCCATGCCTTTGCACAGCCGCTTTGCTGCTGAACGACCAGGATCCAGAGCCAGCTATATGACTTGGGGTTCCAGCGAGTGCTTGCAGCCATGTCTCCAGACTGTGAACTAAGCTTTTGCTCCATGCTGCTCCAGGAAGGGAAATGATTCAATTTCCAACTTAAATCTCCCTGGACTTAATTACTAAAATACAGAAATCCTAAAACCGCGTGGCCCCTACCATGGCCGCGCGACTTTGTATCTCTTCATTCTCATCAGTAGAAAGCTAATTATCAAATATTTCCCTGTCAATAGGGCCGTAATCTTGGGGGATAAATTCTAACAAGAATAGTGAGTTCTGTGTTGAAACTCCAACAATAGTGAGTTTTGTTTTGAAATATGGAACGTAATCAAGGTAAAGAGAAAAGGAAGTGAAATTTATCAGTTATGCAGGGGGGGTGGGTGGGGGGTGGGGGGTGGGATGTATACTGGGTTTTGTTGGGGTTTTTTTTGGTGGTGGAATATGGGCACTGGTGAAAGGACGGGTGTTTGAGCATTGTATACCTGAGACATAAGCCTGAGAACTTTGTAACTTTCCACAAGGTGATTCAATAAAGTAAATTAAAAAAAAATAAAGAAAGAAAAGATGTCCCCTTTGCTGTTATTGCTGCAATGACACACAGTTGCGTGGTTGCAGTGCTGAGGCTCGTGGTCATACTGCCCACCAGGGGTCGCTGTCTTTCCTTGCAGTGCCCAGGTACATTCCCACGGCTGGGTTTGCTAGAGGTTACCCACACGCAGGCTCACACACAGCTCTTAGGCAGGGCAAACGGGGCTGCGCACACACATTTGAGTGGTGATGCTTGCTGAGAATCAAGCTCTTGTACACGCCTAAGTGTGCGCTGGAGATGGTATTCCTAGTGGTGGGACTGTCAGTTGCAAACTCTTGAACCTCCTGGGCCATGACTGGCGCGTGTGGGTGGAACTAGGGATCAAACTTGCAGCTCACAGTGGAAAGGCAGGAATTTTCACCACAGAGCCATCCCTGGACCCTTCAGAGATGTTTCTGTTTAGTTGGTATCTTTGAATTAAGCCTCATACACGCAGATTACTTCTGTTTTTTTTGTGGGGGGGTAGGGAGGGGGCTGCTTTTTTGGTTTTTGTTTTGTTGTGTTGTGTTGTGTGTGTGCGTGCGTGTGCGTGCGTGTGTGCGCGCATGTATTTAATTAGAGTAGGGTCCGCTCTTCCCTATGGCAGGAACCTGTAGAATCAGATTGGTTTTTTTTTTCCCCAAAGGTTTCCATGCTCTGGATTTGCCTCTTGGTTTCGTTGTGATATCGTTGAGCTTTGGGAAGAGCCTGGCAAGCTCCCTGTGGCATATTCGATATGCCAAATACAGTAACAATAACAAGTCTCATTCCCCTGAACCTGAAAGAGCCTCCAATTGTTGGGAAAAAAACGAGTAAGGAGAGGCTGCTAAAATCTCAGGGCTGGGACGAATGAAGACATTACTGGCACCCTCTCAAGAAACTCGATGAACAACGGGGTGACAGTGATACAGTGATACAGTGAACTATTTCCTTAGGTAGATATAAGACTGACTATGATTTGATTGTCGGGGTATAAAAAGACTACCAAACACATTTAAAACTTTAAGAATTTAAGAAAATGGCTGCAAGGCTAGTTTTGCAGGAAGCTGACTTCTGCAGCGGATCCTCTGCTTTCAGTTTTGTGGTATTTTTTTCCCCTTCTAGTTCTGTGATAAAAGTTCCCCGCAGAAGGGAAAGACCTGCTTCCCCCTCAGTGAATGTCTATGAGTAGCTCTGGAGCTGCAGTCAGAGGAGGTCTAAGGATGCCTTTCAGCTCCTCACCTAAACCCCCTCCCATTTCCCCAGCCCCAGTACAGGACCAGGCTATTCAGGGAGCCCTGGGGTGTGCTGCCTTCTGGAAAAGGTTTGCTCATTGAAACCTGACCCTAAGGGATACATAAATTTACCCTTTTCCCATCAGCCCTGACAGCAGAAATACAACTTTCCCTGCAGCCAAAGTATCTCCAAAATTACTTCATTCAATTGCAAACAGACCCTCAAAAGATAGAAGATAGGAGGCCAGGCCCCTCGTAGTACTGATTAACTGCTACAGAGGCAGCTGAGAATAATCCTCTGTGGGGGAGAGGAGTTAGGAAGGAGCCCAGGGTCTCATGCATGAGAAGTTGTGGCTCCCAACCCTCTTGGAAATCACCTTTACAAACACACACACACACACACACACACACACACACACACACACACACACACACACACTCTCCTGTAGTACTGACCTATTTATTTGTTTTTTGTTTTGGAGGTCGCAGCCAGCAGTGCTCAGGGCTTACTCCTGGCCCCATGCACAGGGATCCATGCACAGGGATCACTGCTTGGGTGAGCTGTGAGGACCATCTGAGGTGTCAGGGATTGAACCAAGGTCGGCCCCATGCAAGACAAGCACCTTACCCGCTGCTCCTGCCATCACGTGCGTTTGGCGCTGTCAGTATCCCCTACTGTGATTTACTTTAGTGGAGGTGTAGCGGCATCTCACTATTGTTTTAATTTGCCTTTCCCTAACGATATATGATATAAAACATATTTTGTGGGGTGGTTTGGGCCACAGCCAGCAGAGCTCAGGCCAACTCCTGGCTGTGCTCGGGGGACCTTGTGGTGTAAGGGATTCCATCAGGACCGTGGCCACAGCCACAGGCGAGGTCAGTGCCTTATCTCCAGCCCCCACACGCTGATTTTTAAAAACAGAAATTATATAGTGTTTTTTTTTCCAGTTGGACAAGGAATGTGACTTTAACTATAGTCAAATCTTAGATAAGATTATTAACTATAATGTGACAGTCCAGCTAAAATTTTACCTAAAATCCATTATGGCATGTTAAAAATGGTTGGGGTGTTTTGTTTTTTGTTTTTTGTTTTTGCAATGGCAGTTTTCAGTTTGGGTAATAAAAACGTTGCTCTCATGATATTCCATTCAATATTTATTTATTGAGCATTTACTATAGATTAGAAAAGTTCAGGGACTTTTCTAATCTACATTTAGGAAGATGGTGGAAAGCAAACCTGTCATAATACTCCTCCTGGGGACATGGGGAGGTCAGGCAGGGGGGAGTTTTATGACCATAAAGAAGGAAAAGAAAATTCTTGTACTGCATCAAAAATACCATCACAAGCTTTCTTGTCCCATCTTCGATTTTCTTTTCTTTTCTTTTTTTTTTTTTTGCTTTTTGGGTCATACCTGGCAATGCAGAGGGGTTATTCCTGGCTCTGCACTCAGGAATCACCCCTGGCAGTGCTCAGAGGACCATATGGGATGCTGGGATTTGAACCCGGGTCGGCCACATGCAAGGCAAATGCCCTACCCACTGTTCTATTGCTCCAGCCCCCATCTTCGATTTTCTAGGAACCCATTTGAGTGAAACCCAGGCCAGCTTCAGGCAGGCAAATGTCTTATCTACTATAGTATCTCTCTAGCTCCCTGCAGCAAAGACTCTTGGCCAGCCAGACTGGCAGTTTTGTGTAAGGGTCTGAGGATGCAGCAATGGGTCTATATGGACCACCCCAACTGAGCCGTACCTGGTGATGCTTTGCGACCATGTGGTACCGGATCAAACCCAGTTCTCCTGAAGTCCCCAGACAGTCTCCCATAGAGGCTGAACCAGATGCTATTCCCAACCATGAGGGAGAGTTCCTTTTCCACCACCTCCTCCTAACACTGGCACATTCCAGTTTTTTTAAAACTATATATGCCATTCTTCCTGGTGTAAGATGATACTTCATTGCTCTTTTAATTTGCATTTCTCTCATCATCAGTGACAAGGAAGTCTTTTTCACACGTCCATTGACCATCGAACTCGGCTTTGTTCACCAGAAATTGGCACCTCTGATATTTTCCAGAAACCGTTAGTGACGGAGTCCATTGTGGTTTGCTGGTTTTGGTTTTCTGGTTTGTTTGTTTTGGGCCACACCCAGCAGTGCTCATGGTTTACTCCTTGCTCTGTTCTCAGGAATCACTCCTGGGGGTTGCTCAGGGGACCATATGTAGTGCCAGGGATTGAACCTAGGTTAATAGCATGCAAGGCCAGTGCCTTCTGTGCCGTACTATCTCTCTAGTCCCTGCAGTTTTCCTTTGGCTTTATGTGTGTGTGTATGTGTGTGTGTGTGTGTGTGTGTGTGTGTGTGTGTATTTCAATACAGTTTAGGAAGGTACAGTAGTGTTAAAGCTTATGGTATCCATAAAATTAGGTCACTGTGAACTCTCAATCACTGTCACTATGTGCCTTCTAGTCTGGTCTCCCCACACCCCTCACTCAATTGCAGTCTGAAGCATAACCATCATGTTTGTCTCATTATAATATGACACTTGAATGAAGATTCAAAGAGGGTTTGCTTTAAGAACTGAGTGGCTTCGGGGCTAGGACAGAGCGTCCCTGCACAGAGAAAGGTAGAACAAAAGCTCGATAGTTGTCAGGCCTGTCTTGTTATGGAGCAAGGAAAGTTGTAAGAGACAAGCTAAAAAGGAGTATCCTGAGGTTGAAGTGGTTTAGTCAGCTGGTAGGGCTCTTCCCTTGCCTACAGTTGACCCGGGGTCCATTCCTGGTACCACACTTAGTCCCCTAAGCAGCGCTGGGTCACGCCTGAGCACAGGGCCAAGAATAGGCTCAGAGCATCACTGGGTATGGCCCCCAAACCAAACACAGGCAAACAAAGCCCAAAGTAACTGAAATGAAGTAAGGATGGGCAGCATTTGGGAAGTATAGCAAAGGTTAGAATTTCCTGCCATGATTTGATCATATTTTGAGGCAGAATGATTGATAGCTTAGAGAATTAGGATGAAAAGTATCCTAGTCTTGAGTGAGATCAAAGACTCATTTTGACCGAAACATTTATTGTTGGTTCCGTGAAATCCTAAGAGGATCATTTTCATTTCCAAATATGCTGACCCAGAGCTTCTTTGAGCTGCTAACACAAGACTTGCCACAGGAAAAGCAATCATAAGAGCGTTTAAAAAAAAATGAAGCAATTAGTGAACACATTTCACAACGGCCTTTAGGCAGGAATATAAGATTTAAAAAAATGCAACACACTGGGCCTGAGCAATAGCACATCAGGTAGGGTGTTTGCCTTGCACGAGGCAACCTGGGTTCGATCCCCGGCATCCCATATGGTCCCCCCAGGGCTGCTAGGAGTAATTCCTGAGTGCAGAGTCAGGAGTGACCCCTGAGCATCACTGGGTGTCAGCCAAAAACCAAACAAAGAAAAAAAATTGCAACACCACCAAGAACAATAAAACATTGTTGGTATCAATACATCATGCATATAATTTCATATGTATTTACATTTGGAAATACAACCAACCCCACTGGTACTATTAAAATTTAGTCACTTGCTCTTGTTTAAAAGAACGGACAACAGGGGTTGTAGAGATCCCCTGAGAACCACATACGGTACCATAACACTGCTAATGTGGGTCACATGTTCTTGTTTGTTTGTTATTTTGTTTGGAGGCCATGTGCAGTTCCAGTCAGGGCCCATTCCTGGCAGTGCTCAGGGGGCCATATGCAGTGCCAGGGATCGAACCTGTGTAAGGTCTGCCTGTGTAAGCCTTCACCTCTATACTATATGTCCAGCCCCAGTAGTCACTTCTGAGCCCAGAGCTCCTGAGCACTGCTGGGTGTGGACCCCACCCCTCCAAATAAAAGAAAATACAAGAGAGGAAACCAGACAAGTGATTTCTTGTTGTTGTTATTATTATTTTGCTGCAAGAAACTTTATAGCTTCCATTTAGTTTATAACTTAGGAGAGGGGCCAGGGCGGTGTGGACACAGCCTGCTGGCTGCAGGAGAGACTCAATCGGAGGGTACCAGAGGGCTGCCATAGGGTCCCCTCCAAGTCCGGAGGCTGGGGGAGCCCAGGCAGCTGGGATGCCCGTAGAAGGGCTGACCCTGTCTCCCCCAGAGACCCTGCCAGCCCTAGCTGGTGGCTGCACAGGAGGCCCCATCCTCCGGCTGAGTTTCAGCCCCGTAGCCTCAGACCCTCAGGTTCAGCAGGATGGGGAGATGAACCCCAACTTCACAGGAGACAGGGCGGGAGCATCTTCCACTCAATGCGAGCATGAATATTTGCTTTTTTTAGATTCCAGGTTTTGACACAATGAAAAGAATGAGCCAATGAACTTTAAACCGCAGTTCAGAATAAGCGAGTACCTCTACAAATATTAGAATAGCTCGATGGACTGTTCTAAGTGCTGGGCTCTCTAGTAAGAAAGAAATCAGGGGCTGGAATGATAGCACAGCGGGTCGGGCGTTTGCCTTGCACATGCCCAACCCGGGTTCGATTCCCAGCATCCTATATGGTCCTCTGAGCACTGCCAGGAGTAACCCCTGTGCATTGCTGGTTATGACCCAAAAAGCAAAAAAAAAAAAAAAAAAAAGAGAGAGAGAGAGAAAAATCAGTAAGTTCCGGTGAAGAGAATTTCAGATCCTCTGAACTGTGAAGAAGACTATAGGCTCTGAAGGGATTTCCTTCCCAAGCTAGTATGGGAAGGGAAGTTTCTCCAGACGTTGACATTTGACTGAGATCCAGGTCAAGAGGAGGGAGCCCCTTGATTGGTGGGGGGAACATTCCAAGAAGACACGCTAATTGGGACCACCCCGCCTTGAGGAAGCTGAGATGTTGCTCCAGGCCTGTGTGCACTGGAGCTAGCCGGATGAGCAAGAGAGGAGGGCTGAGGACTGGGTGGGCAGATACCATCGTAGATTAGACTCAGGGCTTGGCTGTCCCCCAACATGTACTTGTAAGCCATAAAGCATAATGGTGCGATTAAGCAAGCGCTTATGAAATGAAACCCAGATTCTCATCTGAGGAGGAGACAGGAGGAGAAGGGCAAGGATGGAAGCTCGGACAGAGGTGTTTCTCAAACTTGTTCCCACTTCGGTCCCTCCCCCCGCCACTCGACCCCTTATCCTGTTAGCTGCCACCCTTAATCTCAAGTCCTGGGTCCTCTGAAATATCCCTGGGGGCTCACTGGAAACCAACAGCCCCCCTCACCCTGCCTCCCTGTTGAGAAACAGTGGAGTAGAGGAAAAACAGGTTTTCCTCAACCTGCTTAGGGGTCTAACCCCCAGCCTGGCTTGAATATTAAACCAGGACACATTTAACGCAAAATTAAATTTAATATTTAACATTAAATTAACATTAACATATGATTAACATTCAATCAGGACATATTTAATAGGAGGAAGATAGCCGCCTACTTTAAAAAAAAAACTAAAATTTTGACATATCCGTAAGAACTTTCGGAAAAGAATGAAAAACTGGGCCCTAGAGATCTTATGGTGGGTAAGGCACGCGCCTTGCACAGGTCCTAATTGGGTTTGATTTTGAGCACCACATATGGTCCCCTAAGCACTGCTAGGAGTGATTACTGAGCACAGAGTCAGGAGTCAGCCCTGAGCACTGCTGGATGTGGCCCCCACAAAAAGCAAACAAGGGGCTGGAGCAGTAGCACAGCAGATAGAGTGTTTGCCTTGCACATGGCAACCCAGGTCCGATCCCCGCCATCCCACATAATCCCCCTACACCACCAGAAGTAATTCCTGAGTAAAGAGCCAGGAATAATCCCTGAGCATTGCTGGGTGTACCCAAAAAGAAAAAAGCAAACAAACAAACAAACAAAACTTAAGGCATTGATGAGAGCAGGAAGCTTTTATGCCATGATATTCTACTTTACAGAAATACTTTTTTTGTCAGTCAAATGACAATAACATTTTTTGTTTTATTTATGGATCATACTGGGCTCCATTCTATGGAAATAAATTGGGTCTGTGCTCAGGGGTTGCTCTTGGAGATGTTCGGGGGAACATGTGGTACCATGTAGGCTCACACCCAGGCTTCTGGCATGCAAAGCCTGCACCCAGTCCTTTGAGCCTTCTTCACCACCTCCATTTTGCTTTATGCGTATTTGGTCTTTACCCATAGTTCCTGACTCACAGCTCTCCAAACCCTAGGAATTTTCTAAGTACTGTGTAGAGCCTGGCAAGCTACCTGTGGCATATTCGATATGCCAAAAACAGTAACAAGTCTCACAATGAAGATGTTACTGGTGCCCGCTTGAGCAAATCGATGAACAATGGGATGACAGTGCTACAGTGCTACTGTGCATGATAAAGGTGGCTTTTGTTCGGGTCACAAAAGTGAGTTCTGAAAAACATCTGGGGCTAGGGCTGGTTTCTAGTGAAACCAACATGAATAGAGAATTGAGGTGAGAGGGTCTAAGATGGACTTCCCTTGCAATGGTCCAAACCTTCGTACCATAATGAGGCTCCCTAAAAATCTAAGAGGAGGGGCTTGTGAGTGAACCTGCAAAATTGAGGGAGCTACTCCCCATACTTCACCCTATGTGCCTATTCCCATGAGTGATAGCATTTCTGAGAAATCAATACTCGAGTGAGTAAACGGGCTTCCGAGTTCTGTGTGCCAGCCACAAGTGAAGCAAAACTTCTGGGGAGCCTCTCATCTATTGCTGGTCAGAAAGAAGCACAGACAGTAGTGTGGGCATGTGGTAGGGTATCTAAGGTCTGAATAAAGTCAGGGGAACCCCCATTTAGGAGCCTGTTGGTCAAAAGCCCCTTGCCTGAGGTAAAGTAGACTGAAGTGAAGACAGTCTGGGGAGATTTTTGCCCCTTATCTGTGAAACCTGATGCCATTTCTGGGCAAATAGTGTAGAGTACTGACTTGAATTGAATTGAATTTCTGGAAATCTGTTGGTGCCTGAGCAATGGTCTTTGATGTGGGGAGACCTCCCACACCGAAGTTGCAACTGAGCTGCATGACCTCAAGTATACACCTTCTAGACAGAAGAATAAGAACTGTCGGGGCTGGAGTGATAGCACAGAAGGTAGGGCATTTGCCTTGCACACAGTAGACCTGGGTTGATTCCCAGTATCCAGTATGGTTCCCCGAGCACCGCCAGGAGTAATTCCTGAGTGCATGAACCAGGAATAACCCCTGTGCATCACCGGGTGTGACCCAAAAAGAAAAAATAAAAAAGAACTGTGTCAAGAGTTGACCAGACAGAGGGATTTTGGCTAGGAGTACAGAGTGGTGAAGAAGTAACTAAGTTCCTTGATCAAGGTTTGTGTGTAAAGATTTATCAGCCTGCAATTTCCCCATTTCCGGTGAGAAGATGTCTGTCTTCCTCCTGCTACAAAGGGCATAGGATTTGAGAGCATTAGGATCTGTTTCTGAGGAGAAGGGTGAGGTGAAAAGAGTGACCTTTCACTTCTGTGTTTTCTCAGACTCCTTTAGCTTCAGAATTTCATTATGTCCAAGTACAGGATTTAGGGAGAGTGTGTTTGACAGAAAAGACTGTGAGAAGTTTCCTGACGCTTCAAGAGCAGGTTCCCCAAGGTGGAAGTAGTCAGTCCTGACAACTGTATACACTTGGCAAGATGAGAATTGAGACTAGACTATACACTAGCTTTGATAAAAACGAAAGTGTGAAAGGCCTGAGGGGATGTGGGGGAGAAAATTTAGTAAATTTTTAGAAAATTTTAGGGGTCGGTGTATGGACCTGATTTATGAGTCTGAGAGAAAAGGACAGTGTAGATATGGTCAGAGAAACCTTAGTCAACTCTTTTCAATTGAGTAATAGCCAGTTTACTGTCTTGATTAAAACTCAAAGGGCTGGAGCACCTGCTTTGTATGTGTCTTAATTCCCAGAACCATATGGTCCCATGGCCACTGCCGAAGGTGGCCCCTCCAACAATATTTCAAGGTTCATGAGTGAAAAATGCACTTTGATTCCTCACTGATGGAGTTGAACATTCCTCAAAACATATTGGCCGTTTCCAACCAGTGCTCAGAGGGCCCTGAGTGCTGAGAATTAAACAGTGCATGAAAAGTATCCCCATGAGCCCCTTGAACCATATTTTATTTCTATTTGTGTGTGGTGCCATGAATACAATCCAGGTCTCATGCATGCATGTCAGGTGCTTTACCACTGAGTCGCCTCCTCAGCCCCTGAAACCACATTTTATTTATTTGTTTATTTTTTGCTTTTTGGGTCACACCTGGCAGTGCACAGGGGTTACTCCTGGCTCTGCACTCAGGAATTACACCTGGCGGTGCTCAGGGGACCATATGGGATGCTGGGATTTGAACCTGGGTCAGCTGCATGCAAGGCAAACGCCCTACCCGCTGCGCTATCACTCCAGCTCCTGAAACCATATTTTAAAAGACAGCACAGGGCCAGGGTTATCTCAGAGAAGTGCGGTACCTGCTTTGTATGCATTCATCCTCAAATTCAGTCCTCAGCACCTCAGGACCCGGGAGCAATGCTGACCCGAGCAATAGTCCCATCAGGCCCACACCTATGGGTCAAGTGAAAAATAGCTCTTATTTACATATTAATCGATGAAAATAGGTATATTCTTCATTTTCCCAGTGCACTGCTGGGGAGGCCTCCCATAATTCATAAATAAAAGATAGCTGCATCATATCTGATTCTGAGATTTCTAATAACTGGATTCATTATGGCTAGAATTAGGACTTCTGTTAGGACACTGGCTGCTGGATTGCACCCTACCTAGAGGAGTCACATTTGTAGCTAGAAAGTGACATGATTCTTCCCAGCCACCGGAAGGACCGGAAATGCTAGTGTTGGTTGAAGCTTCAGTTTTGCAAGATGAAAAGTTCTGGGTGTTGGTTACACAAGAGTGCAATGGGAATATACTTAACACTGGTGAATGCCATACTGACAGAAGTTAATACAGTAAAGCTTGTGTTATGTGCATTTTACCACAAGGAAAGAAAATTGTTTTTAACTGATGAAAAAAAGGTATTCCTGAGAACTCACATACTGAGGTCAGAAATGAACATTCCAGATGGTTTCCTCGGTGAGAAAAGAGAAAGGAAGTATGAGATTCCTAGGTGATTAATAGAGAATTCATGTAAGAGGTCTCTTTGGCGGGAGTTTTAGTCGCTCCCGGTAGTGCTCAGGGGTTACTCCTGGCTCTATGCTCAGGAGTGATGCCTGGAGGTGCTTGGAGACCCTATATGGTTCTGGGGTTCAAACTGGGGTGTTATTTGCAGGGCAAATGTCTTAGCATCCTTGTTATCTCTCCAGCCCAGAAAAAGCTTTCTTGATCTCTGGAACCCCCCTCTCAACATTCCCATCTGAAACAAAAATGTTTTCGAAAGTTCGGTGCTCTGCTTCATCTACTTGCCTCCAAAGAATTTAAGTTTGTATGACATTCCTTAGTTCCGCCACCCCCTCCACTATCCTGATAACATTTGATCCTGATCTCATAAAAAAGTTTTTGAGGGGCAGGAGCAATAGCACAGCGGGTAGGGCGTTTGCATTGCACGAGGCCGACCCGGGTTCAAATCCCAGCATCCCATACATATGGTCCCCTGAGCACCGCCAGGAGTAATTCCTGAGTAAAGAGCCAGGAGTAACCCCTGTGCATCACTGGGTGTGACCCAAAAAGCAAAAAAAAAAAAAGTTCTTGAAAATATACAAAGCCCTCCCGAAGTGCCTCCCTAGACTCTGGGGATAGTGGGATTGCAGACTGACTTCATTTCCTATGCTTACTGGACATCAGGTTCTAGTGAGAAGCTTATCACATAATGACCAATGAATCTCAGAGCACAAATCCAAGAGCTAAGGAGAGACTCACACGAGGTCTGAGCTTGAGAGTGGCTGGAGAAGGCTGCCTGGCTGGTTAAGGTTGCCCCTTCCTTACTCTTCCCCTCTCCCCTGAAGATGCATTATCTACTTACCTACCCTCAGTGTCTGCTCTGATCCTATGGCTTTCTGTGACCTCTCAGAGGTTGTGGAACTCCTGAAGTACAGAGTTCTACAGTGCTTCTCTTGGCTGCCTGGTATGTTGATCCCTGGAAGCCAGGTATGACACAAGAAGTCAGACTAAGCTAATACTACCATGTCGGCATGTGGATAGATAGAGGGGCAACACAGACGAGCACCAGCCCTGTCGGTGAAGCTACCTTCGACCTTGTAGCCCAGTCTAGTCACCAGACAAATGCAGCTCAGTCATGGACCCAGTAGACCCCAGAAGTACCCAGCTGAGCTGTGCCTGGATTCCTGCAAGCAAGGGTGTGTTGTGTCACAGGCTGGGGTCATCAGTTAGACAATCATAGCTAACGAGCATTTCGAGGAAATGATCTTTCAAAGAGCAATGACATTTGAGTTCCAGCCCCTAGCTGAAGATTTCTAGAATCAGGCCCTGGCAGTGGTTTTCAAATGATGATTTATAGAACCATTTCCAGTGCTCCTAGGAGAGAGTGAGAGAAGGACAATTTGTGGTGGGATACGGTTGCAAAAGAACAGATAATGTAGTGTTTGTCCAAGCAATGGAGATTTGCTTCCTCTGGACATGTGAATGCAATAACGGCAGAGGGCATGCACGCTATCTGAAAGCAAAAAGATGTGAGGATTGTTCATAGGAAATGAATAAGCATACTCCCGTGCTTTCTCTCTTTTATGGTCCCCAGCCTATCTCTGAATCAGTAAATCATTCTTTCTGGTTTTGCTAATCTGGCTCTCATCCCTTCTGCCAGAATTTCTTGGAGCTGCTCTATGCTAAGCCTTCAAACGCTGAGCTGCAGTGGGGGGATACGTTAGAGCATTAAAAAGAAGCAATTTCCTGGACAATCTGAACGATCTGTGTCGGTGTGTCACCAGCCCCAGGGGAGAGAAGCATTCGCTTGCTCACCAGCAATGGCAAGTTGTGCCTCTCTGTTTTCCTTAAAAGGGAACTTAAAAAGATCAAAGAAGGCAGAGGTCCCTATCTATTAATAATCTTCTCAGTTCACTTCTCAGACACTTACTGTTTTCCAGTATCTTGTTTTCAATATCAAAGCCCACAAAGAAGGAAGGACAGTCCTTTCGTCATGGATGTCAGATCAAAAGCTCAAGAAAATATAAGTGCACTATCTAAGTTTACACCACAAGGGAAGGAGCTGGAAAGCAGGGGCCTCCCAGGAACCCTTCCACCGTTACTCAAACTTCTCTGCTTACCACCCCCTTTTCACCCCTTTTCAGATAAAAAGAAAATCAGTCTCCACCACTCACCCCACCCTCTAAAGTTTACCTTCTTTAAGCAAACAGAAACTCTTCCGTTACTCCACACCCTGGACCCATTCAACAATCCCACCACTCAATATTGCAGCCCTGGCTCTTTCCAGCGCCCCCTGGAGGCAGAGCATCGCCACAACACCCACTTTGGGAGCTATTGTGGCTGAAGGCAGCCTTTCTAGTGGTGGGGTCACATGTTCTTTCAAAGAAAAGATCTTAGATGACTGGATAAAGAAGCTATGGTCCACAGTGGTATATGATACAGATACCAGGAATAATAAAGTCATGAAATTTGCTTATAGATGAATGGACATGGAGAGTATCGTGTTGAGAGAAATGAGTCAGAAGGAGAGGGACGGACAGAATGATCACTCTCATTTGTGAGATATAAAAAAAAAAAAGGAAAATAACATAGTATGAGATCAACACTCAAGGACAGTAGAAACAGGGCCCAGGAGGATTGTTCCATAGTTGAAAGCTTGCCGCAAGTGGGGGTTCGGGTGGAGGGCAGTTAGGATAGAGAAGAGAGCATTATGACAATGAAAGTTGGAAATGAGCACTCTGGACACAAACCGAGTGCCGAAAGTAGGGAAAGGGACTACGCATGATAACCATTCGGTACCTGCATTGCAAACCATAATGCCCAAAAGGAGAGAGAGAGAGGCAGGCAAGACAGAGAGACAGAGACAGAGACAGAGAGACAGAGCGAGAGACAGACAGAGACAGAGACAGAGACAGAGAAAGAACAAAAGTGCCTGCCACAGAGGCAGGCTGTTGCGGGGAGGGGTGGTGGGAGAAAACTGGGGATATTGGTAGTGGGCAATGTACACTAGGCAAGGGGTGGGTGTTGGAACACCATATGACTGAAACCCAATCATGAACAACTTTGTAACTGTGTATATCACGTTGATTCAACAATAACAACAACAACAACAAATAAATAAATAAAATTTAAATTTAAAAGACAGGCGCACACACAATGGGCTGGAGACTCCAGCGGGTGCCCTCTCTTGCTGGTGTCCTGGATTCCGCTGACCTGAGATGCTGAGCTAACTCCCACTTTAGGATTCTGCCAGGATTTCAACTGGGATCATCAACTACAGAGGACAAAAGAGTCGAGCTAATAAACTCTCCGACTCCGCTTCTTGCAGACTGCTTCAGTTTTGAAGGAGAAGGCGTTATTTTTAGAATCCCTTCTTGCTTTTCATCCTGTGCCCTGAATGATTAACTCCTGGTTTCTCCTTTAACTTGAACCCAGGTTTCCTCCCCAGTGGCTCCTGGGGGAAGTGCACTTTCTTCCCAGCCTGCAACCAGAGTTTCAGAATAAATCAATTGCAGTCTGCCTCCAGTCCCCACTCCCTTCCCCTCATCTCTGCCTGTGCCCTCCGCTTCTCTCTTACTAAAATGATTTCTCTTTGGTCTCCAGGATAATTACTTGTCTGGGAAATGGCAACCTCAGGAAAAGAAACCTTAAATAATGTTTCAAATTCAGTGGATCTTGTGATCATTCTAAAGGGCACCTTCACTGCATTTTCCTGCAGACAGATAACAACATTACTCAAGCTATGTCATTGTGTCATTAAAATACAGAGGCTGGGGCTGAGGAGATAGTATAAGGGTAAGGCATGTGCCTTGAACATCACCAACACCCTTTTGGGTCCCTGGCACCTCATATGGTCCTTGAATACTTCCAGGAGTGATCCCTGAGCACAGCCAGTTGTGATCTAAAAATCGAGATAATAATAATAAACAAATGAAAGATAGAGGCTGGCTGAAGGGACAAAGGAAGTTCTCCTTGGGGGGTGGGGTTTACTGAAAACTTTCATGCTCTTCCTTCGAGAGTGCAGAGCTAGCCACTGTTTACTTAGAAACTTAGAAACTGCTTGGAAATGGAATTTCATTCTGTTTTTCTCAATTGTATTTTCTCAATTGTCTCAATAGTCTTTAAAAAAAACTCAGAGGGATTTCTAATTTTCTAATTTTCCTTCACCAAGTTCAAAATTTGTACTCTTTTAGATACATTTATTTATTTATTTAGCTTTTTGGGTGACACCTGGCAATGCTCAGGCGTTACTCCTGGCTTTGCAGTCAGGAAGTACTCCTGGCAGTGCTCCGGGGACCAGGTGGGATGCTGGGAATTGCACCCAGGTCGGTCACATGCACGGCAAATGCCCTACCTGCTGTGCTATTGCTCCAGCCCCCTAGATACATTTATTAAGAGTTTTATTTGGGGACTGTTTGTCCTAAAAGGAAAGAACATGTTCTAGTGAGTAGTGGGAAAGCTCTAAATTATATAATCCTTAATTATATTATTGATTGTTTGTTTTTTTTTTTTAAAGATGTGGCTTTGGGCCCAGGGAGATGGTTAGGTGAGTTGGGCACATATTTTACATGCAGGAGGCCAGGGTTCAATCCCGAGCACAAAACAAAAACAAACCAACAAACTATCTGACTGTGGTGAATTAAAAAAGATTTAAAAATAAAAAGGTTAAGCTGAAATGCAAAATCTGGGTCTGTGAGGTAGGCAGGTGCTGGCCATGAGTGTGGCACTTCATGATTTCCCAAGAACCACTGGAGTAACTGTCAAGTGCTATGCACCGATGGGTGCATCACCCCCCCACACACCCGTATATTAAATGCAAAGCTCATAAGTGATCTGAAATTTTGAATCAGTTTCATCAAATGCCGAACTTGTGTGATAGTTTTTTAAAGTTGCGTAGAACCTGGTAATGATGATTTTTTTTGAGAGGTAAGGATGAAAGTATTTATTAAACATAATTTACCCTTCCTTCTCAAAAGCAGGTTTTAATACAATCTGAATAGCACTGTAGCACTGTCGTCCAGTTGTTCATCGATTTGCTCGAGTGGGCACCAGTAACGTCTCCATTGTGAGACTTGTTGTTACTGGTTTTGGCATATCGAACATGCCACGGGGAGCTTGCCAGGCTCTGCCGTGCGGGCAAGATACTCTTGGTAGCTTGCGGGGCTCTCCGAGAGGGATGGAGGAATTGAACCTGGGTTGGCTGCGTGCAAGGCAAACGCCCTACCTGTTGTGCTATTGCTCCAGCCCTTAGGCCTACAGCACCCGGTATTCCCAGATGGTCTCCCATCCAAAAACTAACCAGGCCCGACCCTGCTTAGCTTCCGATCAGATGAGATCAGGCACGTTCTGGGTGTTATGGCTGTAAACAATCTGAATATGACAGAAAATCTTGCTATTCATTCTTTATAGAGTTCCACATCATCAATCCTCAAAAGAAATTTCTCCTGTTCCTGGAAGTGGCTCATGCAAAGAGTAATTGACATGGAAGGTCTAAGGAACACAAATATGTATGAATATTTTGGGGGGCTGTTGTTTGGATCACACCTAATAGTGATGGGAGGAGCCACTCCTGACTCCATTCCCAGGGACTGTTCCTGGAGGTGTTAGGAATCAAATCAAACTTCATGCATGCAAAGGATACTCTCAAGCCATCTCCCATGCTCCTGAAAGATAAATAAATGGCTTTCAGGCTGATGCACAGATGGGTGAGAGGAGGGAAAGAAGACAGAAGACTCTCTCCGGTGAATCTAACATCCTGCCCCCACCCCCGCCCA